>NC_066535.1:15855352-15932852 GCF_024679095.1 Eriocheir sinensis | reverse complement strand
GTTCCAAACGCTTTCAAAGTACTGCCACACCTCACCTCGATAGTGTACGTGCACTGCGGGACACGGTGGACTGAGTGGACTGTGGAGGCGCGCTGAAATTTATGCTGCCGGAGGATAACCCTACACGATTCAAACGCGTAGCGGACTGAAACTGGAGGAACTGCGAACTAGCCCGGAGCAGCATGATCACGTCAGTCGTGCTCTCTCTCTCTCTCTCTCTCTCTCTCTCTCTCTCTCTCTCTCTCTCTCTCTCTCTCTCTCTCTCTCTCTCTCTCTCTCTCATTTGTGTGGAGGAGAATAAGTATGTGCCAGAGCTCAGGGAGGAGGAGGACAAAATGGTGGGAAATATGAAGAGGGGAGAGAAGAGTGAGAGGAGAAAGGGGGAAGAGTTGAGGAGGAGGAGGGAGGAGGAGGAGGCGGAGGATAAGGAGGACTAGGATTAGGAGGAGGAGGAGGAGGATGTGGGGGGATGCGAACCAAAGATCACCAGTTTTTCTTACGAATTGAACCCTGTCAGCTACCACTCCCCCCTCCTCTTCCTCCTCCTCCCCCTCCTCGTGACATAAGTACGTAATTCAAGTTGGGGGCATACGCTATAACTGCGCGTGGCCTCAGTGGTCATTTTTGTTGCATCAGCTTGTCGTGAATAATGATGATAATAATAACTAATAATAATAATAATAATAATAATAACTAATAATAATAATAATAATAATAACAAAAAATGCATACATCTTATACTTGAAAGCTAATAATAATAATAATAATAATAATAATAATAATAATAATAATAATAATAATAATAAAAATGCATACATCTTATACTTGAAAGCTAACTGAAAAAGACAACAATAACTATTCATGTTAGATAATAAATTAGTGGTTTATTGGTGATGGTGGTGGTGGTGGTGGTGGTTGGTGGTGATGATGATCTTTCGCAAAATTCATCTCCTGTGTCCTTCCCTCCCTCCCTCCCTTCCTTCTCCTACCCATTCCACGCACATACCCACCCCATCACCACCCCCATCACCACCCCCATCACCACTTCCTTCTTTCCATCACCCATCACCCACCCATTATCATCCTTTTCACCCTTTTCATCTTACGAAGTAAAAGAGAAAAATGAGAAAAGAATGAGGAGGAAGAAATAAGGATAATAAGGGCGACGTGAGAGAGAGAGAGAGAGAGAGAAGAGTTTTTTTTCGAATAGGACTATTGATCAGATTAATATTCGATATTCCCAAAGTATTCGAACGGCAAAATGCGAATGCAAATGCCAATACGAATATGAAACTATGCGAATATTCGGGATTGGGAATGCGCATCCGACAATTTGAACCACCTTTTGCCCCACATTTTCCTCACCAGTCCCCTTCCTTCCCCCCCCCCCCCACAGTCTCGGTCCCCACAGCGTAACCCTTTCCCCTCCACACTCTCCTTCCTTCCTCCTCCCCCGTCTCGGTCCCCACGGCGTAACCCCTTCTCCTCCACACCTCCCCCATTCCCCGACTCCACCACAAACTCCTCCTCCTCCTCCTCCTCCTCCTCCTCCGCCCGACCCACCACCTCCATATCCGCATGAGTAAACACACAAATTCATGCAGATGAAGAGATAAATTTCTGAGTACATTAAAATTTTGATCATGGAACAATAAACCATAACGGAGATGAAAAATGGCGGCTATACGGCCAATTTACAGCCGACCGCCCGGGCCATACTAAGAGGAGGAAGTAGGGGGGGGGGGTAAAGGGGGGGAGGGCTGTCGAGGAGGATTCATGGGCTGGTGACAGGAGGAAGGGAAGGAAGGGTCTGTTGAATATAAAGGGGGGTGAGGGGGAGGGGGAGAAGGCTTGTGCTCGGTGGGGGGGTGACTGTTAGCCTCCCCCACGAGCCTGATTGGGCGTGTGTGGAGGCCGGTGTGTGGAGGAGGAGAAGGAGGAGGAGGAGGAAGCAGATTAAGGATAAATGATAAATAGTCCACAAGTGAACTTTTGTAGGTCACTCCTCATATCATGATGTTATGTTTTAAAAGTCCATGATCTTTTGGAACCGACAAGGAATGAGACTAGCGCACTCCCTGCCCACTAATACTGAATGCACACCTTTGATGAAAAATGCAATCGTTTCTGACGGCTACTGCACATCGTAACGCAAATCTTCAAAGCGTCTGACATTACAATACAAGACAACGTTCTGACTAAGAAATACGAAGAGGGAAAGATGTAACATGAATTGAACGCTTCGACCACGCAGTTACTCTTGCGCAATAAAACAAACATTATAATATGAGAAAAATGTGATATGTAGGAAGATAGAACGGAGTCACTTCATGTCTTTTAGGAGCAGTAAGTAGCGGGCATTTTTTTTTTTCATTATTGTTTTCTTTTTTTTTACGCCCTTGCACTGTCTCCTCTGCTGTAAAAAAAAAAAAAAAAAAAAGTCTGGCTGTAAAGGTAACGCCTTGACCACACAGTTGATCGTGCGGGGTAAAACGTAGCCATTATTTGAGTGCCTGAGGAGACGGGGATGAGTTTGTAGGACTCTCATAAAGGACGATGGCTGCCAAGGGGAGGGAGGGGACTGGAGGACGATGTTATGTAAGACTGGTGGGAAGGGCGGCCGAAGATAAATGGGCATAGTATACGAGGTGACTGTAAGAGGAACTGGGGAACATACAAATAGTCATTAATTAGCGCTATAGATGAATCGAGGAGTTGCCGATGAACTGGCAAACAGAAAGGCGGTGTATACGAGAGACTTGGCGATAGGTCTTGGCGGGAACAGCGGCATATATTTCTTTAGTCTCTATTTTGGCACTGACCTGCGTCCGATACTATACAAAAAATGAGATAAAAAGTTGACATAGAAAGAAAAAGATGAACTTATGATTATGAAAGCAGGGTGTATTTTGCCACTGAGCTGCGTCCTATGTTATCCAAAAAATGAGATAAAAAAGTTGACATAGAAAGAACAAGATGAACTTATGAAAGCTGGGTGATTTTTAAGGCATCATGGACACAGCGTGAGTAATGGCCTGAAAAAGCTGACTAAGACGTAAGCAGGGGTCTACAGGGCCATCTAATTTATGCCTACATGAAGCACTGTACCATCAGCTACTCCTGGTCGTGTCTAGTTGTGCCAAACACCAGAAACAGTTTATTTGACTTCTCCCGTGCAGCAACAGACTCCCCGTGGAGGGCCAATGCATCAATGCCTCCCCTTCCCTGCCCGTTGTTTCTCTTCCTTTTACTAAGTACTGGGTCAACATACAACGGACAGGTACACACGCGGCCACGCACACACACGCACCCTTAACCCCACCCCCAACACACACACATACACACACACACACACACACACACAAACACATGAGCACAAGCACACACGAAAAAGTGGCAAATGTGTTCAGAATTACATTTATAATAATCATGAGCCGTTAATTAATTATACATGGTATTGCCAACATCCTACGAAGTTTGTGTCACGCTGAAGCGTATTACAATTTTAACATTAATTAATGGGCGTGCTGGCGTGGCAAATGTCTCGTGCAGAAAACTGACTCTTACGTTTAATAAATACATTTAATTAGCCAAAATTATTATTATTATTATTATTATTATTATTATTATTATTATTATTATTATTATTATTATTATTATTATTATTATTATTACTATTATTATTATTATTATTATTATTATTATTATTATTATTATTATTATTACTATTATTATTATTATTATTATTATTATTATTATTATTATTATTATGTGAGACGAAATAGGTAGAGAGGGAGGAGTGGGGACACTTTAAGCGGCCTATTCAGCGGCCCCCAAACACCTGAAACGCCAGGAAAGAAAAAATCCAAGTGACAGCAATGAGGGAGGTGAGAATTACAATAAACCAAGCAACAAGGCCATAAGGGCAAACGTGAAATACTGCACTATTCGAGTCAGCCAAGGCACGCTGCGTTCCTGTCATTTTCATACGGTCATGAAACAGAAGACGGCCACGCGGCCATCAAAAAGAATACGTGATGAGGACAAGATTACCAAAGTCAGAGAAGTGTCTTGATACTCCGCTCTTGAAAGAGTGAAGTCGTAGGAAAGAGGCTATACAGATAAAGGATGGTTGCCATGTAGGAGGACTACAGAAATTAGCAAAATGCAATGTGTGGATAAAGCTATTGAATTACGTATAAAGTATTTGTGAGTAAAGGACAGTGTAGTAACTTAAGAGTCCTTGTTTAGGAGGGTTTCTCGGCACCTCAGGCAATAATATGTAAAGCAGTTGGCGTCGGGACAGTCCCAGACTCAGAGCTTGAAGAAGTGCCCTCCAGACCTGCCGGGCTGGTCGGTGCCCTTTCCGCGTGAAGCCAACACAGCATTACGTCAGGGCGCCGTTAGCCCCTGATAAAGACGCTGGTGAAGAAAAGGAAGGCATGGACGAGTCCGAATGTCTTGAGTATTGTTACCTCAAATTTGACAATGTGACCAACCATGTAGTACAAGAAGGCTTTATTTGAGAAAAAAAAAAACGAAACAAAATCAGTAAAAAAATCATTCATTATGTCGAATTCAACTTCAGCACTTAAAACTCGAACAATTATCGGCAAAACCAAAAAAAAAAAAAAAAGATGGACAGATAAAAAAGAAAAACAGACATACAAACAAAAGAAGAGGAGAACTGTCCTTCTCTATAAGAATACAGAATCAAGAAAAGAAACAATGAAACAAAACAGCTTAAGCAAGACAAGCGAGGTGACGGAGTCCAAGGGCATTAACATCTGAAGGTGGTTAGCGTGGCAGGGCGAGGAAGGAGTGAGGGAGGGAGGGGAAGAGAGGTGGAGGGAGGGAGGCAGGCTCTAATGGAGGAAGGTTCAGTAAGTGAGGAAAGGTCAGGGAAGGGAAGGAAAGGAATGAGTTAAAGAGTGGAGAGGAGGAGGAGGAAGGATAAGGGTAGGTCAGAGGAAGGGAAGACAAGTGTAAGAAAACGGTGGAGGGAGGAAGGATGAGAGGGAAGAAGAGAGGGATGGAGGGATGGAGAGAAGGAGGGAGGGGCGGAGGGGGGGAAGGAGAGGAAAGGAAGGGCGCTAATCATGGCAGCACAGTAGTATTTCAGAATCCCACCCCACGCCTCACCCTCCGTTGCGTCCCGCGGGTCGGCGAGACGAAGCGCTTTCTTACCTGGCGCCCATCCCTGGAGAGCCGCCACGCACCGGTCCTCCTCAAGCTGTGCCGAGGGACCAAAGCCGCCAGCCCCAGCGGCCCCGCATGGCCCCCTCTTGCCCGCAGGCTGTGAAATGCATCAAAGTAAAACACTGGCGAGAGTCGTGAGGGGAATACCAGGCGGGTCGTTGGGATGGCGGTAGCGTGGGGGACAGATAGCCAACGCCAGGACGCATTAGCCGGAGCCTCGACGCCGTGTATCTCGTTAGAGGCTCGAGTATTTAAGCCGGGCAGCCGGGCCTCGGTGGATAATCAAGTAATTTAACTGCAGGAAACACATCTTGTTCTGGCTAATGGCGGGGTGTTTAGTATTAATAAAGAGTACTTCCCATTCTCCTCAAGCGGCCGCTGGTGGACGTGCGTGAATGAATAAAACATCCCCTTCCTTATTTGTCCCGGCACAGTGACAAAGGGTCCATTAAATATAATTAAAAACGCTAAGTGCAACACTGCTCCAACTGACACTATTGCAAATAACATAAATCCGTCAGTGATTCACAATGATGGAGAGGCAGCGGCGGCGGCGGCGTCGAGGCAAGGCGGGGATAACGGAATGGACACTGCCTGAGACTGCTCGTCCTTTTCCAGCCCAAGTTCGAAGTCTATAGAAAGGCCGCCTTGCTCCAGCCTGTCTGCCGAACTGTCCGCGTGTACTCGTCGGCAAGAAGGCTCGGAGGCAATCAATGACCGCTACGACCACACTTGCCACTCCCTAGAGCTCCCCCGCCTTCAGAACAATAACATCTTTCGGAGCAACTTTGAATTCCATAATAGTTGTGAGTTTATTTGAAACCTTGCTCAAGACACAAACAAAGGGAGATAAAGACAGTGCCGACGAACATTGCTGGGAAAAATGGCAACAACGACCCAGCGTATTTACAGCTTCCACAACTTCCCCTCGTGTGCCAGCGGGCGTGGGAGAGGTGGCTGCCTGCTCCTCATCAGACAAGTCATTCATATCACACGTCGGGTGTCGCGATGCCCGTGCCCAAGGGTAAGTCTGGATAAACACATCATCAATCTGCCTACACACACACACACACACACACACACACACACACACACACACACACACACACAATGACTACATTCTGCGCTGTCAACATAGTGTATTATTAAGAGAGGGCGAGAGGACTGGCAGTGGTGGATGCAACAGACCTGACGACCGACCCAAACACTGAGGAGGAAGGAACAGGGCTAAAAGTGAAAATCCAATCCCGTGAGAGATGTCTGACGTGCCTGAGGTTCCTTCAGTGGGTTATGACATGATAAACGTTGCCGCAATAAGTCCAGTGGCAATGGTTTGAGTTAACTATAGACGTAGTTGACGAGGCAGACAAGAACTGGTTCACTGACCGGGTACTGAGATCTACATGGCATAGACTGTTATGTGGTATGTCTCTTCAGCCATTACTAGTCCACTTCAGGTCGAAAGTCTTTGCATATGTATAAGTGTGTGTGTGTGTGTGCGTGTGTGTGTTCCTGTGATCATTATCTATGTCCAGACGGCTATAAAATCCAACTCATGAAAAGCTAAAACCCACGAGCCACCTAAAATAAAACGAAAGCTAAAAATACTCTCAAATATGATAAAAAATACAAATGAGTTTATAAGAATCGAGTGTTTACGACGATCGAGGATGAAGTCGGAAAACGCGAACAGTGGGCGGGGAAGACAACCTAAGATAACCGGACCCTACATCATAAACCAGAGAGATTCATAAACAAAGAGACAACAAAGAGAGCAGGAGAGCGTGGCGTGCTTATCCTTTCATACACAAGACAGTAAACACGCCATTGGAGCGACATGGAAATAAAGGGAACGACGAAGAGTGACTTTAAGGACGAACAGGGAACAATAAAAAAAGAAAGTTAAAGAAAGCCAGAAAATGAACGAGTAATTGAACAGAAGTATGAGCAAGGAAATAACTACATATGGTGGAAGGAAGAATGTGAAGAAAATAAGAAAGAAACTAAGAAAGAAAGAAAGAAAAAGGAGGATAGGATGAGTACAAACGAATGAATAAAGTTAAGAAAAAAAGAATAATCGAAATATGTAATAAAGAAGACGCGAGTAGGATAAGGAAAGAAAGAAAAAACATAATATGGATACAAAGAGAAATAGGAAACGAAGTAAATGGAGAAACAAAAACAAATGCAATAAAAAGATGATTAGAAAGAGGAGAGAGAGACAAAGGGGAGACAGAGAAAGAAACACATGCATCCCCAACACAAAAGAAGCCAGGGATGCAACACACGCGGACGTCCAGGTAACAGGGTAGTAACACACGGTAACACATGGCAGGAAGAGAGAGGTAGGAAGGGAGGGATAGGATACTAGACAAGGATCATCAACACACACACGCACACACACAAAGACGCGGACAAAACAAAGGGAGTGACAGCAGAAGAGAGAGAAAGGGAAGAGAGTAAGTCTGAGTAACATACGCATTTACATCCACATAAAGAAGACCTGAAAACCATCAAAACAAGACGCAGAAGTAATAAAGGAAGGCACCAGGGTTCTCGTCTTGACTGGCCGGGCATAACTGACTCCAACTAAACCCAACAGGTGATGGATACAAAAATATGACTAGGAAAAGGCACAAAAAAAGGAAATAACAAAAACGGTGGACAAGATGAGAATGACAATTTATGAAAAAACAAGAATAAAGAAATTGGAAGTGAAGAAAGCTAAATATTACTGAGACGATAAATAGACAAGAGGCTGCCGTTCTTGTTTTTACTTGGCAATACTTGACATATATATATTTTAGTAAGGGAAAGCTATTGAGGAGGGCCGTAAGTCTTCGCTGTCGTGGGTTCGAACTGCAACTAGTCCAGGAATTGAATCATTAGGAATGGGAGGAGAGGAAGGGAGGAGGAGGAGGGCGAAGGGATAAAAGGACACGGCCTCTAATTATGCTAATGTCCCAAAATCCCGCCAGTCCTCGAGTTCTGCAGCCACCTCGATGGAAGGGGCGAACAAAAAGTCTCAGCCCGAATCAATTAACTATTATGGACAAAACTTTCCTTTCTCTCTCTCTCTCTCTCTCTCTCTCTCTCTCTCTCTCTCTCTCTCTCTCTCTCTCTCTCTCTCTCTCTCTCTCTCTCTCTCTCTCTCAACGGCGCTGAACTTTAAAAGGCCATTCTTTCCTTTCAATTTCTCTTTTCCAATAAGACTCTCTCTCTCTCTCTCTCTCTCTCTCTCTCTCTCTCTCTCTCTCTCTCTCTCTCTCTCTCTCTCTCTTTTCCGAATATGTGTGTGTGTGTGTGTGTGTGTGTGTGTGTGTTTTAGGAGCAAGATTACCTGCTAGTGTATAATAAATATTTTCGTGGGAGTTTAGGGTGGGAGGAAGAGGAGGAGGAGGAGGAGGAGTAGCAAGGAGGGAGGGAAGAGCAGGGAGCAGACTGGAGGGAAGGAGGGGAAGGAGGGGAGGGAGGGGGAGGGAGGTGATGATGGATTGCGGGGGTCGCTTCCCGTAACCCCGTTTAAGGCTTCTGGGTGTATTTTTCACGTTAGGAAAAGGCGATTTTTACGACGTGGAAACTCGTTGACTCCTCATAAAACGTTTACGACAGGGAGCGCTTGATGGAGGCGTCCAGACCAGCCGGGAGGGGGGAGGGAGAGAGGGGGGGAAGAGCTGGAAGGAGAGAGGAGAGGGAGAGGGGGAATGACGAAAGGAGAGGGCGAGGAGGGGGAGGGGGTGGGGGCAGACGCAACCAGACGCAACCACCACCACTCAACCAGCCAATCCCTGACGTAGCCCTCAGTTTGTGGGAGACGTCCACCACCCATGCACTCCACCCTTCCCCAGTTACCACCCACCAACCGACCACTTCTGCGTTTTCGTACCTATCCACCCATCAAAGCTTTGCGCCCCCAAACTCCACACACACACAACTCCCCCTCCACCTACCCCCTTCTCTTTCTCCCCAGCCTAAGTGCCTTCGCGGTAGCCGAGGTTAAGTGGATAAGAGGTCGCCGCCCCCCGTAGTACCCGCAGGATTAACTACCGGAGGGAGAGGAGGGGGTACTCAGAGGGGCGTAAGGAAAGGGGTGCTGCAGGGGAGGGGAGGAGAAGGTCTGCAGGAGTCTTCATAAGGGTAAGGCGTGAAAGAGCGAATGTCTGGCGTGAGGAAATGGAGGGAGGAAGGAGATAGATGTATGTGAGAGAGAGAGAGAGAGAGAGAGAGAGAGAGAGAGAGAGAGAGAGAGAGAGAGAGAGAGAGAGAGAGAGAGAGAGAGAGAGAGAGAGAGAGAGAGAAGAGGAGGAGGAATGGATGGAGGGAAAAGAGAAAGGGAGGAAGAGAAGGAGAATGAAGCTGAGAGTAAAAGCAATGACGTAGGAAGAGCAAGAAAAAGAGAAGTGAGACGGAGAGCGAAAAAGAAAGAGAGCAGGGGAGGGAGGAGAGAGAGGGAGAGGGAGAGGGAGAGGGAGAGGGAGAGGCGGTGATGGCGAGGGTACGAAAGATCCATCAAAATCTGCCGAGTTGAAGGTCCATCAGAAACTTGACGCGGATGGGCCCGGTGAATATGTATACTTCGGAGCCTTATCATTCCGCGGGAGGGAGGCGATGGGGAGAGAAAGACGAGGAGAAAGATGATGACGGTGATGATGGGGGTGATGATCCATGGCCAAAATATGTATACCTCGGGGCCTTATCATTCCGCGGGAGGGAGGCGATGAGGAGAGAGAAGAAGATGATGATGATGATGATGATGGGGATGATGATGATGATGGGGGTGATGATGGTGGTGATAGGAGTGATGATCTATGGCCAAAATATGTATACTTCGGGGCCTTATCATTCCGCGGGAGGGAGGCGATGAGGAGAGAGAAGAAGATGATGATGATGATGATGATGGGGATGATTCTGATGATGGTTGTGATGATGGTGGTGATAGGAGTGATGATCTATGGCCAAAATATGTATACTTCGGGGCCTTATCATTCCGCGGGAGGGAGGCGATGAGGAGAGAAAGACGAGGATGATGATGATGATGGTGATGATGATGGGGGTGATGATCCATGGCCAAAATATGTATACTTCGGCCTTTATAAATCTGCGGGGAAAGACGAAGGGGTGAAAGATGATGATGATGATGATGATGAAGATGAAGTGAGTAAAAATGATGATGGTAATGATGATATGTCACCAAATTAATCCCAAATAAAAACAACGAAGGTTTTTTTTTTCTTTTTGCGGTGTTTAGCGGGCTTTTTTTATTTTGTTTTTGTTTGTTTTCCCCTGTAGCTGCTTCCTTTATTGCATTAAAAAAAACAAAAGTAAATCACGATCGCAATGCCAGAGAAAAAAATCCTAAACTCGGTGAACGAAAAAAAATATATAAATTAAGTCCCCCTACAACGCTTGCTTGCTTCCTTCCTTCCTTCGTTCGTTCGACAAGGCCCCGGGCAGGCACAGGATCCGGTTTCGAGGGCCTGCTGAGGGCTGGACAGAGGACAAAGGACGAGGACGAGGAATTTGGAGTAGCAACCTTACCTTTGCGTACTCAGGGGACCGCAAGAGCACCCCCCCCCCCCATAGGTACAAGGTAAATTCCTGACATTGACACTTTCTTTGTAGTATTTGTGACAGAACATGTTTGGGTATATCAATAGTAGTAGTAGTAGTAGTAGTAGTAGTAGTAGTAGTAGTAGATAAAGTAGTGGCAT
Source organism: Eriocheir sinensis (assembly GCF_024679095.1). Taxonomy (NCBI): domain Eukaryota; kingdom Metazoa; phylum Arthropoda; class Malacostraca; order Decapoda; family Varunidae; genus Eriocheir; species Eriocheir sinensis. Next base: position 15,921,942 of record NC_066535.1, on the reverse strand, counting down.
TGACAGTAATAGTTGTAGCAAGCCAAGAAAGTGAATTTTATCAAAGAACATTAAGTACTACTAAAATGAAAATGGTAAAAAAATATACACAGTACACAGTTAGCTCCGTCCATCTTCTCAAATTTTCGTTCATTCGCGATTACGTCATTAGAAACGTTGACAATCATTTTCGGCTCAACTACAGATTCTAACTTTAATGCGACTTCGGAGAAACGGAGCGGCAGGAGTAGCTTGAGGCTGATGTATTACTGTAATAACACAATACCTTGAGCACTGCCAGCGAGCGACCATCAAAGCTAAGCTACTCCAAACATATATGAACCTCGGAAAAATAAGTCAGGTAGAAAAACGATGGATGGAATATCAAGCATAGATGGATAGAAAATAAATGCACGGATTGGGGCAAGGATTGGGGCAAGAATATGTAGACTGACAGACGGATTGACAAGAACTGACTGGTAGACACCCATACTTGCCAAACTTTGACCATACATCCCTGCATCTTCATCATACTCATTATTTGATCTAAAAGACGTGTTCCCTCACTACCACACCTTCTTTTCAATATTGGTCAAGCATTTCTTTTATAATGTTGTTTCCTTGCAATATATAGCGCAATTAAATGAGCTGCTGAATACGAGGACAAAAAATTTAATGAGATTTTTACCTGGTCGTAGTGGCGGCGGTGACAGCAGCTGTGGCCGTGATGGCAGGGGTGGTGGTGCCGTAGGGGCGTGGAGGCGCTGGGTGGAGGGCCACATTAAGGGCTTAGTGGAGGTGCAGCTCATCGCGCCGTACCATAAAGGCGTGGCCCGACGGCTGGCGACACTCCCTATGCGGCCCCCGCCCAGCGTCTGCCCGCACCTGTTACCAGCACCTGCGAGGAGAAAATTACGATAAGGGCACAGATAAAATACCTTTCCTTTTTTGGCAGCAAAGAAAGCAGCTCAGGGCAAAAACAAAACAAAAAAAAATCTGGCTAACTATGCTCCTAAAAATAAATTAATAAAGATAAATAAAATAAATCACTCATAATCAATATATAAAACTTCATTATCACAGTTCACAAAGATCACACTGCAACACGATGCCGGGAAAGCATATAAGAATTTAGTACTGTCCGGCAGCATTACAGAAACGTTTGGCACACTGCAAAATCCCTTCACGGCAGTCTCTAGCTTCATACAAGAAAAAAAAATAATAATAATAAAAATAACAACCCGATCATTTCCGATTAAGAGTGAAATGAAAATATCCTCAAACACTCATCGAGACAAAAAAAAAGCACCAAAATGTTTCAATAATAATAATAATAATTCCAACATGTCTATCTTGGGATGCCTTTCAATCAATCACTCGGCTTGAATATCTCCCCACTGACAGGTTCAGATATATTTATACCAAATCTCTCTCTCTCTCTCTCTCTCTCTCTCTCTCTCTCTCTCTCTCTCTCTCTCTCTCTCTCTCTCTCTCTCTCTCTCTCTCTCTCGCCGCCTTCACGGTTTTCGGATAAAATGATGCGAGAAAAAACAAAACGGCAGAAAAAAGTAAAAAAAAAAAAAATCTGCCTTAAGGAGACCCACAGCATCCCCCTAGACACCAGGCAACAGAAGGGAGACAAGGAGGAGGAGGAGGAGGAGGACGAGGACGAGGAGGAGGAGGAGGAGGAGGAGGAGGAGGAGGAGGAAGAGGACGAGGAAGAGGAGGAGGAGGAGGAGGAGGAGGAGGAGGAGGAGGACGAGGAAGAGGAGGAGGAAGAGGAAGAGGAAGTGGATGACGAGGAGAATGACGATGAAAATAAAATGAAAACAAAAACACTACCTATTCACACACACACACACACACACACACACACACACACACACACACACACACACACACACACACATTGCAGCAGCAGCAGGAGAAGTTTAAAAAGAGAAAAGTGTGAAATGAAAAGAAGAAATATAGATGGCTTTCCTTTTATTATCATCTCCCTTTCAATTTCCCCTCCTCCTCCTCCTCCTCCTCCTCCTGAGGCTTCACGGGGAGACAGACGGTAATGTGTCTGCAGTCATCGTCCTAACTCGTCCCACAGATACCGGATTCCTTTAACGCTCCCCGCCATTAGGAAAATTAAACTCCGGCACATGATAATCGGACACGTGGCGCTGGTAGAGGAGATCCTGGAGGGGGGGTAAGGGGGTGGAGAGGGGATTAAGGGTGGGGGGTAAGGTAGGTGGGTGGTGGTGAGAAGGTGTGGGTGCTGTGGAGGTCTGGTGGATCGTGTGGGTGAGCAGAGAGAAGTGTGTGTGTGGATGGGTGGATGGAAGGTAGGGACGTAAGGTGGATTAGGTAAGGGTGTTGAGAGGGTGAGGGAAGGAGGAAAGGAAAGAGTGGTGCAGGGGTGGTATGGTGGAGTCTAGTGAAAGTTGTGTGGATGATAAGATAAGGTATGGACGTAAGGAGAAAGAAGATTAGTCAAGGGTGATAAAGGGGTGAGGGATAAGGCAACGATAAGGGAAGGAGGAGGCGAGGAAGGGGAGGTTAAGAGGATGGCGGCGCGGTGCGGGTTTTCCAGTGAGCTTCATAATTACTTAAACACGCAAGATTTGGCGAGCCGTTTTAATAACCTTGAGAGCCCGGAGACACACCATGGCTTCTCCTCCTCCTCCTCCTCCTCCTCTGCTTCCTTCTTTTTCTTATTTTTTTCTTATTCTAAATTTCTTCTTCTTTTATATTTCTTCAGGTTGAGTGCTAATGTGAGTGTTAATAAGATAGATACATTACAGAAGAGGTTAGATAAATTCATGGATAGTAGTAAAGTTAGGTGGGGTTAGGCTTCCAGGAGCGGCCTTTCTGAGACTCCTTATGTTCTAATATTCTTTTTCTTTTATGTTATATTTTATGATTTTTTTTCTTAATATTCTTCTCTTACTTTGTCTTTCTTCTCCCTCTCTTTTTTTTCACTTACTTCATATTTCTTTTTTTTTCTCCTTCTTTTCCACAACTATATATCATTTTTTTCTCCTCTTCTTCACTTTATATCTTTTTTTCCTCTTCCTCCTCCTCTTCTTCTTTACTTTATATATTTTTTCCTCCTCCACCTCTTTTTCTTCAGTTTCTTTACATTTCTTTTTTTCCTCCTCTTTCTCGTTACTACAGTCAGTCTCAACTCCTTAGAATTAACATAAAGCGTCCTCCTTTACCTAAAACATGCAGCGCTCTACCACCCCTTCCCCTTGCCTCCTCCACTCACTGCTACCCGCCCCTCCCTGCCCTCCCTCACTATCCATGCAAGAGCGACTGAGGCTTCGAGCGCCGTGTTTCGGGTTACAGATCGAGGCCGGAGCTTTCTCTCAGTCGGCGCAGCTTATCAGTCTTACAGGAGATGCGATATTACTTCATTATTGCATCCAGCCAAGTTGCATTTCCGGGAACCAGCTGCGAGCGACTATGCGAGCTCATGATAAACCCGATATTGCTTCGCTTAATTCACTGTTCGAATTAGTCAATAGCCTCGCTGGAGACGCCCGCCACGACGCCGCGATCCATTACGTCTGCTCTGTGTTGCAACCACCACTCCCGACGGTCGTTTATAATGCATCTGTGTGTTGTAACTTAGGTTGTATCCCGTTCCAGCGACTCGGACGAAAACTAAGCCCACAATAGGATAGATTTCCGTCATATCAACACACATCAAAAACTTTTATTCGGCTTCGTTGACTGCCACACACTTCACTTCCGATAACTGTCTGTCTTGTCATATTTCCGCTATACAATAATAAACAGGAAAAAAATGTCTGATGTATCCATAAACCCATCGTAAAGGTTCACAGAAAACTTGTAAGGAATGGGCTTTGGCATGCTGAATAACTGGAACAGAGAGAATAGTCTAGGTCGGGAGAAATCGTAACATGGGCATTAGTCACATTGTCACCCAGTAATAATAATTCCCTGAAGCTGAGAAACTCGAGATGTGTTTCCTAATCTTGCATCACACACACACACACACACACACACACACACACACACACGTATAATATCTAACCTTGTCATGCTTCGATGCATTATCTTACGCTGTGCCTCGTTATGGGTTGGATGGACGGCACAAGGGCAAGAACGAGAACAACAGGACCAATAATAGAAGAAAAAAAACACAACCTGATTATCTTAGAGAAAAGGGTGCGAACAACAACAACAAAAGAGAAAACAAAACACCACTGCCACAGAATTCACGGCGAGCACAAGTTTTCCGCGCCGGACCGAGGAGTGCGCGACGGACGGAACACATGCAAGCACGCGACGCCCGCCAGCCAGCCCGCACCGGAACCACCAACTTCCCGGAACGTACGTCAAAAACTCATGACACTTGCCTCTTCCTTTCCTGGACGAACCGACAGTCACGACCCCCACCCACCAACCCACACAGACACGCAAGCAAAGGAGCAAGCAATCTAACAAGCATACGATTCACCGATGATTGTATAGTGATGGTTGTGATGGCGATGGTGATAGTGGTTGGGGTTGTGATGATTGCAGTGATGGGGGTAGTGAAGGTCATGGCGGTTTGGTGGTATTGGTAGTTGTGGTGGTGGAGATGACGGTACAGATAATGGTTGTTTTGGTGGTGGTGGTGGTGGGAGGGGACGGTGTTGTAGTAGCTGTAGGGGTGGTAATGGTGATAGTGATGATGATGTTGTTCTTTTCTTATAGGTGGTGGTGGTGGTTGTGATATAGTTGTTGCCGTAGACAGTGATGGTTGTGGTTGGTGGTTGTGGTGCAGCCTTCATGACCGTAGTGGTGACCCGGGGATTTATAACCAACTTCCCATTTAACTCCCTCCCAACTAGAGAGTCATCAATCTTAACTTGTGGCTCCAGGATATTAGAAAAGTTCATGAGGAGAACGAGCCAGCACGGCAGAGTATGTATACCCGTGTGTGCGTGTGTGTGTGTGTGTGTGTGTGTGTGTGTGTGTGCCGGTAAGGAGTCACGAGCCAAGGGTACATAAAAAAAACACGTGTCTCCTTCACCGCTAACACACACACACACACACACACACACACACACACACACACACACATCAGTCTTCGGTACAGCAGCTCCTCTAGTATCCCGGAACAGCTGAGGACCCACAAAACATCCCTCATTCATTAGAGAAAACGTCAAACAACTTATCAATACCACATGTCTATATAAACGTAGCTAAAGGAACAACGTGGCCGAGTCTATAGTTTTTTTTTTTTTTTTGTGTGTGTGTGTGTGTGGGCGACTGTACCCTATCGCTGGAGGTGGGTACAGAGAAGGGTGGCCGGCTGGTTCCCATCTCCGCAGCCTTCATTCTCCCGTTACGGCTGCTACACTAACCAGCAAAAACAAAAATATAAAAAAACTAAGGATATAAATCTTCATAATTGCCGTACGCCTCATAAACCCAAATACATAAAAAGCAAAGGTTGATAAAAACATGCCCATATTAACAACCCACCCTCCGACACACACACACAAACAAAAAAAAAAGAAAAACAAGAACACGGTCAAGGTGAAGAAGAAAAATATCGTATGAAAGTCACATAAAAATAACATAACCAGTTTTAAAAAAGTCAGTCTTAAAAAATTCAACAGAAAACTCGTGAGACATCAAACTGAGGCATCACTTGTCCCTTTGATCTTCGGCGTGATGAAGAGTAGACGCGGGGGAGGGGGGAGCAGGAGACCAGGAGGGGGGCAGCAGGGAAGTAAGTAAATAGACGAAGAGATAGGAAGGAGAGAAAAGAAGGCATAAAGAAAGGGAGAAGGGAACAAAGTATAAGGGAAGAAAAGATACAAAAGAGATGACAAAATAACGAGAGGAAAAGGAATGGAGCAGGAAAGGAGGAGGTAGAGAGACTAGGTGTGGGCGAAATGATGATTATAAAGAGTGCGTGGGTGTGTGATGGGTGTAATACTTGTAATAACCTTTCTGACAAGCATGAGGGGGTGGGTTGTGAGGGTATATATATAGTGTGTGGGTTAAGGAGTATGAGGGCGTGGGTGTGTGGTAGGCGTTAATTCTTGTTGTAACCACCCGGCCAGGCATCACAAATATTACGTATCGACCATCCTACCGCTATGCTCTCATCTTTTCTTAGCGCTCAGAGTTACCGTCACAGTAGGTCAGGCCAGGTACAGGTGTGTGGGTGTAAGGGAGGCGAGGGGAGGTAATTAGGTAAGTAGGTAGACGAAAACACAGATGAATAACTAAATATATGGATAAGTAAAAAAAATAATTATGATATACTCTCTCTCTCTCTCTCTCTCTCTCTCTCTCTCTCTCTCTCTCTCTCTCTCTCTCTCTCTCTCTCTCTCTCTCTCTCTCTCTCTTTCTCTCTCTCTCTTCATCTTCGTCGTGTCAGTTCGGACACTCCCTTCGACATATCTGTTAATTACACATCGAATTTACCCTTTGTCCCGCGTTAAAGAACTCTCTCTCTCTCTCTCTCTCTCTCTCTCTCTCTCTCTCTCTCTCTCTCTCTCTCTCTCTCTCTCTCTCTCATCCCTTTTTTCACTTTACCGTCTTCTCCCTCGTCCTTACTCTCTCATTATTTCCTGCCCCTTATTTCCTTATCTTAGCTCCGCGCATTTTATTAATCTGTATCTTATTATCCTTTTTCTAGCGTTCATGTCCCTGCTTCTAACTGTATTATTTGGCTTCCCTCTGATCATGGCGTATACTCCCCATTAGTTAGTAAGTTAATATCCTTGCAGCCTCCACCATATAGACTATACACTACTAACGCCACACCAATCGTCGGACACTAACGGTAACTCTCCGCATCACACCCATCCTAACCCACTACCCCACAAAGCCACCCAGTCTCTCCTCCCTCACATCCATGGGCAAGGTAACTCTCCATCGCTTGGATTACGTTCCTTCGCTCCCCAGTTCGTACTTGCCACCCTAATTAAGACTCATATCAGGGTAAAGAGAGAACTATACACTGGACACTGGGTTGATGTATTGAAGATAATTATAAGCAAAGGAGAGATTGTGTAGGTATCGCTATTGTGGTTGAGGGAGTGCTGTTGTTGTTGTTGTTGTTGTTGTTGTATTGGTTGTTGTTTGGTTTACTTCGGCTTAGTGTTGCACGGTTTTTTTTCGCGTACTTATTGGAATGATGCGTACGAGTTAGCGAGTTAGCGTACATGTCCCATCTACCAGCGTTACTATTTTACTTTGCCTTCCTCATTCACTGTTCCATTAGTCCTTCATCTGCATATTGCCAAGTGTGTCTCCTGTCCCTTAAACTGTTCTCCTCCTTTACCCTCCTGATCATTCCCTTCCACGCCCAATCCCACTCTTCCACCCCCGCCCCCCTTTTTTTCCTCTTCCATTATCACCCTTCCACCTCCACCCTTCCTTCTTCCACTTCCTACCATTCCTTCCTCATCTACCGTCACCTATTCCCTCCCTTCCACCTCCATCTTACTCCTTTTACTCCCATCCAATTCCCCACATAGAATACTCTTCCACTCCTTACCCATTCTTCCATTTCCATCCCTACTTTTGTTCCCCTTCCACTCCTCTTCCAGCTCCACCTTTCTCGCACCGTTCACTGCCCTCTTTTCCCCTCCCGTTCCCTCCCTTCCTCCCACCCCCCACCCCCACCCCCGACACTCAGCACGCGTCAGTGACCACCCCATCTTTTCACACATCCCGGGTCAAATGTCATAGTTTCCCCTTCCATTTTTTCCTCCCTCGTGACTCAGTGGTATTAAAACTCTCTCTCTCTCTCTCTCTCTCTCTCTCTCTCTCTCTCTCTCTCTCTCTCTCTCTCTCTCTCTCTCTCTCTCTCGGCGGCATTCAGAACAATCAGAATAATCTCTCTCAATCAGGACAATCTCTCTCTCTCTCTCTCTCTCTCTCTCTCTCTCTCTCTCTCTCTCTCTCTCTCTCTCTCTCTCTCTCTCTCTCTCTCTCTTACCCCATCATCATCATCATCTATAGTGCCATTGCTTACCCATACCCACCTCGTTAGCCAGAGGGAGGGAGAGGGAGAGAGGGAGAGAGAGGGGAGAGGGAGAGAGAGGGGAGAGAGAGGAGAGAGGGAGACACCTGACGGCCACACAGGGGTCGTAAGCTCGTTAGGACCTGTTCCCGTGGTCTACAGCATGATAATAGCGTTGTTAGGGGGTGTTGCACGGCCGGCGGGAGAAATTGCGGCTGTCACTGCGTTGGAGAGCCTGACAGGAGGACGGGGTAGGGCTGGCAGGGGCAGGGCGCGAGGGGAAGAGAAAGGAAAGGTGGGGAGGAGAGGACGTGGGACAAGGGAGGGCTAAAGAGGTGGAAGGGGAGGGATAAAGGGGAGGTGGTAAATGGAGGTGGGGAGAAACGGAGGATGGAGTGGAGAAATGCTATGTGGTGGTTGACATGCTGAAAGGGAAGGGGAAGAAGGGGAGTGCGTGAGTGAATGAGAGAGAGAGAGAGAGAGAGAGAGAGAGAGAGAGAGAGAGAGAGAGAGAGAGAGAGAGAGAGAGAGAGAGAGAGAGACAGACAGACAGACAGACAGACAGACAGACAGACAGACAGACAGACACAAACAGGACGGGCAGACAGACAGACACACAGACAGAGAAGCAGACATACACAATCAGGCAGGCAGACATTGACAGATAGGGGCTGGCTAAATGACACACACACACACACACACACACACACACACACACACACACACACACACACACACACACACACACAAATGCTGCAAATCAATAGACGACAAACAGGAAATAAAAGGCAGCTCTATATAATTTCATGTGAAAGTATTTTTACGAGAAGGATTTATCGTAACAAATATATTTCATCGAATACGTAAAATGCGAAATGAAAATACTTTCCAACGTTTCCGTATAGTTAGCATAAACAATTGATGACGACCACGTTCTCTCTCTCTCTCTCTCTCTCTCTCTCTCTCTCTCTCTCTCTCTCTCTCTCTCTCTCTCTCTCTCTGAACTAGACTAAATGTAAGCGATTCGTATGCCTCAAAAATCACAAAATTAAACCTCCGATACATTTTTAATTATGTAATCCATTCACAAGCCACGAATATATGCCGAGTGAAGAAAACTATATGTCTATAAGTTAATGATAACCAGACAGTTGAGTAGCAAAATAACCGACTCATGAATATGCACAAACTCAACCCTCTAGCTGCCAGTGTCGGAGTTGTTCCCATTGTCTCGCCCGTCACTGCCCTGCCCTGCTAAATGAGGCTTTCCGATGCGCGGCTCCTTTCTCCAGACTCGTTATATCCGCACATGAATATTACAAATGCAGCTTTTATGCAAATAATTACAACACCTGTTCCTCGGCGCAACCTTGTATTCTTGCCACTAGGACTTAAACAATGTGACAAATAGCTTGGCAGTGAATAAAAAAAGATTCTTGACACTGATTGGGCCGCCTTCAGGTGTGCTGCTCCTCGTGTCTACCTTACGAGACTTCTATGAACCTTTGCCGCCCATTGTTCTGGCCCCTCGACGCCCACCACCCCGGCCAGGCCACAGCCCGTTCGGTTAGTTGTTTTCCCGGCTTGTACGACGTCCCTCCTAGGCTGCTTCAGACTCGCCAAGGCCAAAGGGAAGCCACACATTCACGAGCACTCAGCACCCTCCTAGACACCACGTCGAAGCTTCACAAAGGTTTTCTAAGTGGCCGACCAAAACGTTCCATCGGAGGATCAGGCCTCATAACATACCTAACATACGATTACGAACCATGGGATCATATTCTTAAACAACGAGTAATACAACGTTCAGGAGGCGATGGTAGGAGGAAATTACATTCATAAGTTGAAGAGAATAAAAAGAAATATATGATAGAAGTAGGTGGGAAGACAAAACCACATACAGAAAGGAAGGCGAAGGCTGAACGATGGGAAAAAAGGAGGACAAATGGGAGGAAAGAAGAAAAAGTGAGAAATAAAGACAGAGAGAGAGAGAGAGAGAGAGAGAGAGAGAGAGAGAGAGAGAGAGAGAGAGAGAGAGAGAGAGAGAATATGCTAATGAAATAAATAAATGCGAAAGACTGCTAACAAAGGACGAGGAAGCTGGGAAGTCGAGGCACACAAAGAGAGGGAAGAAGCCGCGGAACAGCGAGGCAAGGGTTAAGCTGAAATAATAATAATGATAATGATAATAATGATAATAATAATAATAATAATAATAATAATAATAATAATAATAATAATAATAATAATAATAATAATAGAAGAAGCAAAAGAAGAAAAATAATAATAATAATAATAATAAGAAGAAGAAGAAGAAGAAGAAGAAGAAGAAGAAGAAGAAGAAGAAGAAGAAGAAGAAGAAGAAGAAGAAGAAGAAGAAGAAGAAGAAGAAGAAGAAGATTGAGGAAGGAGGAAAAAAAAAACTATTCCCGAAAAGTTTTAGTTTTGAAAATGGACGAGAAAATAAATACCTAACTTTTTTTCAGTAAATATTTCATCTTTGTTTTGTTCCTGGTATAAATATTAAGTGAAAGGGTGAATATAAACTATAGAGTGATCATAGCTTGTTCTGCAATATCTTATTTGGGGGGGAGGGGAGGAGACGAAAGGATGAAAAAAAAAATGTGTTCGTTTAGGGTAGATGCAGTCGATCAGTTTCGCGGCCCGCCACCGACCCACACACCACGAAACATTCAGAGTTGAGGGTTGGCTCTCTTAGTCATGAACCAGAAGCTGTAAACGCCAATGCAGACGTATGCTTACCTAACAACTCCCTTATGCCTCCTCCACACACACTTGAGATATTAACTGGACGCTTGGAGCAGCTTCCGATATAGAGAGACCCAACCAGCCGCATCTCTTAAAATTGAGGCTCCCCGTGGCGTGCAGGCTGCTTCGGGGGGGAGGGGGGAGAGAAACTGACAAATATGTGTGTACCTCGTTCATGCTTGAGGAGGCGTGAGCGACGTTCTCAGCCACGGGAGGGAAGACAGGGAGGCCAGGCAGTCATCTCCCATTAGTCACCATTGTTAGCCGCGCGCCTGGAAGGGTAAGGGAAAAGGTGCGGGGAAGAAAAGGAACAGTGATAGAGTGCCGGAGGGAGGAGGAAAAGGGGGAAGGGGTGGAGATCGTAAAGGAAAAGGTTGGGGCAGAGGACGGAAATGAAGAGGGAGCGGAGGAGGGGCAAAAGTAGAAGTAAATGAGGAGGAGGAGGAGGAGGAGGAGGAGCGGGAGAAAGAGGAAGAGGAATGGGAAGGACATATTACGAGACAATTTCGGTTCATTTCAGATTCAGGACAGACGCATTCTCTCTCTCTCTCTCTCTCTCTCTCTCTCTATCAATCTATCTATCTATCTATCTCAAACCAGTCTATGACAAGCTACTAAATGCGGAGCGAAGAAGCATACTCCTACAGTTCCTTCACTGCTGTGCGTGCGTGCGTGCGTGTGTACACATGGACTTTTCTATACCTACGACCCTCTCAACAATAACATTCGAAAGCTGTCGAGTTAGTGATTTAGCAAAAATATTGCCATATAATAATGATGATGATATACCATACAATTAATAATAATAATAATTATTATTATTATTATTATTATTATTATTATTATTTAACAATAAAATCCAAAAATTGTGCATCCGTCAGTAAAAGGTCGGAACAACGATTGACATTCACATAATTAATGTTTTTTTGCATTATTTAAACATTTCATATTGACATGTTATGTTGCATGGCAACACCTAAAGAATGATATTCTGAAAGTGAGGAGATGGTGGTAGCATCAAGTGGCAATATATCCAAGTTCAATCCCATGTATGTCACATTTCCATGTAAAGAATTGCATATCAAAGCTCTCGAGACCAAGGTGGTTTTGATTTAAATCATATTATTTAAATCATGTGATTTAAAACAATATATATATATATATATATATATATATAAATATATATATATATATATATATATATATATATATATATATATATATATATATATATTAGGTAGAAGGAAGAAAATATGATCCACTCGTACAGGCCTAGCATCAAGTCTGTCTGTCCTGTACTGATCCTGTACTGGTCCAGAGGCAAGTCAGGCACCAGTGAATGATTGCCTGCTCTTACAAGACAAATATTCAAAATCATAAAAAAAGAAAGTGATGTCTTCTTGTTGATAACAATAAATGTAATAACGAGGTCTAATGAGCATGATTCATTTTTTGATTGAACAAAAACACGATTGAGTTAAGTTTCTTATTTAAATTATACAATTTTACTACACAGAAATAGACAGATTAGTTTTCTTTATTCATGTGCTGGTTATTTTAACTTGTCAGATCTGATTAAACTACCAGTGTATTTTTGCTTAAGAATTTTCAAGGGAAAACTCATCTTGGGTAATGCAACAACACTAAACTATGGATTCATTTGACATTGGCAAAGTTTCTTACAAGAAAATGTCCTCATAAAAGTTAAACAATTAATCAATGTAAACCAAAAAATTATTAAAGCAAAAAAAATCATTTAAATATTTTTTTTTAATTATTTAAGTAAAAAAATCTGATTTGAATCATATAAATCAATTTTATTTTATTTAAATATCATGATTTTTTCCAACCCTGTTTCAGACAAACTTTAAAAAAAGTGCCAATAAAAAATTGTTTGTTTGTTTTCATGCCTGGCACATGGCACCGATAGGCTTTCTTGATGTGGCCGGGTGGTCGGCCCCAGGAGTGTACGATTACTAAATAGCACTCTTTTAATCCTGGCCCCAGCTCGTTAATGGCGCAGTTAAGTAGTTTATATATTTTATAGTGGTGCCTTTCTTGCTTAGCTCATGCTGCCTCCCCAGAAGCTCCACTTCACCCTCTTGAGAGGTTTCTGAATTCCAGGTTGATAAAAGGTCATCAATAAAGCTTGTGGGTTATGGGCAAACACCTGATAATATCTGAAAATCAACAGTTTGTGGTGGCAGGCAAACTAAATAAGGGTCTCCAAGTCGCCACGACCACATGCTCTCCCAATGGTAGAGCCGAGAGAGTTTAAAAACAATCACTTTCAAAAACAATGTCATCATGACACAGCTAAGACAGAGAATTGTGGAGCATATTTCGGCAGTTCCATCATTTCATGCACATGCAAGTGAGGGTTTCTCTCTCATGTGCTCTTTGTCATAAATATATACTCCAGGTATTCAATATATGCGAGTTCAAAATATGCGAATTCACTCATATGCGACTGACCAAAATGTGCCAAGTATTCATTTTGTGCGAGAAAAATTCACTGTTATGAGAGTAGCGGCACTGGTGCAACTGGTTGGTGAGGTATGGTGGCCGACTCGCACTGGAGCCTTAGAGGGCGGGGGGTGCAAATGTTTTCCCGCAAGTACAATTTCTATTTTGAGTACAATTTGAGTACAATTTCTAATTTTTTGTTTGTTTACAATGTATTTGCCACACAGCAGTCCTATTTTTTTTGGCATTACAAATTTACTATGCTTGAAAAAAAAAAACATTCTCCTGTAATGCTGAAAAAGGATATGTTATCCGAGAAAAGGGAAAAGACGAGGACCTGAGAGAACCAAAACAATGCAATGTAGACAACACCTATGTAATACTTCAAATGACACCTGTTAGACCCATGCTGTCCTTGCAATCAATCAATCAATCAATGAGGGCATACTACGCCCGGGGGGCGCATCACCTCGCCCACCCTACACTGCGGAATCCGAGGGTCCCTCTGGGCGAGTCTCCATGTAAATTCAGCTATAAAAGCAGCACATTCGTGTAAGATTTCTCTTCACTTGGAAAAGCAAAGCTTTTTGCGAAATATGAAATGTAGAAAACTAGATAATAATATAAACAATATTAGTATCGCAATGTTACATACATAAGAGTTGCTCTGATGCAAGCAATCTTTTACCAATGCCACAGCAATTTGGGGTGAGAAAATGTTCAGGAAACTATTACCTCTGAAACAGTGCATGATTCTAAATATATTTAAAATCTAATTATATTCCTCAACCTCTGCTTTTCTGTATTATCTAGCACTGAATCTGTATTTCTCTCCTTTGATATTTTTGTACAATTATACTATACTTATTTACTACCCATAATTGAAATATATTTCTTTTGTTTTTCAACAGCAAGATTCATAAATCAGTCATCAATAAGTATATTACATATTAATGGTAACTTTGATTGAATACCATAAATAGTTTCTAAATAAGTTTGAGTCCCACCAAAAACACCCTGAATTTTCAAGCCGTCGCCGAGTGGTGGAAGATTACCTGCATGCTGTCCAGGTCCTCAAATAACCCTAACTTCAGCGACTTCTTTCAAGAGAAGCACAAGGGGGCAGCGTGAGCCAAGCAAGTGTCATATATCACTGCAACCACTATAAATCAAATTCGCCTGGCCACTATACAGGTTGAGGTCACCCAAGAGGCTCCTCAAGAAAGTCTACTGGCACTACAGGCAGCTTATAATAAAAAGCAAAAAATAAAAAAGATAACTGGCTTGCCACTGAACAATGCTGCAGATATCCTTGCCAAGTCACTCGATATTCTGGTGAAGGTCTCCTGGGCCATGACCAAAAAACAGGTGTTTGGAGGTTATCTGGATGAAACTGTACATTCTGTTCATGAGTGTGGCAAGGCCGTAGGGATCTTGGAAAATCTAACTTATATATACCTTGTTAGTGTAGTGCAAAACAATGGCGCGTCATGTCAAGAAGTTTTACTGTGATGAGCTTGGTCGTCACTCTTATGGACTTGTTTAGCAAGAGTATATGGTGTTGTCAATACCCGTGCAAAACTTTAAAGGTTTGGATCTTCAAAAAAGTTATGTGTGCTTCTTGTCTTACTTCATGGTAGTGAAACCTAGACACTAATTTTTGATTAGAGTTATATTGATGGCTTTGGTAATATATGTCTTTAAGATATCATGGGTGTCACACACTACCAAGAAGTAGCCCTGTTTAGAGCTGTTTCTTTGAGAAAATCCCCAGTGAGAAAATTAAGGGGATGCAATTAAGGGATGCAGATTGAGCAAGTTGAAGGTTCCTGTCAAGAGGTGTCCTACTTAGGATGGAAAGGGAACCTGCATGGAGACATGTTCAAAGGAATGCCCAGGAATGACATTGTACAGTGGGTGAAGCAACTCACCCCACAGTGTATGACCCTGCTGACTGTTTGACTGGTGGGAAAGTGTGTTCATTAACATTTTGGGGCACTGTCATGGGGGTCATGACACTCACTCCTAAATACTCACCGGAATTAAATGCTTGTTTTGTGCAAATTATAATTACTATTATTATGCAAAATTTTCTCAAAATCAAGCTTCCACATATATTTTGAACCAATGTACCTATAGCTTGTATACAGAACCAGAAGATTTTTTTATTATTAAATACAAGGCAGCCATGCTCATTAAGACAATGCTATTTTCAAATTTAAAAGTTCATTAACTAATTACTAAGCCAATTACGTATATAATGCTATAGAGATACTGGGCATGGAGTGAAATCTTCTCAAGGAAACCAAGGTACAGATAGACCATCTGCTAAAAGGTCCACCTACTGATTAGTAGGTACCGTAAAGGTAGTAAATATGGAGGTTGACTCCGCGCCTCCAAAATAAGATATTACGCCTTCATATTATAGTTAAGGGGCGAAATACATGTCCCTCAACCATAATATGAAGGCGCAAGTACTTAAAAGTAAAGAAAAAGGGGGAGCATATTTAAACTACTCCAACCAAACTTTATAGAACCTAACCTCTAACGAGCGGGCTTCGGCCCCCTCGACCCCCCTCCGAACCAGGAGGGGCTGCCCCCCACGTGTATGATGCGCCAGTAAAACCTGAGAAGTATACAACAGTGAGGCCTTGGAAAGGTTATTATTCTCGTGGGGGCAATATTGGAGGCGCGTGGTGAATCTCTATATTTACCTGAAAGAGTAAAAAAATCGGGACGAAATGTGTGTTTCTTGTTTTCGCGGCAGGGCCAGGGCGGCACCCGCGGCCACGCGTACCCACCTGCCGGGCTGACGAGGTCCTGGCGACGCTGACACACACATCAGACTCCTTGCTTCAGGCCACAGGTAACCGCTCACCGTGCACCCTTCCTCGCAGCACAACACGACACTCGACACAATGACAAAACAATGTCACGCGCCACGTTTACTGAGAGCCATTACCACCACGGGCTGTGTACGCCATTACTCGCGGCGATGGTTACTGTGTGGTGATTGTCCTTGGTGCGATGGCTTCCTCGTGATCACTGACACTGTCTACACGATGTTTCAGGGTTCGACACCACTAGAGGCGACGCAAATTAACGAAAATAAAGTGTACCGACCGTCCGGACACCTGTCAACCGCGCCGCCATGACAAGGAGAATGTCAATTTGTCAAACCCTGAGTATAAAACAACAGTAAATAATAACGTAAAATAATCATTGCTTAAAGGGAGAGCCATCATGAGCATATTATCCGCTAAGATCATAGGTTTTATCATTGCACTGAATATGCCAGTTATCTTAAATATGATTCTTTATTTTTTGGTATTTCGTTTCGTTCCCTTTTCCTTTTTTTTAATCTCGTGTGGCATCAATCTTCACCCTTCCCTCTCCCTCCTCCTCTTCCTTCTCCTGAATACCCCAAGGGAGGAAGGCGGTTATTATCATATATCAAATACGCAGGGTCTTTAATTGTTTTGGTCTCAGTCATTGCTATGTTGTGCAAATTTCTCTGAGTTACAAAATCCTTGTCTTTGTACCAGACCATTTACTTTTTTCCTTTCTTTATCCAATTCTTTCCTTTCTTTCTACCTCTTTAGACCTCCCTTCCTTCCTCTTTTCCATGTTTCTTCTTTCTCTTCATATTTTCCTTTTTGAAATGTTTTATTTGAGTTAAAGACAAGAGGCAAATAGATAAACAGATTGACATAGAGGCAGACAGAGGCAAAGACAGACAGACGGATAGAAAGACCAACAAACAGATAGACAGAAAGACAAATAGACAGAGACAGACATTGGGTTGATAGACATACAGACAGACTCGAGACATGATACTGTACAAACAAGAAAAGAATAAAACAATGTTGTGATCGGAACACTGTACTATAAAAAGACACAAAAAGAAGAAGAATCACCCGCCATTATCAGCCATAAATCTTCGGGAAATTTATGTGATCCTTGACATTTGCCACGGAAAGCCAAGCGAATGTACTTAGACCGAAATGTTCAAGAGTTATAGCTGCCGAGGAGGGAAAATAAGATAGGTACAAACAATAAAGCAAAAAGTATGTGATAAATATAATAAAACAAATAATAACGTGATCAACACTAAAAAAAAACTAAAAATATACGAAAATAATTTAGTAGGCTATTGAAATCACTCACTCTTATATTGATTTTCGCAGATCGGTTTTCTTTTTCCCTCCTTTTCATTTTTTTTTTTTTTATCTCGTGTGGCATCAATCTTCACCATTCCCTCCTCCTCCTCCTCCTCCTTTTCCTGAATACTCGTTAATTCGTGAATGATGAGATATCTTGCGAAACTGACAGAGTGGTCGGCCGAGTTAAATAAGTTGTTAGTTCTTTGTATATATTCTCTCTCTCTCTCTCTCTCTCTCTCTCTCTCTCTCTCTCTCTCTCTCTCCCCGTCGCAACCATTATCAGCCATAATCAAAATTTCATAAAGCGCCGTCCCGGGTGATGGATGGCGGGCGTGAGTGATGGGAGGAGGAGGAGGAGGAGGAAGTACTAAGAGGAGGAGGAGGAGGAGGAAGGGAAGGGAAGGTAGTGGTGGTCGTGGTGGAGCAAGAGGAATAGGAAAAAGAACAAGAAAAGTAGTGGTAGAAGAAGAGGAAGAAGAAGAAGAAGAAGAAGAAGAAGAAGAAGATAGAGGAAGAGGAGAAAAAAATAACTGCTCCCGAAAAATTATAGATTTGAAAATGGACTAAAAATAAAAATAAAAGAAGAGAAGAAGAACAAGGAGGAGGAGAAAGGATTATGACCCCTCACCTTTTTGTTAACGGAAGGAGGAGAAGGAGGAGGAGGAGGAGGAAGAAGAAGAGAAAGAAGAGAAAAAGAGAGAGAGCTACACGCATACCATACGTCCCCACACTTCTGACTCTAACAGCTGCAGAGGACGACCCACACCACCTTCTACATGGCTTATTAATCCATCATTCACATCCTCCGTTTCCTTCCACTCCACCCTCGTATATGTGTGAGCGCGTATGTCTGTGCCCGGGGTTCCTCACAAGGTGTTTGCGAACTGACACATAAATTACCCTGCACCAGGAACACCCCAGGAACTTCTTTCTCTGGGTCGTGCGTGGCGCCGGGACGGGGGAAAGGAGAGAGAGGGAGGGGAAAAAAATATTAAGATTTATGAGACGTGCTAGCTAAGGCGGGAGGCCACCAATGCAACGGCGCGTGTGAATTGATTCTTGCGGTCACCCTTCTCTTATCCCCATCTCATTGCCGCGTCGTGAGGGAGAGGGGGAGGAAAAGGGGATGAAAGGACGAGAAGGGAAGGTTCTGCGTCGTGAAGGAGGGGGAGGTAAAGGGAGCAAGGGGTGAGGAGGAAAGGGGAGGCGCTAAGAGGAGGAAGGGGAGAGAAAGAAAGAGGGAATGAGTGTGTAAGGAAGGGTCACTGCAGTTGATATCAGATTAGATGCAACACCAACCCCTCGCAGGAAGGAAGGCAGCGTGGGAAGACAGAGGAGGAGGAGGAGGAAGGGATGAAGCGCAGACGATAGAAAACGAGATTAGGAATAAATGGGAAGAATGAATATAAAGGAATAAAGAAAGGGGAGAGGATGAGAGGAGGGGAGAAGAAGAATGGTAGGGAGTGTCAAAGGTAATAAATGAGAGAGAGAGAGAGAGAGAGAGAGAGTGTAACAGACAGACACACAGACAGACAGACACACAGACAGACAGACACACAAACAGACAGACAGACAAAAAGACAGGCGCAGGCATTATTATCATCATCATCATCATCATCATCAGCGTTGAGTAAAGACTTCCGAGGAGCCCTCCCTGCCCTGTTCTCCCTCCCTCCCCCCTCCCTCTCTCCCTTCGGGCCGGCATCGCTAGGCTTTCACAAGAGGATGCAAAGAAGACGCTGTTTTCAAGTGCAAACTCAAGGTGAGGCGGGCAATAAATCCGAGTGCAGGCGCGGGGGCGAGACGCGTTAGTGAGTTCTGGTGCACGACGGAATATATATCTCTCTCTTTCCCTTGGGCGAGACTTCACGTAACGGTATTTGGCCACTTCAAAGTTAATTATTCGTGCAGACATTGCGGTTGGTTTGTCATATATAACGGACAATGTTTTTTTTCTACATTTTGTCCCGTATATCTACAAAGGTGGTATTCTCAAAGTCATTTAGTCATAGGGAAATATATTTGTTTATTGGCCATTAGTAGAAGAAGAAGAAGAACAACAACAACAACAACAACAACAACAACAACAACAACAACAACAAGCTGATGATGATGATAGTGACGACGTCGAAGAAGAAAAAAAAGAGGCAAAATGAGGATGTCCTATGCAAGAAAGAAGAAAAATAACGTTGGTGAGCTTTACGAACAGTGATTGAAACAGAAAAATGAAAGCACCATCAGACCTCAAACCCACCTCGGCCCCTCCCCTTCCTCCACCATACGCCCACACTCACCTATCACTGCGAATACAACTTTATTTAAGGACCTGACACTACCTCCTCTGTCCGGCCGCCACATCCACTGCCGCCGCCACCGCCACCATCCCCCGAAGGTCCCAACGAAGTACTGAAACAGAGCAAAGAGAAACGAGGGGTGTGGAAAACAGGAGGAGTGACAAGGAGACAAAGCACACGGTCGGGAGTATTGAGAATTGTGACCTGAGGAAGATGACCTGAAGGAGGGATGAAAGGAAGCAAAGAGAGAGATAGGAGAGAAAGCGGAAAAGGAAGAAGACTGGAAAAAGATGTAGGAGTGCGGATTAGAGGAAAAACGATGAATGTTGTGCTTGTAGTGAAAAGGAAGAGCAGAGAGAGAGAGAGAGAGAGAGAGAGAGAGAGAGAGAGAGAGAGAGAGAGAGAGAGCACTTGATGGGTGGATGGGGGATGAAAAGGTAGATAAAATGAAGAGAGAAAGAAGGAAGGCAATGGAATGAAACAAAGAAAGAGAGGTAGAAGTCAGACCACGTCACAAATAAAATGACGTCACTTTCATATAAATAAACAAAATCACTTACAAGATCGATACACATTCACATTTTTCATCATTAGGGGAAAAGTTAGCTTCCCTATTTGTCGTGTATCTCATTATCGGTGATCACTTCCGACGAGCAGTGTTGCCAGATTGTGTGTGTGTGTGTGTGGGGGGGGGGGGGGGGCATCCAGCTGCATCGTCCCAATGAGCCTAGAGATGAATCCCTCAGTCTGGCAACACTGCACACAAACATCAATTTCTCCTGATTGATATGTGGAACCTCCCCCTCGTCCTCCTCCTCCTCCTCACCCCCACCTCTTCTCTTTTATTCTACTTTCCACGGATCTCTCTCTCTCTCTCTCTCTCTCTCTCTCTCTCTCTCTCTCTCTCTCTCTCTCTCTCCACCCCCATGTTTTCCTTCCCTACCCCCTATGTAATGTTAATTTCTTCCCATCCGCTCTACTGTTTACCTCTTCATTGGTGTGACTTTCCTCCGTCCCTCTTAACATATCCTTCCCTCATCTGTCGACGCCCTCACCCGAGAATGCTCCTTGGACAGTCGGTGTGTGACCTTGAGTTGACCCACAAGTTTCCACGAACTGTTGTTATTTTAGTTTTGAGTTGATGGGCGGGGACGACTAAACGAAGGGACCATACAACAGCATTATATCAGATAGATGGATAGATAGATAGATAGATAGATAGATAGATAGATAGATAGATAGATAGATAGATAGATAGAGGGAGGGAGGAAGATGTAGGGTTTCCATGAGCTTGTAATAAACATCCAGTCATTACTTAACAGAAGCAACGTCAGGAAAGTCAAGATAAAAAATAACAGTTACCTTGTGAGCAGCATCTCTTCTTTCAGTGCAAGTATTCCTGACGTGAAAGAACCTCCCCTCCCAAGGATGAGCGACAGGCAGGCAGGTGCGCAAACTATACTACTGGGAAAACGAAAACGTAAAAGTAAATTAGTCATACGATACGCGGCGCTGTCATACTCAGCATCACGGAAGACCATTACGGCTGAAAAGAAAACCCATTCGGAGTATTGACAGCAGCAGGCAGTATGGAAAAGGCTTCGTCTGCTCCTCCTCCTAGCTCCTACCTCCTCCTCCTCCTCCTCCTCTTCCTCCTCCTCCTCCTCCTTCAAGCAAAAATGTTTCACGGCATTCCAAACGAAAGACCATCAAAGGAGTTGGAAGCACAAAGGTGGTAGCACAAAGGATCAATAGGAGTATTTTCTGGTGGATTAATATATACTTAACGAATGGAAAATGGCGAGTCAGCTGCACGGGGGGGGGGGGGGGGGGGTGAGTTGCTGCATGGTGCGACGAGCAGTGTGCCCCAGGGGAGAGAGAAAAAAAAGTATAGTATTCAAATTATTCGCTATTACAGGAGACTTATTTCATTACGAGCGGCATGCGTGTGTTTGTTTGCTTGTTGTTGTTGTTGTTGGTGGTGGTGGTGATGATGATGATTGTAATTCGTCAAGTAATACCCAATAAGTAAATGAGCGCGGCCATCTCTTTACGTTTTATAGCCTCTCTATTTTCTTTTTATCAAACCTGTACCGGTGTAATGTTGTTGTTGTTGTGTGTATTGGCAGTGACGTTAGTGAAGACAGTTAATTAAAGAAAGAATGCAGGTAACACGCACTTTAACCTTAAACATTAATTAGTAACAGTGCTTAACCCGGTAGCAGCGTGCACCTCTACATTGCCTCTACACTATAATACCCTTACTTAAATTTACTTACCTACCTACTTACCTCACCTTACTTACCTACTTACCTTATCCCACTATCTACCCCAATTGCCCTCACCAGCTATCCAATTCCACACTACCCATCCATCCTTTCATTCCTCCTCCTTCTCTTCTTTCTTTTTCTTTTTTTTTTCAGTTTTTTCTTTATTTTTTCTTTCTCATTTCTTCTTCTTCTTCTTCTTCTTCTTCCGCCTCCTCCTCCTATCCTTACACCACCCACTACCGCCGCCGCCGCCGCCACCGTACCCTTTCAACTCAACACACACACACACACACACCGCCATCGCCGCCACCCTCAGGAAGCCTCGCAAGGGCCAGTCGGGTCGGCGCCGCGGCACATTTGGGTCTGAGAAGCACGCCGTTAAGCGCGCGGCACCCTGACGTGTTTGAAAGGATGGAAAGTCTCTGCTAAGTGGCGAGGAGCCGGCGATCAACACCCACCAAGGCGCCCGCCACCATATAACACACTTAAAGGTGGAGGAAGAGGAGGGGAGGAGGGGGGCCGAGGTGGAGGGGGGGTAAGAGTGCCATGATCCCAAAATACCTTCATCCATTCTCCTGCTCCTCCTCCTCCTCCTCTTTTTTCTTTCTTTTTTTCATTTTTTTTTCTTTTTTTCCTTCTCTTCTTCTTCTTCTTCTTCTTCTTCTTCTTCTTCTTCTTCTTCTTCTTCTCCCTCCTCCTCCTCCTCCTCCTCCTCCTTTTCCTCGTCCTCCTCCTCTACTCTTCTTCTTTCTCTTCTCCGTCCTTCTTTTCTACCTCTCCTTCGCTATCGCCTCCCTATTTCTCTATTTTGCTATTTCCTCCTGTTTCTACTGTTGCTACTACACTCATATTCCCCTTTCTCATATCTCTCCTCTTTGTTTTCTTCCTCTCTTCCCCTTTTTTTTTTCTTTTCTTCTTTTTCATCCTCCCCTTCCTTCTCTGGTCTCTTCATCTCTTGGCGTTCCTGATTTTTCTTCTTTTCTTATATACTTTCTTTCCTCCTCCTCCTTATATTTTCTTCTCCGAGTCTCTATTGTTCTCGTTTTTCGAATTCTTCCTCTTCTTCTTCCTCCTCCAGCAACAAAAAAATGCTCTCCATGCAAAACTATTCACCCTCACAATTCCGGAGGGTTGTTAAGATTTTTTTAGTTGCATTTGTCCAATTCATTTACGGGAGTTGTTTCGATATACCACGAAAACTGCGTATGCACATAAAAAACATACCTACCTCCAACGTTATTTGCATTACAATTACTTATGCGCGGTTCGATTGAGTATAATGTTTGCTTTCCTTTTTTTCTCGTCCATCATTCATTAAGCTCAAGAGTGATTAATGAATGTTTGCCAATTTGTATACACACCATTACAGCCAGTACTCACCTAAGGAAACAAAACGAAAAAAAGAAAAACGCAAAATTGAGCTGATAAATATATTCAATTATCGTCAAAATGAGGAGTGTTTAGCGATCATTATCCTGGACACAGAACACTCTTATATCTCAGCTCAGTTCTTTTTATTTAGTTGTTTATTTTCTGATGTGCGTACGAATTGGAGTTGAGCGTACAAATTGGCGAAAAGAACTGCAACGTAAGATAAGTTTGTACAGTGCAGGCTAATAAACACCAACCTCACCGATTTCATGACTGTTGTAATGTGTGTGTGTGTGTGTGTGTGTGTGTGTGTGTGTGTGTGTGTGCTTGTGTGTGTGAGCGTAACCTTATAGCACACGGAAAGATATATTACCACCATTTAATTGCTTTTTAATTTATTTCGCTCTGCATTTTATTTTATGTGAAAAGGCAATTTTATGACCCATGCAGCTACCCATGCTTTTGTAATATACTTCGAACACACACACACATTCTCTCTCTCTCTCTCTCTCTCTCTCTCTCTCTCTCTCTCTCTCTCTCTCTCTCTCTCTCTCTCGTATTATTTTTTCACTCCATTATGGCTCTCCCCTCCTGCCTTTACTCATCAGAACATTAGTGAGCAACACGCTGCAGCTCGATCCCCGTTTCTCCTCTCCACCCATGTTTCATCCCTCCCGTATCCTTCTTTCCTTCCTCCACCCTTCCTTCCTTCCTTCCTTCCTTCCCCCTCTATCTCTGGCACCTATTCTCCGCCTCTCCCCTTCCTACCTCTCACACTCTGTAAACCTGAACATTCATACATACATACATACATACATACACTCTCCCTGGTTATTTATGACTCGAAAGCAACATCGCGTTCAGCCACAGCAAGTGTTGTTGTTGTTGTTATTGTTGTTGTTGGTGGTGGTGGTGGTGTTGTTTTCTATAGTTTCACACATGTTCTGATTCTAATTAAGTAAATGATGGTTCAAGATCGACGTAAGTAAATAAACAGACAAACTTTGATGAACACATGCGAATAAGTATAATATTATGCGATTTTCTTTCTTATAGTGTTCATATCTGCTCTATGGTACATACAACGTTGAATGGATTTAATTGTTATAATGAGCACACACACACACACACACACACACACACTCGATGGTGGATAGTACATGCTCTTGCCATCACCATAATATTCATAAAACAATCCACAGTTCACCAAAACATGTTCCGTGCGCGTCATATGTTGGTCCTCCCAGAACGGACGTTATAAGCAGGCACATAAGATGCTCGTGATACCTCGCTGTCTTTGCCTCGGATTTATGGAGACGTGGGTGTGGGGGCGCCGGCGAGGAGTACAGTATAAGAGTTACGACAGCGGGAGCGAGGCGGCGGGGAGCGACCGGAGTGATAGGCGAGGGACGACAGCCGACAATACCAGTTCGGCGGCGGGCACGAAGAGTAACGATTATGGTCCAAGGCCTTTGCTCGTGGTAGACCTCAAGAAAAGGGGTCCTATCCTTAAACATTTCGGCGCCCAAGCACACGTATTTGACAAGGCTTTCGTAGGAGTTGTAGGCATTTCCTTAGGTGGTTTTATGGCCCTGGTGGTAGTTTGACCCTTCTCTTGTACCGTGAACGTGAAAAAAATCTCATTGCAACCCGATTAATCTCATGTTCGGGCTTTGGAAATAGGCGATGCGAGAGGGAAGCGTTCCAGGCCATTTTCTATCGTTCCCCGAAGTAAGACCCGATAGGCCGTTCACTCCCCAGAAGGAAAACACTATAATTGTAAGGGTCGATTCGTATCAGTTTTGCTTATTGCTGTTTCTATTTTATTATTCTTTTCACATTTTTTTTTGCCCTCCTTTTTTCGTCTTCTTATTCTCTTAATCCTCTTCGTTCTTTGTTCTTTAGCTTCCTCCTCCTCCTCAACCCTCTCTCTCTCTCTCTCTCTCTCTCTCTCTCTCTCTCTCTCTCTCCCCCGTCTCGGTGTAGCGGTCATGTGAGAGGAATCGAGGCATTAAGAACACCCCGTGGATTTTTTTTTTCTCGTACTGATTAATTAGCTGCAAATTTCATTAGCGCGTTAATTAATTTCCCGTCCGTCCGGCCTTTGGAACATTTGTAGATCACTGAAGCACCGCTGTTGGGGAGGACGCATTGCTGAGACCCACCACGTACATGAAAAAAATAGAAAAAAACCCTCTTTGTACTACCATAATTAACTACGTAAGCCCGTTTTCAGATAAGCCAGTGTGCATAACATCTCCTTTTTCAACTTCGACGGCGGAAAAGAGGCATAGGAAAAAGTACGATTGCCGTATATAAGAACTGATCGCCCTCGTCGTCAGCTGGCAAAGTTTGATATAAAGTTCCATGCAAAATTGCCGTGATAACAATTTCGGTGTTTATATACAAGCCGATGAGAGGCATGTCAAGAGAGAGAGAGAGAGAGAGAGAGAGAGAGAGAGACGAGCAGAGACTTATATAGACAGGCAGACAGACAGATAGATAGAGAGATAAACAGACGGACAGACAGACAGGCAAATAGAGACTGACGAACAGAGAGACAGACAGACAGATGGACAGATAGGCAGACAAAAAGATTGATAGACAGGAATATAGCCATATTAACAGGCAGACAGATAGACAGGCAGACAAAGAGACAGACGGACAGACGTATAAACAGAATACGCAAGAAACACGTCAGAGGTGATGTATCTAAGCACTCTACAAGGTATCCAGCCCGAGAACCACTGATATAACATAGGAGAGAAAGAGTAGGTTACCGGAGATATAAAGTACAAAAATCAAATATGCCTTCCTCAAAAAGTTGTCCACAGAAAACGCCTGTGAAACACGTAAACTATAAGAATATTACAGTAGGCCTATAAATATGTATTTCAGATTTTTTATATAATTTACTTAATTTACGTTTTCCCTATGATGAATCAATCAGTCAGTGGGGGTAGGATCAGCTTCTGGGTAACGTGCCACGTGCCCGTATATAGCCGGAGGTGGTGTTGACGGACTATGCAGGCAATACATGTTGAATCAGGAAGGATTTCAGAGTAGACATTTATTACCAAAGGCATCAATCAGCCTCTCCAAGTCCCCGTTCAGCGTCCATGGCTCACATCCATAGATTAAGACAGGGAACACGAGGGACTTGATCTTTGTCCTTATGCACAGGTATCGACAACGCCGTATACTCGTGCTGAGCGAGATTCACTGTCTACGATGAAATGAACTTAATTATGTCACTGTAAGGCATGCGAGGGGGGCGAGCTCATAGGAGAATGCGGGCATGAGCCGCTCCTTCCTCTTCACCGTGGGATCCTTGAGTCCGTCCTAAAAACTCTCTCTCGCCTCCTCGGGGCGGCGCGTGCGTGGTCTGTGTTGTGAGAAATAGCTCCTCGCAGAAATAAGTCGCTCTCCTGTCAAAAACGCATGCGTACTGTGAAGCATACAGCAGGAAAACCTATTAAATTGCCTGTTTTTATTCTAGTTTGTCCATTTCTGATCTTTGTGATTGTTGATATTGCCCACAAGACTACAACACACCAGACCAACAGACCAAACCAGCAGGAACTGAGTGAACATCAACATGGGGGTAGTTCTTCCTAAAATCTTCCCTATTCGTTTGTTATAAAGCTTTCTCTTAATTAACAGTGTTGCTCTGATGTTTATGCCATGTATTGGAGCCGAAACAGGACAAGTAAACGATAGCGGTGAGTGGAATATTGATAAAGTAAGGAAGGTGGACCTCTCTCTGCGAACTATTTTGCGACTGCGAGCTGACTCCTACAACACCGCCTTGTTTACAGTGAGCGGCGGCCGTCTGCAGGAGGGAGGCGGACAGCGGCACCACAGGACTCCAGCACCCCGGGGCCACACAGGGGAACATGTTGTAAGTGGCGCCGAGGAGTGAAGCCAGAGAGTAAGGTGGAGTGTTGAAGCACCGCATATAGGCGTGGAGTCAGTCAGCCGCGGCATAGTTACACAGAGGAGCCAGGCGTGGGTGTAGCCAAAACTGCAGTCACCTCACTTGTCATTTGTCTGTGGTTGATGTTGACATGCCAGCCCTCACAAATAGCCTTTTCTGTCGTGTTACTTGCTTCTTAAAGCCCTGAGGAGCTGTCCTAAAGTTTGTGTGCTTGTTGCAATGTTTCACTCCAGCCTAGGGAGCATCTGCAGGGAGAATGAGGAGCTGTGTGTGTGTGCCTCCTGTTATATGTGGGAGCATGTCAGCTCCCATGTAAAAAAAAACTTCTATTGCTTTTAACTTTGTCTTTAAGAACATACACCCTAGCTTTAATGTCTAGGTAGATCAGGAACATTATAACATTTTTATTGTGTGTACACATTTTTTTTCATAGTTTCTTATATAATTTTACTATTTATTGCAGAAAGCTGCAATATGGCTGCAAAACGGAAGCTTCCAGTTAAAAGGAGAATTGAAAACCTTGATGATATGGCCAGTAGAATTTTTGAGAGCATCAAAGATGTTACTAGTAAACCAAAGAGAAGAAGAAAGGAAAACAGCGAACATAGTTTTGAAAACCAAGATAGTATTAATTCACAGTTTATGTTTTATGATAATCATATGTGTGATGCATCCCAGCAGAAATATGCCAGGAGGCAGTCTGAGACAGACCAAAGTAAAAAAAACTTTTCATTTGGTGTCTCAAGCAATGAAAAAAACTTAAGAAGCAGGGTCAAGAAATCATATTCATTGAATAAAACTGAATCAGAGTCCAAGCAAATAAAATCAAAGAGAAGTTTTGTATTCAGTAATAAAACACCCATTGATATCAGTAAGTATAGTGAATGTAGCACTGCAGTGAAGAGTCACAAAGGGAGGGAAAAGAAGCAAGTGGTTTCTGAATCTATCGACACAGTGCAATCCATGACTGATGATATTCAAGTAACTAAAGTAAAAGAAAATAACCAACAAAAGCATGATACTTCACAAGCTTCTGATTCAAATGTCTTACTTAAAAATGAAGAGGAAAGCATAATCAGCATAAGTCCAAGTTTCCTACAGGAGGAAAACTTCAGTACTTCAGGGTCAGAAATATCTTATGTAGCAGTGTCTTGTGTCAGTCATTCACATAATCAAATACTGAAGCCAGCCATTACGGTCACTGGAATTCCAGCCAGCTCATCAATGACAAGCCTAAGTGCCAGTACATCAGCCATAACAGCCATATCAACTCCAATCCCAAGCTTTCCAGTGTTACACGATGGCTTTGGAGATTCAGTCAGATGGGAGGTGGACAGTTCTGGACACACAACTTTGACAAATTGGAGAGAAGATGGCACCCACACAAACATGACATCAGAACAAAAGGAAAAGCTTGATTTTGCCCTTGACTCAGCAGCTGAAAGGCATGAGCAGCAAAATGTCATGTCAGGGTCTTGCAATGAAACTGTTCATCACAATCATGATGTTGTCTCACTTAAGAAGAATGGAGATCACTCTACCAGTGCCGCTGTTCCAGTGGTGGCTGTGCCGTTCAGCTCTCAACAGCCAAGTTTTTTAAAGGTTGATACATGGGGTGAATACATATTGCAGAACTTAGAGATACTGTACAAGAAGGAAATGTACTGTGACTTCATACTCAAGTTTCATGGAGGTGAAGTTTTGAAGGTAAGTGGTAACTGATAGCAATAGTAATTTCCAAAATTCGATTATTGAAGTAGTCACATGTTCTGCTTAATATAAATTTAAAATATATCCAAGGTGAAGGCATCTGGGAGTTACTATACATACTTCACAGTGTCTTAGTCATCACAATAGGACAAGTTGATACTACAGCCCATTATGTATATGCTGCAAATCCTTTGATACTCTTGAGTAGCTGCCGACCAATGCTTGAACTTCCCTGAGTTAAGAATCTTGCTGTGAACACGGGGAGGTAGTGATTACAATGTTTTGACTTCATATCTTGCTGAGGATTTTTTTTCAAAACTGCCTGGTACTGATGATGATTTTAGGCTTTGAAACCAGCTTAGAGGAAATATTGATTGTAACTGCTACTAAACTACTAGATTTCCTAATTCTTCCTAAACACTTAATGGAACATTTTCTACAGAGCCTCTTTTGCTATTCTAGGTGCACCGAGTGATCCTTTTGACATGCACTTCTTTGCTGTCTGAAACTGATGCCATGGAGGGTAAAAGTGAACTATTGATGCCTGCAGATCTAAATTTTGCAAGTGTTGAACCAGTAATTAGGTAAGATATCCTCATTAATTACTTTCAGTCTTATCGGTCTTTAAACCCACTGGTTTGACTAAATATTAAAAAGCTTTTTGACTAACCTCTGGGGAAACCTGGGGAAAGTAAACTGGTAACCTGGATATCACATCTGGCCATTGTCCCGGGGTAATGGGCTCCTACCCATCATAGGCTCAAGGGCCATTGAGACTGAGATGAGCACAGGGTCATGTGCAGCTGTAGCGTATACTGTGAACTTCACCTACCTTTTTGTGACCAGTAGAGTCCAGCACAGTAGTGGCATCTAGGCTCGCTACAACCTAGCCTCATAACATGATGTCATCTTTAGCACTTGCAGCACATGACGGGGGCTTGTCTGTATGGTCCTGTAATGCAGATATGATCCTGTGACTGCAGATAAAATTCAACCTCTAGTACATGAGACGAGGGAAGGGAGACACAGCACGCAAGGCGGGGGAGGGAAGACATGATCACGGCACACAACTAATGAGGCAAGTGAGGAAAGACACAGCCACTGTACTCAGCATATGAGGTGACGAAGGGAAGACAGTATTACTGTAGATGAGATGAATGATGGAAGACTTGCCCACTGCACACAGCACATGAGTTGATGGCAGGAAGACATGGGCTTTGCACACATCACTGAGGGCAAGGAAGGGAAGACACAGACTTTGCAAACAACACACAAAGCATAGGATGAAAGACAAGGCCACAGCAAACAACAAACGATGAATGGGTGGAAACACAAAACGACGTCGCATGGAGCGAAGAAGAAATGACACAGCCATAGCATACAAAGCGTCGGAGGGGAGAGGAAACTTACGTTCATGCAGGAGAGAGAGGGTGTGAGGCAGCTGGCTGAGCCTGAGATGCTGTTTGGCCTGCACATCCAACCCCTAATCCAGATTATCTGAAATTTCTTTGGTTTCACTTTTGAAAACAAAACTTCATCAAATATTAATTCACAAGTAAATGTAAATAATTTATGCAGAGGACAATTAAATTTTTGCTATTGCTTGTATTACTTCTCTGTACCATATATTTGTTTCAATTATTTTACAGATCTCTTTTTCATTCCCTTATATTTCAGATTTGTTTACAGTGGCTATTTAGAAATCCAAAAGTCAGACAGTGAGATGACTTCTGTTTATGCAGCTGCAAAGAGGCTGAAGGTCCCACTCCTTACAAATGTAATGGATTGCCATTTCCCCTCTTTATTTTCACCATGCTTATTAAGGTAATATACTTGTTACTGGTCTACTATTTTTTTCTCATTGGTTTTATTAGATGAAAATGCTAAGAATGAAGTGAGGAAACAAAGATACGATCAAGGACTGTTTCACACCATTAATATTCTTTAGGCACCACTACTTCACAGTCTAACTTTCAATTTTATTCACTCACCTATATATGTATAAACTGGCAAAATAATAGTACCTGTTCCTGCCCTGGTCTAACATTAATCCAAAAACTCTTACTCTCTTTATCATCAACTCCTACACAGGTACTTGGCTCATTGTAAAGGCCCTTATTCCTTCTAGTAACCACCACCTGTGCTTTGGATCTTCTGTTTACCCTGTCAAATGCTTTCTGTACATCCATGAACCCAGCTAACCCTCTCCAAGATGCTTCGTTGCTGTTGTGTTGATGGCAGTGGTCTGATTTATGCCTTCTTTTCTCTTTCTAAACCCTCCTTGTTTATCACATCACTCTCTTGGTGGCTTCAACCAGTTTGAAAAAACGATCTTGTATCCTTCTCTTAGCATGACTGATTAACTTGCATACCTTTGTAACTACTACAGTCATCCTAACTTTGCCTTCCATAAATTGACAATTCTAATTTTTAAAAAAATTTCTGGTATAACTTTTAACCTTCCCTTTAGCTATTCTCCTCTGTATCACTGTATTTGTTGATGTGGACATGAGACAGTTAAAGCATTGCAAGAGGCTCAAGATTACACCATGAGACAGAAACACTGCTTAACCACAAAATTTTACTAATACATTACGTTCATGGACGTATGGAGTAGTTGAGATGTATCTTTTCTTAAAAATTTAATTTTAATATTAAATCAGTATTTCTTGAAAAGTTTAGATAGGAAAGTATGACAAATATTGAAGGCAAAAATAGTGTGTGTAAAGTTTGGAAAAAACTTTCTTCACAGTTGGACTAACAGTCTCTCATAAACATGATTTTCTTTTGTTTTAGCTCAGCCACACAAGGAGAGACTGATGAGCACATAAAACAAGAGGAGGAGGCGTCACCAAAGAGTAGCAGTTCCAGTAGTCTTCCGAGTAAGTTTTTTCAACAAAATATTTTCAAAGACAGTGACAAAATGTCTGCCACCAATGAAAGCAACTCAGTGACCTCTGTGATGGCAGATGAACAGGAAACAGATACAAGTAGCATTACAGGTTGGCTTGTGCCCATGTTTATGGCTAGTTTGTGATTATTATTCTTATGTTATCTAAATAGCCGTGAAGCTGCTGCGGCTTGACAATGGGGTGCGTTTTTGATGCTGGTATATATGGTAATTGTAATATTTTGTCAATTTTAAATGCATTTTTCCACTACAACTACTATTCACACCATCAACATCAAGTGATTATTGCATTTTCACAGAAGCATTTATAGTGTAGAAAACTAATGGTTGACTTCATGCATATCATAAATTTACAAAGAAAACTCACAAATTAATTTCAGTGCCTCAAATTGGTGTTTAATAAGTCAAGGGTGTTCAGAATGCAATAATGGTAGTCTGCCATGAGATGAGTCCTGTGATACCTGTGACTCCATCAAACCAAACAGTGATGCAGGACTGACAGGGAGATAAGATGTACAATATGATGGGGTTTGGTTGTGACATATAAAGATTCTTAGGCTATGATATGTTTGACTGAGGAATAACTTTAAGCCACCCTGAAGTTGACCTAAATCTTGTTTAATGAAGAGGGTGCTGGAATTCCTTTTCAATACAGTTTTACATTGTAGAATCATATCATAATTTTAGGTCTTCAAGAAGCAATTTCCCCATCGGTATATTCACACATTATTGTACTTTTCAGACAATGATAGTACGAAAAGATTAAGACTCGAGGACTGCAGTGGACAAAAAACTTCTGTGTATTATGTCTTGAAAAATTCAAGAAGACAGTCTCACTCCAACAGTCCTGTACAGTAAGTATTAACTATTCCTTTAGATTTCAAATATTGTAATGCTGGCTGATGCATATTGCCTCCTCCTCCTCCTTATTTTTTTTTCAATATGTATGTCTAAATAGTTAAATTAGGTTAAGTCTAGGGTATCTTCAAGCACATGATAGCCAGCTCCTTATGATATAAATCAACACAGAATGACCTCACTTTATAGTATAGAAAGTCTTATTAGTAAGGAGGCATATATGAATTTTCTGAGTTAAGACCTATAGTAACTGTTTGGATTTTGTCAGGTTAAGTTTAAGGTGTCTTCAAACACATGATAGCCAGATCCTTGTGGTATAAATCAACAAAGAATGACCTCACTTTGTTGCATAGAAAGTCTCATTAGTAAGGTAGTATGTATGAATTTTCTGAGTCAAGACTTGTAGTAAGTGTTTGGGGTTTTGTTAGGTAAGGTTAGGTTAAGTTTAGGGTATCTTCTAACACATGACTACCAGCACCTTATGGTATAAATCAACAAAGAACAACCTCACTTTGTTGTATAGAAAGTCTCATTAGCAAGGAAGCATATAGGAATTTTCTGAGTCAAAACCTATAGTAACTATTTGGGGTTTTGTTAGGTTAGGTTAGGTTTAGGATAGCTTCTAATACATGATTGCCAGCACCTTATGGTATAAATCAACAAAGAATGACCTCACTTTGTTGTATAGAAAGTCTCATTAGCAAGGAAGCATATAGTAATTTTCTGAGTTAAACCCTATAGTAACTGATTGGATTTTGTTAGGTTAAGTTTAAGGTATCTTCAAACACATGATAGCCAGATCCTTATGGTATAAATCAACAAAAAATGACCTCACTTTGTTGCATAGAAAGTCTCATTAGTAAGGAAGAATATATGAATTTCCTGAGTCAAGACCTATAGTAACTGTTTGGATTTTGTTAGGTTAAGTTTAGGGTATCTTCTAACACATGATTGCCAGATCCTTATGGTATAAATCAACAAAGAATGACCTCACTTTGTTGTATAGAAAGTCTCATTAGTAAGGAAGCATATATGAATTTTCTGAGTTAAGACCTATAGTAACTGATTGGATTTTGTTAGGTTAAGTTTAAGGTATCTTCAAACACATGATAGCCTGATCCTTATGGTATAAATCAACAAAGAATGACCTTACTTTGTTGCATAGAAAGTCTCATTAGTAAGGAAGCATATAGGAATTTTCTGAGTCAAAACCTATATTAACTATTTGGGGTTATGTTATGTTAGGTTTGGTTGAGTTTAGGGTATCTTCAAACATGATTGCCAGCATCTTATGGTATAAATCAACAAAGAATGACCTCACTTTGTTGTATAAAAAGTCTCATGTGTAAGGAAGCATATATGAATTTTCTGAGTAAAGACCTATTGTAACTGTTTGGAGTTTTGTTAGATTAGTTAGGTTAAGTTTAGAGCATTATCAAACACATGATTTAAATCAAACAAACCTAAATACTGTAGAAATATTAAAAACTATTACGTGCCTGTATATCCTTTGATGTGCACCAGAGCAGGATGTTTATATCATATGTAATGCTAACTATCATGCATATAACATACCACTTCATATCACTCATCTGCGCTTTTATTGCTTCACTTTCTTGTTCACAGAAGCAAAATGGCAACTGAAGAGGCCAGACCAACCAGGTTTGAACTAGAAGATGACTCGGAGAACTCGCCCTTAAAGATAGCAACTTGGGACCCTAAACGCTCTTCCATTGCACCTTCATGTTTACCAGTGGCACCACAAGTTAGCACTCCACAGTCTGTTTACCCATGTTCTTCATCAACTTTAGTGGACTGTAGTATCTCAGAAACTTGCTCTCTTACTACTGCCAGTTCATCTCACATGATCACAAATTCTGAAAATCTGAATGAGAAAAAACAGCCATTTCTTCGTTATCTCTTGACACGTGATAACAAAAATATAGAGTCCGTGGAAAGTGGGAACAAAGGCGTTGAATTAACTAGTGAGAGAAAACAGCCATTTCTACGTTATCTCCCTACACATGAAAACAAAAGTGTAGAGTCCGTGGAAAGTGGGAGGAAAGGTAAAGAAATAACTAGTGAGAGAAAACAGCCATTTCTACGTTATCTCTTGACACGTCGAAACAAAAGTGTAGAGTCAGTGGAAAGTGGGGACAAAAGTGTAAAATTAACTAATGACTTAGTTGTTCCTGATGATAATTTTAAATGTGTTAGTGAAACTGATGTTCTGGAAAATCATTGTACAAAAGAAAATGACATTAGTGAAGAAAGTAATGAACTAATGGAAAAAATTTCAAATATCTGTAAGCAGCTTGAAGAAAAGGAATCTGAAGATGAGAATGAACAATTACAAAAAACAAAGGGCATGCAGAAAGTGTGTAATAAGGAACTTTGTTTACTATCTGCTGACACTGGAGCTAATGGAGAGAGTAGTATAACAAAGAACAGCAGTACACCTACAGTGTCCACACCAGTTAAATCAATTCTCAAGAAAAAGAAAGCTGTAGTAGGCAAGCAAGTAAAGCATGTATCATTTCTACTTGATCAGAACAATGAGCTTATTAATGAAGTTGCCACATTTTCTCTCTCCAAGGAACCTTCACAGTCCTTAATTGGAGTTAAAAAAGTATCAGGAAACTTGAAATCACATCGTGGTACATGTTCTTCGGTACAGCGGACAGTTTCTAAGAAGAAAAAAGCCTTAAAGAGTTTGTCTTTAAGTGATTCTGGAGCCTTAGGATCTTCCAGCAGTCTTGTAAAAAAATCACATAGCAGGAAAAGTCCCAGCACTTATGGTCAGAGTCACAGTAAAAGTCAAGTAAACAAAGGAGATATTAATAGCCATGCAAAGATCATATCTGAAGTCTTAAAAAAGTATCCACATCTAGTTAAGGATAAAAAGAAAATTCGCCTTAAATTCCTTAAAAAGGGTAATGAGAAAGAAGCAGGGGAAGCAGACTTCAAAGTTCAGTATTTTATGTTGGGAAACAACAAGAATTCCAAGCCAAAGCCACTTCCTGAAACTTACAATACCTTGTCCATCACCAAAAATGAGACGAGTGTGCCACGAGCAGTGAAGAACCAGCCCACGTATGAGTGCCCTGAATGTAATAGTAGAACTTTCACAACTTATTTCATGCTGAAGAAGCATGTCACTTTAGAGCACAAAGACAAAAGCAGTGCAATACTTTCCCGTATTGAAAATGTTCCATATGCCTGTTACACTTGTTTTGTAGAAGAACCGTTAGAGTTTGAGGACTATCATAGTTACCAACAACACATGAAAGATGTACACAATGGAGTTGCATTACGGTCATGTAATATCTGTGGAATCAAACTTGGACAGAAACTAGAATTAGCATATCATCAGTACAAAGAACATAACAAAGTATCTAAAAGTTTTTCTTTCCCTAAGTGTGATCTCTGTAACCACATAGCGAAAAATGATTCTGCATTGCTGAAACATCGATCACAACACAAAAATGCAGAAAATTATACTTGTTCTGTGTGTGGTGTTGAATTTTGTTCCTTTGGAGCTTTGCAGGGACACATGCAAACCAAACTGTGTGGGACCAAGCCCAGCGTGAGTCACCAGTGTCCCTTCTGCCCTCTTACTTTTACACGTTCATATAACCTGAAGGCCCATTGTAAATCTAACCACAGATCCCAGAAAATATCAGAAATTAATATACTTGTATCTGGTTCAGAAAAAAAACAAACTCAAATTGCAATCCCTCAGGATACAGAATCACAATCAGAAAAGACAGAAGGGAATGATGCATTAAGAAATAAATCAAATTTGGATTCTGAAAGAAACAATACAGATACTGGAATGGAATGTGAAGCTCCAACTGGCCGGACATCATCTGAAGCAGAATCACTCTCCACTGTAGCCAGCAGTTTAGTAGCATCATTGGGACTGCCAGAAGAAACTATGGATCAATATGTGTACCTTCAAGCCAACAAAATGAGCCATCCAAACACCTTAGATGAAGAAAAGATCAAGCAAGTGGTATCACAGTCAGGAGGTCTTGCCATGCATGTTGAGATTCCTTCTGCCTCAGAATACCAAAGTCCTTCCCATTGCTATGATAAACCTTTCAGTGTTCAAACATCCATACCAAGTAATACAAGTGTTGGTACTCTTGTCCCTATGATGTCGAGCGAAGTTGTAGCAAGTCACTTTGTGTCTGGGCAAATTTTACCCACTCACATCTTGTCAAGTGGGTGCATGAGTTCATCTAGTGGGCCGGTGCATGGGGCTGCTCCCCACAGCTGGACGTATGTAACCTACCAAGTCCCCACTACAAATAAAGACCTGCCAGTTGTTCTGACAGAAACTACTTCCATAAATGCTCATGTTAATCCAGACAAGAATAGCAGTTCAGAAAATATTTGTCAGAGTAGAGCAAATGTTTCCACAACTGAGAGTGTTGGAATGAGTTCATGGGCTTCTGAAAATGTCGGTGAGGAACTTCATACACTGTCTGCAATAGACAATCAGACACACGTAAATATAAATCAGGCTCCGCCTCATTCTGTAACGCAGTGCTATGATCCATTATCCTCTCAGTATGTATGAGCACAAAGCTGGACATGTATCATCTACCAGGCTCCCATTAATGATAACATACAAGTTGATTTAACAAAATTTCTTAAATGTTCTGAAAGCCTATACTAGAGTAGCAGTGTATAAAATGGTTATCAAAAATACAGCATATATGACTGCAGTTCCTTCATATGTAAAATGTAAAATTTTACCAGTATGTTTAAGAAGTATGATGCATTAGATCTACATAATGTTAGCTGTATGTGTGTGAAACATAATTTGCTGAGTGTAGTGGACTGCCAGAAACCTGTGACCAAAGATACAGTTATGAATTGTGATTATTTCAATATGTTTGATCAGAGACTATACAACATATTTCTTATTTAATCTTCTATAATAGAATGTACCCCACAAATCTCCTACTGATAACTGTACAGTCTGATTCATGTACCATAGATCTAATTGTAAAACTTCCATCTAGTAGAATTTTCATATAGCAAATTGAAACTCAGATTCATTCTAGGTAGCTGATGGTGGTAGGGATGTACCAGAATTATCAGTGCAATTATTTGGATGGGTCAGATGTTAAGTATGGCTGTATAATTAAATTTACAGTTAATAAGGATTCTATCTTTAATACCTATTTTGAACTGATGTAAAGTATATGGGTTATGATGATGTCCAAAAAAAAGTCAGTTAAAGGGATATGAAAGCAAAGTCTTTGTAAATATATGCACTTAGACATTGTGGTCGATATTATAAGACACTCGCTTCTCACATCAAATATTTCTAAAGGACAAAAAAGGGATCAATCTGGTTCTAATGAGTGTTTCTTTAGGCTCATGCTACAGAGGGAGGGTCAAACTACCTCCAAGGTCATAAAACTATTCCTGGAAATGCCCTCAACTCATACGAAAGCCTTGTCAAATGTGTGAACTTGGGCGACAAAATGTTTTAAAATACGACCCTATGTGCTATAAGTTTAGAATTAACATCTTTAGGAACTTTGAATACATTTTTACCAGCATCACTAGCAATGTCATCATAATCAATGCTGCAATTCCTGCCTGCCCACCACCACACTCAGGGATGTACCACCTCATTTGGCCTACAGTAATTTCAGTGGGTCTTCCTGTACTCCCCTTGGCGTGAAGTTCCTCCAAGAGCCTCTAGTGCCAGACCGAGCCATGTCAAGCGCTATCTTTTTGAGTGATTATGAGAAAGATTACTTGCATGATTACTTGATTACTTGATGTTGTTTACAGGCCAAGGCCTCACAGTCCAGCGTCCCTTTTCTTGAGGTCCAGCTGGTCCGGGATGGAGTTTGAGCCTGCCCTGTTGAGGTGTGTATAGCCCCGTACTAAGGGCTCGTCTGGCAGGCTGCTTAGGAAGACATTCAGGTGTTTTTTGTAAGTCTCCACGGGGCAGTTTGTGGGGTTCTGGATCTCTTTTGGGAGGCAATTGAATATTCTTGGGCCCTGGATGCTGAAGCTGTTGGACACCTGTGTTGTGGCTCTGTGGGATCCTAGGCTGGGGAGTGTTTGTCTCCTACACTGTCGCCCAGTTCTGATGTTGTCTTGGGCATGTCTTCATTTCCCTCTGTAATTAGTATAGAGGATAGGCTGTGTAAATTTGGTGATATTTAGCAGATAAAAAAGTAAATTGGTCAGAAGATAAAAGAAATGATACATGGAGGCTAGGATATAATTACTTGCAGCAGACATGTCATTACAAATACCTGGGAATGTAGATGATCTTTTTCAGTAATTGTGAGAAAGACGAAAAGGAAAAGATTAGCTCGAGGAATCAGTGAAAGTATGTTCCCAGTAAGCAAAATATGTGGGCCCCAGGTGGCCAACATATGGGAAAAGGAGGGCAATAATATGGGTTCCCAATTGGGCAATATTAGTGGGCCCCGGATAGGCAAATATGGGCCCCACGTTTGCCCACATGGACCCCACATGGGGGATGCACCAGGGTATTTATGTGGGGCCCAAGTGGGCAGAGTGGGGCCCATGTGG
Source organism: Eriocheir sinensis (assembly GCF_024679095.1). Lineage (NCBI taxonomy): Eukaryota > Metazoa > Arthropoda > Malacostraca > Decapoda > Varunidae > Eriocheir > Eriocheir sinensis. Next base: position 15,882,651 of record NC_066535.1, on the reverse strand, counting down.
TAACCATATGGGCATGCATGGGCAACATTCCTATAGGTGCACAGGTGCAAAGGCCAGACAAATGGTTCACCTGTACTAAAATGGATCACCTGAAAAAATGGGTCACCTGTAAAATGGATCACCGGTATAGTTGGTCACCTGTAAAAATCAAAACTATTACCAAGACCAAGACCAACACGGCGGTACTTGGCTCACAACAAAATAAAACAAACCCACGTGGCTGAGTGTTGTGTCCGAGGCTCAACTCTGTGCCGAGACAAAGCCCCAAAATCATTCAAACCTCAATTTCAGGGCACGTGAGAAAAGGGGCAGCAGGAGACAGTTACACGCTGATAGGCCAGTGAGAGGAGGACCTGAAGGCCGTGCACAACAAGACCAAGGGTTAGCATCGGAGTGCAGCACAGCGACAATGGTAAGCCTCCCACTGGTGTTTTATTTATTAACTTTTTTTAACAGCAAGGGAGGCAGCTCAAGGGCAATAAACAAACGGTAAAGATTCGTTTTTATCAACGTTATTGATTTCGAGATGCTGACTGCTTATTTCTGAACAAAACATGATGCTGTTTATCATGGAGATATTATTTTTCTCCGGAAATCACTAAATGATTGACTTTTCAATGCCTTTTGTGGACCTGCCACCGCAGCCTCAAAATAGCTCGCAAAGAGTTTCAACTTGGTGGACTCGTGGGAAATCGGGGTTAGGGTGGGGGAGCATATTTAAACTACTACAACCGGACTTTACATAACCTAACTAATGGGGGGCCTTCACCCCCCTCGACTACCCTCCTAACTAGGGGGTACGGACACCCCCACATGTATATGCGACTTATTTTTGCGAGGAGGTATTTCTCGAAACACCAGCTGGACTGCCGCTGCGGCCGCTGCCAGAGGAGGCTACGCTTTCGTGAATATTATCCCCTATTTTCAACAATATTAAAATAGTCCTTGAATTTGATTTAAAAAGTGTTTCCATCATTACTGAACAGTTATAGAAAAGATATATGAAGAGCTAGTGATGTTTCATAAGGTAGGTAATGAAATACTGGCATGTTGACAAAATGAAACTTAACCAAACAAATAAACAACATAAAAAAAAACACGGTGTTCCAATAAAAGAAATTAGAATGAGAGGCAATCACCTTGAATATTCTGGAGTGGGTAAATTTTATTTGTAGTTATGGATGATTACTACGTGCCTACATGGAGCAGTTGTTAGAATGCCGAGCTACAAAGCCATGGGCCTGGGTTTGAATCACGGCCCAGGCAGTTGGCAAGCAGCTTGCCCAAGTGTTTATTTTCCTGTTCTGACTGGGTTAGCTTCTTGCCTCTTTACTGTCACTAAGGGGAAAAAAAATCAAGAAATGAGTATCTGGGGAAAGTAAGCTGTGGTAACCTGGATGTCACACTGGCCCTGTCTCCTGGGTGTAATGGTTCTTCTTTACATTTACTATGGTTCTGCTCAATCAATAATCTTTTTTTATCTATATATGAAGGATTCAACTTAGTTCTTTGGTTCCTTTAAATATTTCCCAAGGACTGTAGTATAATCCTGTCCTGAAAGTATAATCTTTTATTTTCAGGGCAAAACTAACATCAAGGTGGTGAAGGACAATCAGAAGGCCATTCACCCGAGAAGTAGAAAAGCAAAGCAGATCTCAAAGAAGGTTTCTCGGTAAGTTTGCTGAAGATGACATATCCATCCAGAGATTCTTGGTCTCTGTGGAATAAAGTTACACTTAAACCTGAGCAGTCAGTTTTTAGATTTAAGTGGCGACATACTACATACCATGAGGCCTTGAGTAATAACCAGTGGAATTGATACAATCTACTACATAAACTCAAACCTCTAAATTTAATTTTATTATGTTTATGCATAAACCTACACTAGAGAATAATGGATGAAATAAAGAAGGTAACAGTGGAGGAAGTAAAAGATAGCTTTAAAATTAATTAATCAAGAGGAGATGGCCGAACCTTAGACCTAGTTAAAGATGTAGGGGATTTCATACCTATTAAACTTGCTCAACTGCATACAAAATATATATACAAAAATTATTATTATTATTATTATTGATTATCATTCTCTTCTAAGTTATTCAGTGATTATTTTCCTTCAATTACTATTAAAACTGATTACAGAGATATAAAGTTAAAAAAAAGAAAAGGAGACACCAACATGAAGCTTCAGTGTCTAGGAGATAAGCTGGCATGGTTCAAGGAGAACATGGATCAGGACCTGGATGTACTCACTCCCAGAGATGTGTTGACATTGATTCAGAAGTAAGTAACTTCTTCAAATTCTTGTAGGTAAAAACAACTTACAAGTTTACTAATCCTAGCACAGCCAAAGCAAAGATACTGCACATAAAAGTGATTGAGCATTGAAGGGACTATTTTATATGTGCTCAAAGATATCCGAAGATGCATTCTTTATCCTCTCTATAAATTTGATTTCCATTTAAAACCTTTAATTATATTTGCACTAACTACATGAGTGCCAAGTTTTGCAATTATTCATAACCTGTTTATACCTCAATAACTTCCAAAGTCCCTGATTTACTTATCTATCTTGCACCCTTTAACACATACATTTAGATACTATCAGCAATACCTATGTTCATCATTGATATAACTGCCTTTTTAACCCCCCATGCACGGTATTATCAAACCCAAAATTCCCTCAACCAGCTCTGATCAGTTTGCTGTGTTTAGCTCATCTAGTTATGGAGGTAGAATAGATAGAGATGGCATCCTGTTGAAAACCTGTTCAGAACAGTTGAAAGTATGGACATAAACATAAAAACAATTAATTTTCCATATGATGGCAAATTTTCCCACAAATTCCTCTAGGATGAGGGCACAAGAAAGCCAAGTGACCCATGAACAGCAGCTTGAGTCTTGGTTTGAGAGTGCCTCGTTGATTTATTAGCAAGAGAGCATAGCGCCTAAGGGTGTTTTCTTCATCCATTTCTTCAATTTTCTTTACCAAAAATTCCAAAGGATTGGAAATATTGTCGTATTTACACTTTGTCAGCTAGTTGAAGGTTTCAGTGGTGGTGGCATGTGTAAGATGATTGTGTGGTCACTCCTCACCTCTTCCCTAATTTTCACAAAAATATTTACCTTTCTAAATTACTCTATATCTTTAGTTATGATGCTTTTTTATATGTTGCTGCTATTTCAATAAATTATTGCCTCTTAACTGGCAGTTGTCCTCAGGCTCATCAGCCAGTATGGCAACTTCTCACCCACAAACATTATCCAAGTAGTGCAAAATATTTAATATCATTAAGCACCAGATGTTGTGTATGATGTGTAGATAAAAGTAAAAAGTCATATCTAAGATTATAGTATGACATAAGACAGGAAAGAGATGGTGACCACACAGTTATTGCCCTTGAAACCCATAAATGAAGTGGATTGAGTTTCTTTGCTGCCAAAAGCTAATGTAGATAAAACACATTGAAATTACTAAAATTATTTAATTTGCAGATACATTGATCGTAATGCAGAAGAAGTGGAACAGATCAACATAAAGCACAAAATTGGTAGTCGTCTGTCTCGTCAACACGCAAGCAGAGAGGACTGCCTAAGAATCACCCAAGAGAGAGAAATGGAACAGTTTTCAAATTCAGGGTTTGGTAAGATATGTTTTAAGTTATTATCATCATCTCTAACCACTACTAGATAGAATCATTTTTGTTTTAGGCCTTTGGGTGATTTAATTAATGTGGCAGAGGTTAAAGCTGGGGTTTGTTTAGCCACAGTTAATTTAGTTTTCCATTTTCAGAAACTGCCGACTTCTTATCGCCTGAATCCCTGAAAGTGTTTAAATCATGGATGGGTGAACTGCGATATCTACCAAATATCAAGTTGAGAAAATATACAAAGCAAGGTTTAGAGGCCATGATTTCAGGAACTCATGACCCAGAGGAGCAGCCTGACTCCCATCAGATGGAGGAAGATTGTGCCACCAGTGAGGATGAAGAGCAGTCCGGTGAAGAAGCGATGGATTAACATGTAAAAGCTTAACACTGATAAAGTGACAGTTTAATTGATGGAAAATAGAAACTGTAATTGTTATGTGATAAATAATAAATAAATGTTGAAAGTGTTAGAGTAGTTTAACCCTTAACCACATAGTGCCACTAAAGTGCATCCTTTGGTACTAGATTAGCCTTCCAGAGTAATTGCAGTAATGTTACATTGAAATTGTTTGTATGTGGGGGATGATTTTTCCAGTCTGGGAAATTTTTCCATTGGAAGTAACAATGAGAAATCATGTGATCAACTGTGTGTTAAACTAATTAGGGTGAGGTGACTATATAGATAGATAGATAGAGAGAGAGATAGAGGTGACTGTGACATGGTTGGAAATGGCAATAATACTACTGTTTAATGTGACAAACTTGAGATCAACTTAGTGTCAGTTTCACTCTCAGCTGGATTGGCAGGGGTAGCAGATTACTTGAGTCACATGCCTTACATTGTACCACTCAGTTGAGTGTGTGGATATGATGTTTATTGACCTAAATGCCATCCAAGTCTTCCGCACCTCTTCGTCCTTCCCTCTTGCAACCTGTCACTGGCTGCCATGTGTCGCATAACTTCGATATTTACATGTGTTATTAGCGCACTCAAACCTTAGGATGTATCATGGTAGGGAGGAGATGCTTGTTGGTTTCATTTGTAAGATGTAGTAATTATATGGGAGTAATGATGTGTACCAAGTGGTTGGCGCCTTAGTCACATTTGTAAGGTGTAACTGACCTCAGTTTGAGCATTCTAAACAACATAAGGGGAACAGTTAGCTGCCCCAGGGAAGGCAGTGGAAAGGTCAGAACAGGCCACACATCAACAGCGAGAAGACGTGCTTCCATCTTCTAGAGAGAGAATAACTCAGGAGGGTTATAACAGTCAGGGGTTGAACCTGAAGTGGACATGTTTTGGTATGTTACAAGTTATGTTTTTTGTTGTGATTGTGCATCTATATATTATGTACCGTAAATGTCTTTGTAATGAAAGGTAACAACTCAGAAATACAGTGAAATTTAGCAAAAGTTTACATATTTATGAGAGTTGTGTAAATTGCAGAAACGACTACCTACTTCACCAAAGCAGATGTTTGAAGAGACAAGGATCAAAGTTGGATTTCGTCAATCTAGGAGTTTTAACTATCTCAGCACCGGAGCAGCAGTACGGCGCTTACATAACCAGTGAAGTTGTAAGGGATGGCTCTGACGGGCTTGATGATGTGCTGACGAAAGTGGGAGAGTCAAGCTAGAGAGGCCACTGTGGGGACGGCCATCAGCATGCCACAGTAGTCTCCATGGCAAACCTCGGGACAGTCATCACACCAAACACCTCATTAACTCCATTGAGGTGAGTTTTACAGTATTTTGATGCATTAACAATTCCTATTACTTAAGGTATCAATGTATGCAGTGATAGGAGGGGTTCAAATGGGAAATATGGATGAAAGTTGTGGAGTGTACCAGGATGTAAGTCTGACAACTACGCCTTTATTCTGATCACACACACACACACACACACACACACACACACACACGACATCTGGAACAACATGGAGCAGGAAATTGTCAAGTCAAGAATATAAATTTAAACTTGATGGTATGAGATATAAAACTCCCTTAGTCGGATCACCGCATCAGAATTGTATCCACTTTTATCTAAACCATGCCCTTCACCCTTGCTAACTCTAGTCCTCTCATTCTTCAACACCCTTTCAAGTATTATTCTATCACTTGTATTCTATCATCTGGTTCTCACCGGGTCAGTGTTATTCACATATGCATAATTCTTGGGCAGCTTATCAATCCACCAATGCATGCTGCTTTAAACCACTGCTACTACGCAATTCGTCCTTTCCCATTCAGCTTGTTGGGAAGATGGTCCACACTGCTTCGAACCGCAAGTGAACCCGAGTCGGCGGACCAAAACCCAGGCACGCGCGTCTTTGTGCTCGTGGACGCGGCGTGGGGCGGTGGCGACGAGGCGGTGGTGGTAAGTGTTGCTTTGTGCCATTATTATTACTATTAGCTTCACTTGATCGCTTCACTTACTTCACCTTGATCACTACTACTACTACTACTGTGTTGCTAGAGACTGGAGGGCGTGTGCAGGTGTGTGTGATATTGATAATGTTGACCGTGTTGAGGGGATGAGGGTAGCTACGTGTGGTGTAGGTGTGGTGGTGATTACGGTGTTGAATGGGGCTGGGGGGAGGAGGGGGGCGTGTGGTGTGCCTGTGGTGGTGATGGTGATTACGGTGTTGTGTGGCTGGGGTGGGGTTGGGGGTGTATGAAGTGGTGGTGATGATTACGGTGTTGAATGGGGCTCAGGGGAGGGGGGGGGGGGAGCGTGTCGTGTATATGTGGCGGTGGTGTCGTGGTGTAGAGGGTGTGGTGACGTGTGGTGTGTGATAGTGATGAAGTAACTAGGATGCGTGTGTGGTGATGTAGAGGGCGTTGTGACCTGTGGTGTATGGTAGTGATGAAAAAGAGTAATTAGGAAATGCGTGGGTGGTGGTGTAGATGGTATGGTGACGTATTGTGTATGGTGGTGATGAAGAGTAACTAGGAAATGCGTGCGTGTTGATATAGATGGTATGGTGACGTGTGGTCTATGCCTGTATGGTGGTCTTGGGTAGTTAAGTGATATGGTGGTAACTATTATAGGATATGCAAGGGTAGTCGGTGGTGTGTGGGTAGTGTCAAGGACGAAGTGTGGTTGTTGCCGGTTAATTGGTCTTTGCGTCTTTTAGCTTGGGAGTTGGTTGATGTTTTAATATCCCAATGATTGTCTTAGTAGTAAATATTTGTTCTTCACGATACGGTTTATGTTGATCTACTTACCGCATTCCCTGTGCTCCAAAACTTTAATATTAAACAGCAATAGTCGAAATTAGTAGCAGCTCCATCATGGGAAGTTGTACCTAAATTGTTTTCATATAACTGTAGAACGATGCAGTTCCCAAATTTTTGTGTGCTGAAACAGGAGCAAGACTTTTAACTAGCATATCTACTTTCTCTTCTCTTGGTGACGTCATGTTTAGTGGCAGGGCCGTGCGTGTTGGTGCTTCGAAGCGGCGTGTCGACACAGCGAACTTTGTCTCGAATCAGGGCCTTGCGTAGTCTGGTGACCTGCTTGTTTTAATCCTTTGTTCTTTGTTTAATGCCTTTATTCTTCCAATATTTCCTATTCATATTAAGTGCTTCTTGTAGTCGGTGTATGCATTTTTTTCCATTGGCAACAAGCAAAGGTGATGAGTCATTTTGAGTTTCGTCAGTCGTTTTCTTAATCGCTTACGTCACGCCAGCCTTGCCTCTCGACCCACACACTACGTATGACGTTTGTATTTATTTATATATAGGGCATAACAATATAAATGAGCCATAGTTGTATCGTCAATTTATTTTCATATTAATCTACAATGTCTAGAGTGCAACCTTGCTGTATTATAACTTTACAACAATACATACAAACAATAAAGTAATAATAGTTTCCCCGCAGCTCTGTGATGAACTCTGCTCACACCCTCAAGACAAGGAGAAAGTCAATGAATCTCCAGCAATATTTGTCTACAGCCTCTTAGGTGGACAAACCAAGATCTTTCGGAGGCCCTGCAAGTAGGTACATCATCATCCTAGTGGACAGGTAGAATTGGTTCCTTAGATTCAACTAACTATTACATCTAAAATACAAGTTTTGGTATGCAAAATCATAGTCTTCAAGTTTAATGCAAATTTAGTCTTTGGTAATTTCATCTGTAAAATCAATATACCACCATTTAAATGAAAAACTTGGCACTACTTGGAGATCTGTGCAGTACTATTATTATGAAAGACCTGTTCTGACCTGTGTCTGTGTTATCTGAACAGCAGATGGTTGCCTTGTGTCAGATATGGATGCACAGTGGGGTTGCTTGAACTGTACTTTCATCAGCTGTACATGGTGGACATTTTGAGTTGGCAGCTCCCACTCACTGAGTGACAAACGATGGATACTGAAGCTCTATCCACTCTTAATTAGGCCAAAAAGGCTGCCGCAAGTTACTCCTTAAATTACTCCTGCAGATGATGCAACAGTGATGGTGACCAACAACCACCACTTTCTCAACTAAGCCCTGCTGCTCTTTGATAAGACTGGCTGCAACTGACATTTCACCGCTACTGCTACTTACTTTTCTCAATGCTTCCTTCTGCTCTGCTTGTCCCGTGGTGGCTGACTGCATTTACTAGACTCTTTCCATGCTATTCCCAGTGAGGAAACTTCTTAGTGTCTGCAATCTTAAGTTCACCTTCCTCTTAAAAGGCTGCAGATGATGAAACAGTAGCTGAAGATCACTCAAATGGTGTCCAGATGTCCATCATTCAACTGTCAAGAGGAGCATAGGCAGTAACATGTGTAAAGAAGGATTGTAATATAACAAAAAATGTATATGTAAGCCTATAGGCCCGTCCACACGATCGAGCAGTGCCCTCGAGCACAGGCGAACGGTCTGCCCGTTGACGGGCTTACCGCTTGTGCCCGCTGAAAAACTACTAGGGCACTGCTCGATCGTGTGGACGGGTCTTAAGATTTATCTTTAATGAATAAAATATACTAATCCTGTCTATTGTCTCAAAATCAGACTAAGTTTTAATGAGAAACACTGGTCCCCCATTCAACAAACACTTTTTTTTACAAATGCACTAACTTGTACATAGGGAGGGTCCAGTATCTGAAATGAAGGACTTACTCCTTGCATAGTAGAACATCATATGGCATGGCATGGTATACTTAGTCATTGCCACCAACATCCAACTATGATGACAGAACTGCAAGTGCATGCTGTGTCTCAATAGCAGCTTAGATACAAGCTGAGCCTGATGGGCTTAGTTTGGGATGCAAAAAGTTCTTGTTCTATGGAGGGTCTTCGGACCAAGAATGAATGTCATGCCACAGAAGCTGCACAGATATCTAGATCACCATTGAAAAGTACATAGCTACAAAGAAGAAAATTTTTATGAGGATCTGGAAGTAAGAATGAATAAACAAAACAAACGGTTGTAAATAGTTATGGGAGACTGATAACCTCCAAGTAGGAACCGATATATTGGCGAACTGGCAACTGACCTACCTGAATCTGCGTTTTGTTGGAAATAATAAAAGCAGAAAATGCTTAATAAGATTACAGTGAAAGCAGCACTAAAAGCAGGGCACCATACGCCAGAAAAAAACGATTCGTGTAATTTCTCTTAATTCCCGGCATCACTACACTCCCAAAACGAACCAGAAGCAACTCAAGAATAATCCAGTGAATGGTGATCAAGCTAGGGGGTAAACAGGCGCAAGACACTCCCGGTGAGGTACAAACGAGAGGCGCGGGGATGCTGCAAACTTATCAAATAGCGGGGCAAGGTGCGCCGCGTGTTGGGGTGCGGGATGACGTCGAAACAGTAATAACCAGGGATTAGCGAGGCCGACTACTTACTTTCTCCAGGAAGCAATCTCAGCACCCTCGGCAACCAGCGCGTAACGGTATCTAGGTTGATTGCTTGGGGTATGTGGTCATGGCGCCGCCACTACACTGGTCATGCTCGTATCTAGGAAACAAAAGTCTTTCCCAGTGAAGGAACTAAGAGGATTAGTCCTGCACGTGGCCACTACCATCATTTGGTTGTACTGAGAGGCTTATATTATTTTTTCTTTTTCTTTTTATAAAGCATTATTTTACAACAGGTATGTTACATGGAGCTCTGGCAGGGTAGCCTGTTGGTGTGGACGTGCGCGTGGTCACTGTTATGGGTGTACTGCTGGGTCACGTGGTGGAGGAGCAGTGCCTTCAGCCCCCGGACCGTGCACCCCTCAGCCCACATCCCCCCGACAGGCCAGGGCCTCAGGGTAACCTCTTTGCCCACCATGGCAACGTTAGTAAAGGCAGCGAGGGAGAACACGTCAACAGTAAATGATGCGGAAATATGGCTCTGGCTGAGGCGGGTGGAGGCCGCCGGTCTGCAGGTGGTGCTGGCTCGCCATGTGTGGCCTCAGCTGACCAACAGTAACCTGCTAGGGGAAGGCACCTACGGCAAGGTGTTCCAGATTCAACTGGCAGACATAAATTTTCCTATATGCCTGAAGTTGGCTAAGGGACCGCGACGGCGCGAAAACAACCTAACTGAGTGTGAAATGTTGGGCCACTTGCAGAACGTGAAGGGCGTGCCGCGCGTGCTCGGGGTTAGTCTGCAGCCTGACGCCTTCCTCATGACAATGCACGGCCACTGCACGCTCGCCGCCTGCCTCCGTCTGAGGAAGTTCCCGGAGGCGACGATGCTCCGCGTGCTGCGGGACCTGTGCGGCGTGCTGGTGCACATTCACCATCGTCGTCTTTGCCATAACGACATCAAAGTGAACAACGTGATGGTGGAGATGGGCACCAAAGGGAGCTTGGCTGTCACCCTGATCGACTTCGGTGTGATGACACCATACGGACGATACCCATTCCAATACGCGGGGAAAAGAAACATTAAACCTTTCTATGATCCTGAACTGATGCGTCGTGAAAGACGGTGCTCGGAGGCTACTGACATGTACTCCATGGGCTACCTCATACGGGTCATGATGTCCTGTTTTACGACGACACGCAAGCGTCTCCTCAATGTCTGTGCTCGCTCTCAAGGTCCAGCAAGCCAGCGCCCGACCTTCTCAGAGCTAGAGAACTTGATCAGGGCAATGGTGAAGTGAACCGCTTCCTGTTTATGAAACTTGCGACAATATGAGTGATTAAATAATTCATAAAATGATATAAACTTGCCCGTAGGTAAGTTTTAGCATTTTTAAAACTGGATTTCTCGCGCTCTCTCGCTCTCATTATCAGATGGAAAAGTCACGTAACATTTTCTATGGAATTATAATATTTTTTGAACACTAATACCCAGCGTTCGTTACCCACACATTACGGGTTATTGCAGTCAGTAACCTGTAGGATGCGAAACACTGTTTTATAGTCAGCAATGATCAAATGGGAAATTCCTAACATAAAAAATGTCAGGAACAGTTTCTAGCAAGGTTTACATTTAACATACATAGAGCATTGAGTCACAAAATTATATGGTTATTACTCTACTAACCAATCCTTGGGCCACGAGGCACCTCTGGTCCCGGCAGTGCTGGAAGCCCGAGGTGGAAGCCCTGCATCTCCTTGCTTGCTCACGTCTTGGGAACCCTCAGAGACCTGACTCTCCTTGCACTCAATATCCAGTCTGAAATATTTGTGTTCACATCACACGACAGAAAAAAAAAAAAAAAAAGGTCGTGAATACGTGTGATGAAAGTGATAAAAGTAATGACACATTGTATACTCGAGATATTGAACATAATCTGCACGTGCGTACCTACACACAGCTCTCACTTGCATCCACGTTAGTAGTTCGTCCCTCTGAGCCGCATGTTAGAATTGGGAGGATATACTGACTGCACTTCATTCCCTTCAGTTCCACTCCATATTGACTCAATGGGAATGGGAAAAAAAGTAAAACACCACTCCGGGCCACTATCTCACCTGTAGAGGGTGTTCACTCAGACACAGGATGAATTTTCACTTGTATTTTCGTGATGTATTTACAGTGCTATGTATAAACATCGTGGTCAGGGCTAGCTATGCTAAAATAATAACTATCAAATGTTTTCTATGTGGATTATTATAAAAATATCACATATTTACCTCAATATATATATTTACATCTCCAAATGTCCAAAACAGAGAAATGTATGTTCTGAATATGCTAATGTAGGCAGGAAACGCCGCTCTTTGCCCAGCCGGCCGTGAGGAAAAACTTCTAAGGGGAATAGTAGTAGTAATAATAATAATAGTAGTAATAATAATAATAAGTAATAGTAATAATAATCTATAGCCTCAAGTGATACTGAAGGAACATCGCCTGACTTCAGCATCAACAAAGTGTTTACGAGAAGCGGAGCGGCGGCGGACGTGACGGTCAAGCCTCCACCAGTCACAGGCCCAGCGGGAGTGGCGGAGTGCCTTCACCCACACAGACCCTCCCCTCGTGCGCTCACCCAACCTGTGGCTACGGACCCTCAACTGATGCTAAGTTAACAACACACTAGGAACCTCGTAATAAACCGCACACTAAAACAAACGTGACTACACATTTATCATCTACTTGAAACAAACAAAAAGAGTTCCTGGAGTTAAAAGTTTTGGTTAGTTCACTTGTGTCTCGCATCGCACGCCCCTCCCTCGTCCCGGCGGCTTGCTATTTTTGCAGTGAGGAAGAGTTGAAGGGTTAAACACTGTGCGCTAAGGGGACGGAGTGGTGAAAGGGAGAGGACACACACACACACACACACACACACACACACACACACACACAGACATTACCCCCAAAACTTCCTACCCATCATTACTTCCTTTTCTCTTTCCTCTTTCTCCTCTTCCCCAATTCTTTTTCTTTTCTTCTTCTTTTTTTCAGAATAAACCAAGCGGCCGATGATACAACTCTCTCTCTCTCTCTCTCTCTCTCTCTCTCTCTCTCTCTCTCTCTCTCTCTCCGTCCTATTAACGCCACTCACACTAACAAGCAAACACCATCGCATCATTCAGCCTTCAGCGCGTCAGAGGGCAACTACATGCCACGCACGCCTCCCGCAGCGCTCGGAGCGTCTAGAGGCGAAGCTTGAGTCGTCACGTCCACACCAACGCGTCTCACTGCACGAAATACTCAGTGAAGCGGATATCAAGGCTCCTAGTAGTGTACAGCTGACAATGATCCGAGTACCGATACGAGACTGACAATTTTGACCACAACTCCGAGTAAAGAAATAACGGAAATAGAAAAGGATTTGTCTTGATTGTCATTACCAAGCGTTGTTAGTTGTTCTCCTGTAAATTACTATTACCATTATCATTACTACGCTTATTATTACATAGTTTGCTTTGCCACGAGTATAAGAAAACATGGTGATTAAAAAAAAAGAGGTTAAGCTAGTCGGGCAAAAGAATGGCGCCCCCTAAGCCATCTCGAGGTTACTAAGGATACAGATTGAAACACACCCAGCACTTAACTGCGTCTCCTGATCATTGTATCTTCGTGTTCTTTACCTCGCTATCTCCCTAATGCCCACGAACACTCCCGGTGAGACGAAAACACACGAAGAAAATGTGGGGTCCTATGAAATGGTGAGAGCGCACGAAATGATGACTTGCCAGATCACTACTTGTGTGTCTGTGTGTGTGTGTGTGTGTGTGTGTGTGTTTCCCCTGGCGCCGACAAGCCACTACACACATCTTCAAATATAGCATCAATGATCAATTCTTACATTCTCGTTTTCAATGTTTTTCAAGAAATTTTGCTGTACTATTTTCTTTACTTGTATGTGTTCACTTCATTCATCTTCATCTTATCCTTCATTTCAGACATCTCATATTGCTACACATACACTTATCACATTCATTTGGATGCGTAACGCGGTGGTGTTTGGGAATATTAGTGTCACCTGTAGTGCATCGCGATAAGTGCTGCCGGAAAAGTGGACGCAGGTAAAGTGTACGTGTTATAATGTCCATGAAGGAACGCTGTGCTGCCTCCCGCCGAGCCCCCCGCTTGGCTATCTCACAGACACCCAAAACCTTCCCTGCCTCGGTGCATCCAGCCGGTCCTCGCTATACATTTCGTCACATTCCCAGCTGGTTCGCCAAAGTGAAAAAAACGATATATCTCACCGTCTATAAATATGGTTTGCCGGTAAATCAATTATAAATGAAAATGCTTTTTCTTTTAACAACCACCCAACAGTTGGCTCCTTGACTATTCCATCAGCTGTGTCCATGACGATGATACCGATATCAAAGTCATAAAAATCCACAAAATTACACAAACACAGAAACACCATCTTACTGCGAGGAACAATGGATACGCAACCTGGCAATTCCTCACTCCATGCCAAACAACCTTTAACTACGAATTCAAAGCCAGAATCACACAGCCAAATACACAAATTAGAGATTACAAACACCACTTATGCTAAGTGTCTAATTTTGTCCTGATGACTTACAGGTACAGCAGGCCGGGGCGGGGCAACGAAGAGCCTAGATGCACAACTCACTTCACCGTCTTGTGTGTTTGGTGCCGGCTTGGTGGACTGTGGACCGAGCGGCAGGGAGGCAGGCCAGCCCTGCTTGGCGAGGCGGCCGCCAGGGGCCGGGGAGAGGGTAGTGTGGCCCTTTCTCACTAGAGGGAGGTTAGACTGTTTTCAAGTAGTCTTGTGCTTAGTTTTGACGCGCTTCATACAAGCCAAAAAGTGGGTCAGAGTGGGACTCAACCATTGGGTAAATTAGTAATATTTGCGGCAGTGCCTCGGCCCCCCACGCTGCGGGGACGGGATGCCCTTGAGAGCAATTGCAAAGCAATACAATAAATGGCAGCGTATAAATATTTTTGTGATTTTTTCAAGAGAATAACCAACACCCTAGAAATATCACCCCAGGATAGGCTTCAAAATATTAGATTTTTTTTTGTTTGATTTCCTTGTTAGGTTCTATAAGACCTTACCTACACAGTAACCCGACTACTGGCTGGTGGCCGGAAACAGAAGTGGGAGAGACGCGATTTGAATGCAGTGACGACAAAATGAAGAGTGAATCAAGAGTGACGTGGTCAGTCTGGCCTCGGCGGCCCGGCAGTGGCCGCCGAGGTGAAGAGTCAGTCTTGCGAAGGCACTGACAACAAATCAAGGTTAAGACTATCAGTATGAACCACTGCTCCATTCCCCTTCACTCGTTACCTGTGTCTGGGGTTGCTGTTGATCACCAGGTGCACGCACGAATCCTGCCCCAGGGGAGTGTGCTGCACAGGTGAGCCCGGCGGCGTGACGCTTGTTTCAAGCACTAGCAAAACGTAGACTCCTGAGATGACCTGCGTCAAGTTGCGTCACTGGCTTACCTTGGGGCTCGTGAGGCGGCCCGAGGTAAGCCTGCCGAGCCACCTGGGCACAGCCACGCCCGTGGTGCTCAGAGCTCACTCAGGTGCACTACGTAGTGTGACACAAGGGTTATAATACAGCACACATGTGTAATCAAATCCCTAAAAACACGTCTAAAATGAGCCTGTACTTGCTCGAAACGACAAAACGTGACCAATTGAACAATAAATAGTTTTTTTTTTTGGTTAAGATGCCAAAAATGTTTTTCATTGGCAATTTGAATGATCATAAAACAATACACTATTGGTTATGAAAT
Organism: Eriocheir sinensis; assembly: GCF_024679095.1. Classification (NCBI taxonomy): domain Eukaryota; kingdom Metazoa; phylum Arthropoda; class Malacostraca; order Decapoda; family Varunidae; genus Eriocheir; species Eriocheir sinensis. The sequence goes on along the minus strand of NC_066535.1, from coordinate 15,867,392 downwards.
ACAACAGAATACAGCTCTTCTAAGGGAGAGGGATGCGAGAGGGCCGCGCGCCGCAGCCGTGCTCCGTGCCGCCAACCTGGGGAGCAGGCCAGGGGCGTCACACCTGCTGCCAGTCATTACCACCTGGAGGTGCGACAGATGTCTTTACTGCCTTGCCTCGGCATTTGGATAGGGTGAAGTTCCTTTTCAGCGTGGGTGAAGAGTGGTTGGTGCACTGCGATCGTTCAGTGCTTGGCGGAGGCACCGAGCGGCCGCGTCTCGCCCCTCCCAGGCTACTCAACAAAAAGGTTTCGAAACGAGATTCACTCACATGTTTCTAATGCTTCTTCACTACTGGTGGTCCTCATAGAGGCTAGAGCTGTGTGATATGCAAGAGTCATGAATGATGCGTATTTTTCTTCCACGCAAGAAGGTATGAAAACCCAACTACGGAGAGAACCTTGGAGTGTTCAACCGGACGCAGCTGGCTGACTAATCTGCTCACTCCCTGCGGTGAAACTCGAAAGACTTGCTTTTTCTCTCTGCAGGAAATTCTTCTGCGCACGAGTTCCGAAAATAAATCTATTTATATGTATCTATAACTGCTGTCCGACGGAAGGGACCAACGTGAAGGGCGTCGGGGGGCCGGCCTTGAGGCGTCACTAGCTGGAGAACCTCATGTAGCCTCCGTTGCTCGGCAGGTCGTCCTCGAACCCTGGCGTCGACGCGTTAGTCTGGGTGTTCCAGACGCCGCCGTTAACGTCGATCGGAGATATTCCTCCGTTGATGCCGCCGTTGCTAAGGCCTCCGTTGACGCCGCCGTTCATCCCGAGGGTCATGCTGCCGTTGAAGCTGCCGTTGGGCGTCTCTGCGATCTGAGGATTGGGAGAGGCAGAGTGTCACCTTTGTGAGGGGCACAAAACACATTGATGGCCAAGCAAAGCAATTATTTGTGTGTGTGTAACAATAATAATCTTGTGCTTCAACGTTCTCCTGCCTCAAAATCTCACCAACAACAAGATACAGAACACCTTCCTCTCCCTTACCTGCACGGTGTCGCCATTCTGCTCGCGGATGTATGACGGGTTCTCGAAGGAGATGCGTCCATTACTGGATGACTTGGCGCCCAGAAGGTTTCGTTTACGTGCCACGACGACGCCCGCCACGACACCGATGCACAGCAGGACGACCACCACCACCGTGATCTCCACCACCACGTTGGAGCCTGAGGAAGAAGACAGCAAAATAAGTAAAAAGAAAAAAAAGAAGAAAAAACGCGTTGCTGCTTCCTCGACTAATCTCGTGCTGCACTTCACATTTTAAGTGATAAAGCAAACCATTATTCGTCTGCCTGATGTATAAAAAAAGTCTGGGTCTATGACCGAACACACACACACACACACACACACACACACACACAGGCAAAGTTAAGACTGTTGTGCCAACACGCTGTTACCGTTTGGTGAAGCTGTAGGGGAGATGTGTGTGTGTGTGTGTGTGTGTGTGTGTGTGTGTGTGTGTGTGTGAGAGAGAGAGAGAGAGAGAGAGAGAGAGAGAGAGAGAGAGAGAGAGAGAGAGAGATTGTATATCTCTCCATATCCGATAAACACCAACGCTCTCTTTCTTGGAAATATATATTTTTTCTCTTAAAGACAAACACTCTTCCGCTCACACATCAACACTGCTTCAGACACCCGACGCTAGAACGGGCGTAGCATATAACGATAGATGACTGGACAACAAGGGATGGTATTGTCAGTAAATGCTATATTCCATCAGGCAGGATGTTAAAATTTTTCAAGAGCACACTTATATTGCGCAAGGAAGGAAATAAGTAAGTGAGCGTTAAAAAAAAAAGGACTAACGGAACCGCAATCGTAGTTCCTAACCCGATTCAGCTCAACTCGACCTAAGAAGACATTCCCTCGGGAGTCAACTTGAGTCATTAAGCAAATACGCAGACTACAAAGGGTCGTTAATTACCGCGGGAGTAGCTAATGCAGTTTTAGATGACTAACGACACTAACGACGTACGCGGCTTCGTCAGAATGGGAAGACGAACGAGGAGCTTACCGGCCTAAGTGCACGCAGACCACGCTTCGCCGGGCCTCGGGGGAAAGACAGATATGGGTTCCCTTTCCCCTCCATATTCTTAAACGTATCTGGCTCCCACTTAAGACTGTTTTCCAAGGCCACAGAGAAGATTAACAGGGTTTTCAACGGTAAGTTTCCCGTGCAAGATGTTCAAGAAGTCGGGTAAAAGTATCACTAGGATCACAAAACAGGCTATGAAAAGCTAGCGTATTCTCCGAGAGGCATCTCAAACAAGCGAACCGAGGAGCCAATATGTTTAAGAATACGAGCTTTAGTTTGCTCCAGTTCGCTTCATCTCGCTCACGCTCATCAGTGAACACGCGTACGCAAGACTTTCTCTGTGTGGGGTGAATATGCAAGAAGGGCGAGGTGTATCAAGACAAGGAAGCAGGAAGCCGTAAGATATAATGGAAAGAAGGGAGGGAGACGGAAGGAGAAGGGAAGGAGGTGAATGGGGAGTATTAGGAGGAGGAGCGTTAGGATAAAAAGAGGTTTAAGTGGCATAAAGAGCGTCAAATCTACGGGAACAAATGTGAGGATGGGAAGGGAAGCGAGGAGGAGAAGGAAGCATTAAGTCAGCGTTAAGAGAGAACTGCAGTCTTGGGAGAGGTGATTTATGAGAGAGAGAGAGAGAGAGAGAGAGAGAGAGAGAGAGAGAGAGAGAGAGAGAGAGAGAGAGAGAGAGAGAGAGAGAGAGAGAGAGAGAGAGAGAGAGAGAGAGAGAGAATATTATAATGAAATACCTCACTCGAGTATTAACCATTGACAGCATCAGCGAAAATGGGAAAAATAATACGTGGAAATGACAAAAAAGGAGGAGGAGGAGGAGGAGGAAGACGACGAGGAAAAAGAAGTGTAGAACAAAAAATGAGGATGTGTGTGTGTGTGTGTGTGTGTGTTTGGGGGAGAGGGGGAGGTGAAGGAAGCAAAATTTCAGTCCTGTGTTGTGGTACAGGAACCGTTCAGAAAGTAGGTGTGCACTCAGCCTATGGCACATCTTCCTTCCTGCGTTGTAACTCCCTTGAAGGTCGGTACATGCCTCCGTTAATGATGCCCAAGACCTATATACACATTCAGTTTATCGACACCTTAATATACACGTACATTCCTTTTAGAACCCCAAGTTAATATCGATTTTCTACACATATATCCGTAAAAATGAAGACCCCTCAGATTAACTCATTGGAAAAATTCTTCTCTCTTCCACTGCTGGTTAATTAATTCTCGGTGTTTTCAGCGCGGTATTAATTTGACTCCATCGAAGACCCACACGCCCATAATTAGAAGACCTACATCTCCTTTTCCTGATCACCCTGATATATTTTCAAATAACAATGCGGTTTAAAATATGTAATCTTTAAAATTACCGGGTGTGCCTTGAGACGCTTGACTAACTTGTGAGTCGTGTGGCTTTATCAGTCTTTGAGAAAACTGGTCTTCGCGAGTGTACACAGACCTTCACTAATGGCGGCAATATATTGAATTCCTTTCATAATCTTCTTGGCACGCTTTGAATACGGCTCTTTGGTATTTGCCTCCGCTGCAGACTCTCCTTCAAAGCCCTTGAGCCGGGCGTTGAATCAGGCCAAATATTTTAATTTGTAATCCAGACATTAATCTTGAGCGCCGCCGCCTTGTTGGTTGTCTTCTTTGTGTAAGATATTCAATAATCACAGTCGTCCATGACATTTAAAACTCTCGCCACCTTTCCAGCAAACTGAAAGACAGGTTTGCTTTAAAGTAATATGATTTGGCATTTTCCGCTATGCATTTTAACACTACCAATTTTTCTAGGAACCTTAGTTTTATACAAAGAAAATAGAGAACTCGCTTTGTAATAACGTTATCATTGCTGAGAACCTGGCATAAGTCTTGGCCTATAATAATAATAATAATGATAATAATCTATAGTACACAATAATTATAATGATGATGGTAATTATTAATGGATACACTTCACTCTTTCTTTTCCTTCTTGACTCAGGTGATTTGCGTGTGTTAGGCGAGACGTTAGGGAGCGTTAGTGTGTCCTGCAGGTAAACAGTTCATCCCTTCACTAAGAGCTAACGACTCACGGATGCGGGACGTCAAATTTAAGTCAGAATATTAAAGTTCGTCTCTTCCCGAGTGTGCACGAGATGAACAAACATTTCACACACACGGCGCCGCCCCTCCGTGCCCTGACCTCGCCTCCTCCTCCTCCTCCTCCTTTTTGAAGAACAAGGGATTGAACAAAGTAAAAGAACGATCTTTAAATTCTGGGAAATACGAAAGAAAAAGATAAAATCAATATAGTGAAGCCAAATCAGAAATAAGACCCAGACCCAGACCACAAGACCACAGTATCAAGATCACATCAGGAAGTGCCGATCCAAAGGCAAGACTTCCGCTATCTACCTGAACCTGAACCTGAACCTCCTCTCATCTCCTTTCCCTTTACAGATAAGAAATTATTTCCACCGTCTGGGTATTGATCTGTCCCTAGTGAGTGGGGAGGAGGAGGAGGAGGAGGAGGAAGATGATGAAAAAGAAGAGTATAAGAAAAAGAGATGAGGATGAGGATGTGAGCGACGGAGGGAAGAGGAGGAGGAGGAGGAGGAGGAAAAGGAAAAGGAAGAGGAAAATGATGATGAAAGAATACAAAAAAAAAGAAAGAATGAGAGGAGGTAAAAGAAAAGGAAGATGATGATGAAATAATACAAAAAACAACAACAAAAAAAAAAAAAAGAATAAGGGGAAGTGGGGTAAGGAGAGGAGGAAAGGGATGGGGAGGGGCGGGAGGGGAGGAGAAGCAGGAGAGGGCATCTTCATCACTGCTGGCGGGTCTTAATCAGTCCTCCTTCACCGTAAACTCCCGCCGCGCCGCCTATCACAGATCCACTTCCGCGCGATGGGAATCAATAAAGAGGCATCGGAGGACCAGAGACACACGCGAGACAGGGCCAACCCGCGCCATTTGACAGCCCAACCTCTTGGCGTCTGGAGGAGCTTAATCAGCGCGCGAGACTGACGTTCACTAATGATCCGCTGCCGCCGCCACAGATACTCCCTCTCTCCTTCCTTCCCTTCCTGCTGTGTCTCTCTCTTGTTCCTTCTCTCTCTCTGTCTGTCTGTCTACTTTGTTCCTTTCCTCCCTGTTTACTCTATTCCCTCTTTTTTCTCTCTCTCATGTTTCTAATTCTCCCTTTCTTTCTCTCTTTCTTGTGTGTCTGTCTCTACTTTGTTCTTTTTCTCTTTCTTGTGTCTCTCCTTCCTTCTCTCTTGCGTCTCCCTCCTTCTCTACTCTGTTCCTTCCCTCCCTCTTGCAACTCCTTTTATTCCTTCCCTCTCTCTTGTGTCTTTCTTTTCTCTCTTCGTTACTTCCCTCCTTCGTTCTTGTGTCTCTTCCTCTCTGCTCAGTTCCTTCACTCCTTCCTGTATCTTCTTCCTTAATCAGTTCCTTCCCTCTTTCCTGTCCCTCTCCCTCGCTACTCGGTTTCCTTCCTCCCTCTCTCTTCCTTTCCGTATCTGATTCCTCCTCATCCCGCTGCCTCTGTCACCCATCACCAACCCGCCATGTCCTTCTCGCCCTGTTCTCTCCCTCTTCAATCAGCCCCAACAAGATACGAGTTCGCAGGGAGGGGGAGAGGGCCCTCGGGATTGGAGAGACAAACCGCCTAGTGGGTAGTTGGCTTCATCACCAGGCTTCCTCAGACTTCCGACCGCCTCAAATCCACTATTGTATTCGGCCGCTTCGTCAGAACTTCGGAACGGAGTTAGGATGTATCTCACCCGATTAACTTGACTAACTCGACGACGCGGCGACTCCCGGCGATAACCAACTGTACAGCGCTCCCGTCTCCGCCACTGTGATCTCTCTTTTTTCTTCTCCTCTCATCTTCAATGGTTGTCAGGCAGAAGAGCAACGAGCCGGCGCCGCATCAGTCTCACACACACATTTCCCGCCGTCCGCATCACTCGCCCCTCGCTGTCACTCTCTTCCTCATCCCCGACATGCCGAGCTGGAATCCTCTTTCCCAGACGGTCTGATCGTTCTCGACAGGGCGTAAGGGTACTAGAGCGTCTTCAAAGTCGGGGGAAATTGGTATATTTTTTTGCGTCATTGGAGTGTCATTGCTTACGTACTTACTGGAACTTCCCCCACTATATCTCTCCTTTGCCTGGTTGATCATAACTAGAGGAAGAAATCCGGCAAATGAAGGAGGAAGCAGATACGGAGAGGGAAGAAAGGAGGAAGCAGATACGGAGAGAGAAGAAAGGAGGAAGCAGATACGGAGAGGGAAGAGAGGAAGCAGATACGGAGAGGGAAGAAAGGAGGAAGAAAGGAACATAATAGAGAGACACAAGGGAACAAAAGATGGAGGGAAGGATAGGGAGCGAAGGAGGGAGGAATGAACAAAATACAGAGATACACAAATATAGACGAAAACAAGTACAGAGAGGAAAGGAGAAAGGAACAAAAAAGAGACACAAGGAAGCGAAAGTAGGAGGAAGGGAAGAAGGACAGCGAGTAGGCATGAAGTAAATGTATGAGGAGGGAGAGAGAGGCACAGGGGAGCTTCTTCAGGCAGGTGGGCGTGGCTTACCTGGCGTGGAGGCCCAGGTGACGGAGCTGCCGCCGGGGTGGTGGTTGAAGGTGGCGGTGCGCGTGAGGACGGAGGTGCCCTTGTGGTTGCCCGCCTTCACGGCCACCTCGTAGATCTCGCCCTCCTTCAGGCCCTCGATGAGCAGCTCCGTGGCCGCCGTGTCGTTCTTGTGGGCCTCGCGGTGACCCTTGATGCGCCAGAACACTCTGAGGACGAGGAAAATGGTCATCGTCTAGTTCTCATTTGAGCCTATTTTGTTCCTTCCCTGATTTCCTCTCTGTATCTGCTGCCTGCTTCTCTAGCCCTCTTCCTCTCTCCTTCTCTCCCTTCCGATATCTCTTCTTTCCTTCTTTTCCTATCAATTGTGTCTATGTCGTTCCTTCTCTGACTTCCTCTATGTATCTACTTCCCCCTTCTCTAGCCATCTCTCTGTACTCTTCCTCCTTCTCTAGCCCTCTAGCACTCTTTCTTTCTCCTTCTCTCCCTTCCGATATTTCTTCCCTCCTTCTTTCCCTTCCAATTGTGTCTATTCTGTTCCTTCCCTGACTTCCTCTCTATATCTGCTTCCCCTTCTCTCGCTTTCTCTCCGCTCTGTTCCTTCCTTCCCTTCTTCCTGTATCTGTTCCCTTCCTTCTCTACTCACCGGTACAGCTCGACGGCCGCGGGATTCTTGGCGGGCGGCTTCCAGGACACAGTGGCGGACGTGGCGCTTGTGCTGGAGATCTGGACCTCGAGGGGGGGCCCGGGCAGGAACTCTGGAAGGGGGTGGAGAGAGGGGCGAGATTGAATTAAGTGTGGTCTCTGAGGAAGCGTTAATAGTAGGAGGAAGAGGAGGAGCAGGAGGAGGGAGAGGAGGGCAAGGAGTATAGGCCATGACAGTAAGCAGAATCACAAATCGGAAGCGTGCACGTGTGTCTTAGTAGGGAGAGGATGGCTTGAAGGGAAGTGAAGGGATGGGAAAGGAAGGGGAAGGAAGGAAATGAAAGGGAGGGAGGGGAAGGAAAGGAAAAGGAAGAGAAAGAGAGGAGAGAAATGGAGAGAAGGGAAGGGAAGGGGAGGGAAGAGAATGGAGGGGTGGAGAAAAGGTTAGGGGAAGCGAGGGGAAGTGAGTTTAGCAGCAAAGCAAAGTAAAGGGAAGGGAAGACGAAAGAAAGGTAAGGAAATGAAAGATGAAGGAAAACTTAAAAGAGGAAAAGAACGGAAGTGAAGGCAAGGAGATCTAAGGGATGAAGGAGCATAGACTAGCGTGGAGGCGAGATGGCTGGCGTTACCTTGTCCCTCGTTGAAGCAGGAGATGATGACAGGTGCCCAGCGCAGCTCACACAGGTGGATGTGCGGCACAGGCTCTCCGCGGCACCAGTCGAGGCACGGGCGCGGCACCCTGTTCTTACTGCAGCAGCTCCGGTGGTCCGACCCGTCTGCTTGTGAGTGAGTGTGTGAATGGGATGAAGACAGGGAAGGTCATTCATACACCTACTCAATATTCTTTTAGTGTAGTGACTTGTGTATTTAAACATTAATTAGATAAAGACCTCAAATTTACTGTCCTATACTATATCTTAATTCGCCAGTCTTTGCCTTACTACGTGGACCACTGCTTTCCTCTTCCTCCTCGTCTTCCTTCTCCTTTCCTGCCCTTACGTCTTGAACCTCCCGCCAACCTTCCGTCCCTCTCACATCTTCCTCCTCCCCAAACCTTCCCTTCCTTCCACATCCTCCTCCTTCCATCGCCGTTGCCTTCCTCCTCCCCCAACCTTTTCTCCCTCCCACGTCCTCCTCGTCCACAACCTTCCCGTCCTCCCACGTCTTCCTCCCCCCGCCGCCATCGCGTCTCCCCTCGCGCCACCTGCCTCGTGAGCGCCTCGCCTAATGGCCCGACGGATGCATGCAAACCTTCCTTAGGGAATTATCGCAATCACATTCCAGGCGTGAAGCTCCTTGTCGGCGATTATACCCGTGTGGAGCTCCAATTAAGAGTGGGGGGGTGGGGGGACGGGTTGAGTGTGTTTGTGTGTGTGTGTGTGTGTGTGTGTGTGTGTGTGTGTGTGTGTGTGTGTGTGTGTGTGTGTGTGAGTGGCTCTCCAATTGCACACTACAGTCACTGCTACTTACAATTTACTACGAAACCTTCCCCAAAACATAGACTGACTTACTGACTAAATGACTAACTGATTGACTGAATGACTGACTAACTGACTGACTGATTGACTGACTGACAAACTGATTGACTGACTGACTGACTGACTGACTGACTAACCCATCGAGGCGCCAAACTCCCTGACGAGGCGGATCAAAGACTTCCATATTTTCACCCGGACTTTTTTTTTTCACCAACACATGCAAGAAAGGCCACCTGGGCGCCTCCTTGATTACAGGTGTGGCCAGGTAAAGCGAGGCAGGCAAAAACGTGTGTCAAGGGGCCGAGGGAGGGAGGGAGAGAGGGAGGAGAGGACGAGAGGCAGGGCATGTAAGAGTAGGAAGGAGAAAGAAGAAAAAAAAAATAACTTCATCTTTTATCTTGAAATCTAAAAGCATTGCAACACTCCGCATCTTTGTAGTTTTTTTTTGTCCTTCTTTCTTTCCCTTTTCCTTTTTTCTTTTCTTTCCTTGTTTTTCGTTTTTCCATTCCTTCCTTCCTTCCTACATGCATTCACTCGCTCCTTTTTGCTTTCTCTCCTTTCTTTTTTTTCTCTCTCGCTTCCTACTTTCTCTCCCCTATCTATCTTTCGTGTCCTTTCCCTCTCCTTCCCTCTCTCGTACCTTTCTTTCCCTCTCCTTCTCACTCTCGTAACTTCCTTTTCCTTTCCTTTCCTTTTTCATACCCTTCTTTTCCTCAAATTCTCTCTCTTACCCTTCTGTCCCTCTTCTCTCTCTTTCTCTCTCGTACTCTTCTCTCCCTCTCCTTCTCTCTCTAATACCTCCCTTTCCGTCTTCTTGTCTCTATCGTAACCTCCTCTCCTTCTCCTCTCTCTCTCTCTCTCTCTCTCTCTCTCTCCTCTTCTCTCTCTCTCTCTCTCTCTCTCCTCTTCTCTCTCTCTCTCTCCTCTTCTCTCTCTCTCTCTCTCTCTCTCTCTCTCTCTCTCTCTCTCTCTCTCTCTCTCTCTCTCTCTCTCTCTCTCTCTCTCTCTCTCTCTCTCTCTCTCTCTCTTGCACCCTCCTTCCCTTCCTCTCTCTTCCCACCAATCAAGTCAAACAAGACGCCGATCCTACATACCCGCGGCGCACTTCATCAGCTTGCCGAAGTCTGGGATGCACTCCTCCCTGTTCATCACGCTCTCGAAGTTCAGCTCGTCGAAGGCGCACGCTTCCATGCAGGTGTCCGTGACGTTACTGTCGATGCAGCACTCAGTCACGTCCACCTGCAGCTTCACCGGCATCGTGAGTTCCACCTGAGGGAAGGAAAAAGTTTCGTTTAGTCGGCGCAACATCTGTGGTCATATGCCCCTGAGGGAAGGAAGGAAGGGAGAAGGAAGGGAGTGAGTAGGTGTTTGTGGGTGAGGGTGACGAAGGGAATGAGAGGTGTGAGGTGTGTGGCTATTTAATGGGGGGGGAGGGGGGGGTAATGATGGTGGTAGTGGTGATCAAGTGGTGTAGAATGGTGTGGTGTGGTGGTGCTTTTGTGGTGTGGTATTGGTATTGGTGAAGTTAGTGATGGTGATAATGGTTGTGGTGAGGCTATCGATGGTGATGGTGATGATAATGATGATGATTCTGGTGATGATGATCATGACGAAGATATTGATGAAAACGAAAATGGGAAGGAGGAGGAAAACGTGAAAGGTAAAACTAAGGTAAGACAAGTGATAATGAGGGAAAGAAAAGGAGGGTGATAAAAAAATATGGAAAAAAAATACAAAAAAATGCCGATGCTGTTGATGATAATAGTGAGCCACAGAGAAATAGATGAAAAATTAAGAAAAACAACAAGCACAACAACGACAAGAGCAGCATCAACGAAGAGTCGAGGCGTGGGAGGGCGGAGGAGAAGAGAAAACGTTGAGAACAGGGGAAGGAGGACAAAAGAAGAAAAAAAGAAAAGAAACCTTTGCACCTAAAATAAGAAGAAAAAATAAAAACCGTGTGAAAGCAAGCAAGAATTCACAAAGCAAACATCATAGTCTCTCTCTCTCTCTCTCTCTCTCTCTCTCTGAAACACACACACACACACACACACACACACACACACACACACACACACACAGTGTTATTTGCTAAAAATTTAGTTGTGAGAGAGAGAGAGAGAGAGAGAGAGAGAGAGAGAGAGAGAGAGAGAGAGAGAGAGAGAGACTATAACTCATGACAGAGAACAAAGGAATAAATTAAATGCGAGGCCTCGTTCAATGCTACGCCCCAAAAATTGAACAACAACAACAACAGCAGCAGCAAAAACTCGACAAATGTGAAGAAAGCAAACAAACAAACAAACAAACATACAAACAAACCATCCTCTTTTATCCACACACACACACACACACACACACACACACACACACACACACTATCATCATTACCATCACTATCATCATTACCATCACTATCATCAACATCATCATCATCATCATCATCATTGCTGCGAGGGAGTGAAAAAAAGGCGAGCACAGCGCAAGAAACGATGAAACGCGGATGAAAACTCTATTGAACATCAAACAGGAGTAGCCCGTCGACTTAATAATCGTTTTAGTGGCAAAGCAGAGGCTGGGGAACTGATAGAGAGAGGGGAGGAAAGGAGAGAGGGAAAGAAGGGTGAGAGGGAAATAGAGAGGGAGTGATGGTAGGAAGGGTGAGAAAAAGAGGAATAACGAGACAAAGACGTATGGAGAAACAGAAGAAAGGAAAGAAAGAAAAGAAAGGAACAGATAGTTGATTGGAGGTTTGTAGAGAGAGAGAATGGAGAGGAGAGGAAGGGTGGGAAACATAGAGGAATAAAGGGCGACAAAGATGTATCGATAAAAACGAAAGAAAGGAAAGAAAGAGTAAAAGGAGGGGACAGATATTTGATTACAGGTTGAGGGTTGAGATAAAAGGAAAGAAAACGATGCAATTTTAGGGGAAGCAAAGACAAGTATAGAAGGGAATGAAACAAGGAAGGAAGAACACAGTGAAGCAAAGTAGGAAAATGGGAAAGGAAGGGAGAAGGGACTGGAAAAGGAGGAATAAAAGAGGTCGCAGAAAACTCTCTAAAAATGGAAGAGGCGGAATTGAGACTTGAAGGTGCAGTAAAAATGGTGTTGATGTGAAGAAGGGGAAAAAAGGAAAGGAAAGGAAAGAAAGGCAAAAACAAAACAAAAAAACAGAGTGAGTGATTGAGGGTGAAATGAGCCAAAACAAAATGAGAGAAAAATGAGGGAATAAAACTGGATGGGAGAGAAAAAAAGAAGGAT
>NC_066535.1:15797852-15850352 GCF_024679095.1 Eriocheir sinensis | reverse complement strand
TATATTTTTCTTCTTTTTTTACTTCTTTTTCGCTGCCTTGTTTCATTTGGCACACCTCTATTTTTTTTATTTTCTTTACTCTCGTTCATTTGTTTTCCTCTATTATTCCGGTTGCATATTTTTTTATCTTGTGTCTTATCTCAACTTTCCTCTCGACGTTATTTTTTTCTTTTTTACTTGTTTTTCGCGTCCTTATTTTATTTGGCACACTTGCATTTTTTTCATTTTCTTCACTCGTATTTTCCTCAAATGTTCATCATATTTTTTTTATCTTGTGTCTTATCTAAACTTTCCTCACTTTCATCACTTGTCATAATGTCTACACACTTTCCTCTCTATGTTATTTTTTCTTCTTCTTTTACTTGTTTTATCTGGGACACCTGCATTTTTTTTATCTAGTGTCTTATCTCAATTTTCCCCTCCATGTTATATTTTTCTTCTTTTTTACTTGTTTTTCTCTTCCTTCTTTTATCTGTCACACCTGCATTTTTTTATTATCCTCCGCTTCTCACTCAATTATACTCTTGTTTTCTTTCTTCTCTCTGTTTTCCTGTACGTAGCGTCGCACCTTCGTTTTCAAGTTTATTTCATTTGCTATTTCTCAGGTTCTGTATCGTTATTATTCTCATTATTATTTCCCTTATTACCATTCTTATTATCATTACCAAGTTCATTTGTGTCGCGTATCATAACGTCATTACCCGTATTTACATATATTTCTGTCTCCCTTCCTTTGTTTTTGCTTTATTATCCTCCTTCATTACTTTAATAACGCCGAATTTTCACGTGCTCCTCTCACACGAAGACAAGAACAACACACCGTTCTCTCTCTCTCTCTCTCTCTCTCTCTCTCTCTCTCTCTCTCTCTCTCTCTCTCTGTTTGTGTGTTTGTTTATTTGTTTGTGCTTGTGTTTGACCGCGTATACTCTGTCTAGTGAAGGTGACAGGCCAAGTACTAAACAAACAAACAAACAAACAAAAATAAACTCCGTCACTATCTCCACACACCCACAAAAAAAGGACAAATTACCCCAAAGAGCGATTCAAGTTACTTCCAGAGCGGTTTTGATCCTCTTCACACACATCTCTAACTAAAGACTCATCATAATCCTCTTCTATCACGTCTACGTCATCTTGCTCGCTATACACACACGCTCTACCCTTATCAAAACCACTACATTAATATTTCCACCGCACCCATATTACACGGTTATTACTTCATCTTTTACTACATATTCATTTTTTCCCCCGGGTATTACCGCTAAAGGGATTCGAGACGCTTATTACAGCTATTCACGTCGCCGCGGAGTGCTCTCAAAAAGGTAACAGGTATATGAAATTCAGTGTTCGCGGCCGCCGTCACTCCCGTGGGATACTCGCCTCTCGCACTCCACATCTCTCTTTTTTGCGCGACGAGAACGCCAATTTCTGACTGACGCTCGCTTGGCAGGTCTGGCGAGGAAAATTGAAGCGTCAGGGTAATACAGATGGATATATATTCTTGTTCATTGAGCCAGGATATTAATATACTGCCAATGCTCTTTCTCTCTCTTTTTCTCTTCTTTCGGTTCCCTTTCCTCAATGTTCCGTGTTTTGTGTCGCTTTCCTTCCTTCTTTCCTATTCCTTCATTCTTTTTTTCTCCTGTTTATCTTTTCCTCTCTTCTCTCTGCACTTTCCCGTTTCATATCGTAACTTCCTTCCCTTCCCTTCCTTCTATCTTCCAATCATTCACTGCACTTTTTCCTATCTTTTTATATCTTTTCTTTATTCCCGTTCTTTCATTCACCATTTTCTCCACCATAAATACCACCCTCCTCATACTCCTCCTCCTTCTCCCTTTCCTTCCTCCTCCCTCGACCTCCCAATCTACGGGGCATGGTTAAAGAAAAACAATACCTGACCTGTTGTTATGGATGACGGGAACCTTGGACTCTCCACTCAAGGGACGATAAGAGAAGAAAGGAAACTGAAGGAGGAAGGAAAGTGGAGGAAGGGAAGGCTGGAGGATGAGGAGAAAGACTAAGAATCAGGAGGAAGGAAGAGTTTGGCGTTTGACAGGGGAGGGAAAGACTGAGGAAGGAGAGGAGGTAGAGGAGGAGGAGTTGGAAGATAAAAAAAGAGGGAGGGATAAAAAACGGAGGGTTATAGAGAGCAATTAAGTAGAAATTAATTTGTCACTTGGAGAGAGAGAGAGAGAGAATACACACACACACACACACACACACACACACACACACACACACACACACACACACACACACACACACACAAACCTAGATAAAATGAATCGATCCGCTAAAATGTGAAATAGACAAAGGCGAGGATGGACGTGTTATCAGCCCTCACGTCACTTCCCTTTCTTCCTCCTCCTCGTCATTAGCGTCTTTTTACTCCTTCGTTAGGCCTATTTTGCCCCCCGCGAGAATGGAACCTTCCAGGCGTCAGACTGGGCTGCAAAATTTTCAAGCTTCCTAAACCTGACGATGCGGAAGAAGAAGAAGAAAAACAAGAAGTAGAAGACGAAGACAAGAAGAAGAAGAAGTAGAAGGAGAAGAAGAAGAAAAACAAGAAATAGGAGAAGTAGAAGACGAAGACAAGAAGAAGAAGGAGAAGAAGAAAAAGGAGAAAAACAAAACAAAAACGAAGATCTGAAGAAAAAGAAGAAAATGAATAATAATAATAAAAAGAAGAAAGAGAAAAAAAGAAGCACATGTCAAAAGCCCAAATAAAAATGCCCCCTGACCCCCCCCCAAAAAAAAGAACAGGTGGAAAAAAATTAGCTTAACACGCATTCCGAAACACAACCGAGAGAAACACATTGATCTCAAACAGTAAAATAAAACAAAGAAAAAAGCGAGAAAGAAGCAGGAGAGATAAAGAGAAGTGCTACAAGGCTTTACGAAACACATATACCGTGCAGACAGAGAAACAAAATTAGCCCAAACAATAAAATAAAACAAAATAAAATTACAAAGAAGCAGGAGAGAGAAAAAAAAAAGTGTTACAATGCCTTACACAGTTCCTCACAATTTTTTTTCCCCTTGAGCTGCTTCCTTTGCTATAAAAAAATAAGAAAAAAAAAATCGCTTCCTTCGCCTTTGCCAACAAGCGCGTATAAATGAGACTGTAAGGATGGTATCAAGTCGGGTCTTAATTACGAAACAAGACAATGAAACACGACGATAAGAGAATTAAAACCCGCCTTTCTTTGTTGGCACGTGTACGATGGAGGGAAGGGAGGAGAGGAGAGGAAGGGAAGGGAAGGGGTGATGGTGGAAGGAAGGGATAAGGAAGGGAAGGTAACGAAACGGAAGGGAAGGGAAGGGGAGATAAGGGAAGACAAGGGAAGGGACGAACAAAGAAGGGAGGATAAGGGAAGGGAAGAGAAGGAATGGATAAGGAAGGGAAGGGAAGGGAAGGGAAGGGAAGGGAATGAAACGAAAGGGAAGGGAAGGGGAGATAAGGGGAGCAAGAATTAGGGAAGGGACGGACAGGGAAGGGAAGAAAAGGGAAGTTATATTAATGGAAGCGAAGGGAAGTGAAAATAATGGAAGGGAAGGAAAGATAAGGGAAGGAACGAACAAGGAAGGGAAAATAAGGGAACGGACGGAAAGGGGAGGAAAGATAAAGGAAGGTACGACATCAAATAGAAAGGAAGATACGGGAAGGGAAAACAAGGGAAGGGAAGAGAGTGAAAGGGAAGGCAAGGAAAGGAACAGACAGGGAGGGGGCGGATGGGGAAGGGACAGACAAGGAAGGGAAGACAGAGAAAGGAACATAAGGAAAAGGACAGACAGCGAACTGACAGGCAAGGGGAAGGATAGACAGGGAAAGGAAAATATAGGAAGACGTTTTATTATTTTATTTGTTTGGTGAAAGCACATCATCAGCAACCACAATTTCAGCGAAGGGAAGATGATATCAGTCGAGGAAGTAAAGTTATCCTCATTATAAGACCTTCCCCTCAAACGAAAAGAAAAAGAGAGACTAAGGAAAAAGAAAACGGGAGGGAGGATAACAACCGGGGGGAATAATGTGACCGTCTAAATTCTGCGGGGATCTTCTTGCCGCGAAAAAAACAAAACAAAAAAAAACAGAGACGGGGAAAAAATATAAACTTGGGGGAGCGCAGAAAGAGGAGGAGGACGATGTGTCTAGTTGCTAATTAATAAGAAAAAGGAGATGGGAGGGAGCGAGGCGGGTTCCCGGGGATTGACTGGCTGACGGGTCTCATAGAGGATAAATGAAGGGCCCCACGCCGCCCCCCCCTCACCGGCAGGACAGGTCATTAGTTCACCAAGGAGGGAAGGCTAAGGAAGGTGAGACGGGCGTGGCGTGATGAATGTATACGAGGGTTATTAATGAGCCGCGAGGAGGAGGGGGAGGAAGCATGGGAACGCGGAGGAGCAGGCACCAGCAAGGCTCATAACCAGGCTGTAGTTATTTAGGGTCATTTCTTAAACATTTCGGCGTCCAAGCTCACATGTTTGACAAGGCTTTCGTGGGGCTTTCGAGCATTTCCAGGGGTAGCTTTATGACCCTGGTGGTGGTATGACCCTTCTTCTGTACCGTGAGCCTAAAAACACACTCATTGCAACCCGAATGATCTCCGTTTTGGCCTTTAAAAATAGTTAACGTAAGAGGCGGAAGCGTTTAAGAACACGAGCTTTAATCTATTCAAGCGGGGTGTCGGCGACCTGCGGAACGGATTAAAGCAATTACTGTTCTTACGTGCTGGGCTGTTCGGTTTTCTTTTCTTTTTTGTTTACGCCCTTGCACTGTCGCCTCTGCTGTAAAAACAAAACAAAAAAGAGGAAAAAAAAAAAAAAAACCTTATGAGCCGCCCTCCGGAGTGATGCTCGGATCGGCGCCATGAGGAGCGTCGCAAACGTCTTGTGCATACACGGTAATGACAACGCCTGCAGCACCGAGGCCGAGCTGGGTGTGTGTGTGTGTAGGAGGGGGAGACAAGGGGGTAGTATTGCCGGGAGGTGTGTCTGAGGGTGGGGCAGGGGTGTCTGGGGCGGCAGGTGAGGCGTTGGGGGTTAGGGGGGATCAGATTGACTGTCTGGGCCTCGGGACGGAGCGGGAACGAGGCACTGATGGACTGCCGCTGTCGGGAATCTCACGAAGAGTTAAAATCAGAGAAAGACGACCCCCAAAAGAGGAAGTGAAAAGTTTAAGGAGTGTCAGAGGAGGCAAGAGGGTCGCGTCGTCCTACCTGGTTCGTCTTGGAGCTGATGACGTGGTTTCCGCCGTGGATGACCGCCACTCTGCCGTCGGGGTCCCGCCACCACACCTGGGACGGCTCGGGCCAGGCGTCCACGGCACACTCCAGCGTGACCGTGGCTCCCTCAGGCACACGCACCACCTCCCGCGCCCTGATCTTGGGCCGACCTGCACCGGGGGGAGGGACGGACGTTAGGAGGCGGCCTTAGATCTTTTTTAACATTAGAAAATAGACCATAGTAGTGAGAGAAAGAGATAGATAGATAGATAGATAAGTAGATAAAGAGAAAAGACCCACTAAGTTCTCTAACTGGAAAAAAAAGGAAACATGGAAAACATCACCCACACAGCACAGGCATCTTGATACCCTCCCATCTGCCTATCCTTCATTTTCCCTGCTATTTTTTGTTACTCCCTTATGTGACTACGCGTACAACATTCACAGAGGATGGGAAGAGAGTTTGTGGGGTGTGATTCTGCTTTACCCAAGAGCTCGCTACTACTCGGCTACTCACGGGAGATGGTGATGGTGCGCGAGGCCTGCATGGGCGTGCCGTATCCGTTGTCAGCGTAGCAGGAGATCTCCCGCATGTCCCTCGTCACGTTCTGGATCACCGTGACCATGTGGCGCGTCTCGTCCTGGAAAAGAAGGGAAAATTTGCGTTCCAGCTGCCTCTGATGTCCTTATTATACCCCGGACTTACCCGCTAACATTTTCTTGGCACATACACAGTTAAGACGAAGTTACTCTGTATGATAAAAGGTTAATTAAATAAGCGACACATTTCGACGCCCTTCCCCGGACTACCCTCTCTCCATTACTTGTTTTCTTTCTCCTTGACTGTCTTTTTTTCTGGATCCATTGTTGTCTTGACTTTCTGCTTGCATATGTCCTCCTCTCCTTGTCTCCTTGCTCGCATTTCTCCCTCCATTTCCATCCCTGCCTATACTTGTCCCTTACCCACCCTCCCTCGCTTCTCCCATATCTCCCTCTCTCTGTCTCCCTGTTTGCACATGTCCCTATCTATCCCTGTCTCCCTACTTGCCTCTGTCCCCTTCCTACCTCCCTGCCTGATGTGTCTTTCTATTCCTGTCTCTGAAATGCTCCCACTGCTTTCAAAGTCTGGCGGGTCTTGTCGCTGCCGAGGCGTGCTGCGGTGACCCTGCCTCGCCTCCATGTGTCGCATAATCCTCTTGTGGACTCTCTCCCACTCGCCAACATTAACACAAAGAGACGGAGTAGCGGTTGCTCACACGAAACTCCCTCCTTCTCTCTCGACTTTCCTTCCTGCTGTGGCTATTCTCCTTTCCTCTTCATCTTCCTCGCTTCTCTTCATTCCCTCCTCTCTCTCTCCTCTTTCTCCCTCCCTACCCTCCCCTCTCTCGTCTGATGTGGCTATTCTCCTTCCCTCTCATCATCCTCGCTTCTTCTCCTTCCCTCCTTTCCCTTCTCTTTCTTCCTCCTCACCCGCCCATCTCTCGTCACTGCTCTCATTTCCTGATCAGTCTACTCAGGTGAAGCTCGTCCTGCACGTTTCCTCATTTCTCGAGCCTCTGTGGTTGTTGCATTCGTTTGTGCTGCTCCTGAGTAAGCCAGGCGGAAACATACATTAAGAAGAAGAAGGAAAAGGAGGAGGAAGGCGAGAAAGAGAGAAAAAAAAGCAATGAACGAGTCGGGCTAATTACCTACTCTCACTTTCTCTTTGCTGCCTTGAAAAAGAGTCATTAGGCTGAGGGTTTACGTGCGCCACTCACTCCCTGCCTTGCGGCGCGGCTAAAAGGGGCGTCGCTGCCTCACCTGGTTGATGAGGACCCCGGAGATGTAAAGGGAGACGGTGGGAGGCGGCGAACCCATGGCGATGCAGAGGACGGTCATCTTGCCGCCCTCGACGATCAGGTTGATGGGATGGACCGTCGGCGCCTGAAACACGAACACACATGAGCAAGGTGGGTCGGCGGGGGTCAGGGAGGATTCAGGACAGTGTGTGATTTCTTTTATTTTTAGAGTAAAGGATGCAACTCAAGGGCAAAAATGAGTAAATATAAAACTAGCTAATCATTGCTCCCATAAAAGAGATGAGTGGGTAAAAAAAAGAGATCAATTTCAGATGGAGAGGTGTCGTGTAGGTGGTGTTTGTGAGGCTTCGGGTATTATCTGAGTCAGTGGGTATCAGGACACGCCTTCTCTCCCGAAATTGACCCATCTTTCGGCCACCTCTTTGGATTCTTTTTAGGAGCAGCGAGTAGCGGGCTTTTTTTATTTTTTATTATTGTTTCCTCTTTTTGTGGCCTTGAACTGTCTCCTTTGTTGTAAAAAAAAAAAAAAAAGGGAAATGGAAAAAATGGTGAGTATAGAAACTGCAACTAAACTCTTGTTCCTCACCACACGAATCTACCTCCTCTTAAACGCCGCTTCCTCCCTCCCTCAAGTCACTCCTGTGTTGACTGGCAGCGGCATGAAGCTTTACCTTTAATATTGCACACGCACGCACACACGCACGCACGCACACGGACACACACATAGGAGCTATAAATAATTGAATACTACCAGCAGTTTCTTGGCGAGCTGTGTGTGTGTGTGTGTGTGTGTGTGTGTCTTTCGCACTGTCTCACCTCCACGAAGGCCGGGTAGGCGGGGTCGGTCCAGGCCAGCAGGGTCTCCGAGGGGCGGCTCTCCCCCTTGTCGTTGACCGCCGTGACGTAGATGACGTACTGTGTATTGGGCGTCAGGTTCTCGAGGAGCAGCGCCGAGGTGCCCGTGTTGGTGACGTTGTAGTTGTCCAGGTCCCCGGGGCTGCCCAGGGCGCGGTAGTGAAGATTGTACCTGTGGGGGAGGCAGAAGGGGATGCTGGGGGTGTCATGTAGTGGATGAAGAAGTCAGCAGGAGGAGGAGGAGGAAGAGGAGGAGGAGGAGGAGGAGGAGAAAGTTCAAACTACTCACGTGAAGCGGTCGGTGGGGTGGGCGAGCTCGGGCGGCTGCCACACCACGGTGAGGGTCGTGGCTGTCTTGTGGTCGAGCACGAGGCTGTGAGGCGCCGAGGACACGCCCGCCATGGCGCCCTCCAAGCTGGACTCCTCCGTGGCGTTGATGGTGAGGACTGCAGAGGGGAGCGACGTGCCCATGTCGTTCAAGGTGACCACGAAGAAGTTGTACATGTTACCCGTCTTGAGGTTGGTCACGGTGGCAACTGTGTCTGTCAGGTTCATCGTCTGCAAGAGAGACAGAAGACCCTTGAACCTGTTAGCGGCGAGGAAATGATCGAAGTCACCCTTAGTATTGCCTTGTCCCAGTACACCACGGAATTTGAAGGATTATAACAAGTGACACTGTGAAACCATCCATTCCTGAGCTTTACGTGTCTAGTCTGGATTTGACTATATGCGAGATACTAAGTGAAGCATCTTGGAAACGGGGAACGCTGGGAGAGACTGTGTGCTACGGGAGGCGTGGTGGAATGGTATGAATGTGGGTGGGTTGAGAAAAGACTTGGGTAGGATACAGAGGGGTGGAGGGGGTAAGGGAGATGTTAGTCCTTTTTTTTTTAACAACAAAGAAGACAGCTCAAGGGCACAACAAAAGGAAACAATAATAAAAAAGCCCGCTACTCGCTGCTCCCAAAAAGAATCCAAAGAGGTGGCCGAAAGAGGGGTCAATTTCGGGGCCGGATTAGCTGGATAAGCGACGGTGTAAGGGCCGGGGGCAAAGGGTGTCTCGGCTGGGTGAGGAGCTACGAGGATTAAGCTGCGGAATTGCGGGTGGCTCTCATCCCTCTCACGTGGATTTCCGGGCAGGGATTACGGCATTACAGTTTCGGACGACAAGGGGATTGAGGAGAGTGTATCACAGGGTAGTCAACAAGGGAAGGGGGGGGGGGAGGGGAGAAGGGGCGGAGAGGGGGAGTTAGAGGAATTACTGCGCGGGAGATGAGAAGACACGGAAGCAAATAAGACACATAGAGAATTAATTGAAGTGAAGGAAAGGTAGCATGAAGTGGAGAAGAATAGGAAGTATGCAAATATGAGGCCGGAAAGCAAATGAAGAAAGAAAATGGGAAAGAAAGGGAAGGAGAAAGCAAACAAGGAATGCGAATGAGGGAAATTGGAAACTGGATTGAAGTAGCATGACGGAAGCTATCGTTGGGAGAGCACGCTGGTTCCCGAGGCGTCCACACCCCTTGTATTGCCGAGGGCGGGACAGTTTCATCTCCAGAATACCGCCTGAAGCAATACTTAATTTCCAAGTGCTCAGATGAACGGTATTAGCAGCTCAGGATGGGATTCGAACCCTGACAAAACTAGCAAACTTGTTAATCAAATAAACCATGTTGTGTGACATGCCAATATTCATGATGATCAAAATCGCCCTAAAGTGATGACTATGGAAATATAATGTGAATAATTTTGGCTTTCTCTACCTCTCTCTGAAATGAATAAACTCAAGAGGAAATGATAAATGTGTCGCCATAAATCACAGGCAATCTATCGGGGACACGCCAATTACTTTCCCGAGCCGCGGATAAAACTCTAATTTCACGGTGAAAAATAATTGCCGCTGGCCATTAGTACAGCGTCAGCGTCATAATTAATCTTTCCGGACTGATTGATGTTCTCTTCCTTCAACAAACAAACGCCGTGATGACTGAAAGCATATTACTGGACAGCGTGACGCCGACTTACGTTGTTGAGGGAGTAGACGGCCAGCGCGGCGGAGTGCTTGTCGACGCTCTGGTAGTGCAGCTGGTACAGCGTCACGTTGGGGCCGTCCGCGGGCGGCTGCCACACCAGCGTCACCTCCCCGTCAGCGACCTTGGTGGCGTGCAGGTCCCTCACGGGGCCCGGCAGTGTCCTCACACCTGCCGGAAACAAAGCCACCGTCACACCTTTGTTGCCTTCTGGAGTTTTCGATGGGAGTTGAATGAGCACCGCTATATCCTTGTTACCGAGCTAGTCGGCCAGGCAAATCTAACAAAAAAATGTCCAACATGGCAGTTACATCCCTGACTGTGGCAGCAGTGCCTTACCATCCTCCAAACACATCATGATGTTGCCTATGTAGGGCATGCAGACCGCCGGCGTCGCCTGGTTGGAGAAGGAGCCTGCACAAAGGCTCATGCAGGAGTCCGGGACGCCTCTGCGTTGGCAGCACGGCTGGTGGTTGCGGCCGCCCGCGGCACACCGTACAAGGCTGGACAGCTCGGAGGCGCAAGTGGCGGCCAGCATCCTCACGTGGGACATGCGGGCGTTGTAGTCACACAGCGGCATGCACCCGGGGCTAATTTGGACGCTTGCGCAGCACTGTGTCACGTTGTAGGCCGAGTCGTCCTCAATTTTCGTTTCGGGCACCACTGGCGGCGTGCGGAACAGGACGCGCGGTGACGGGTCTCCGGTGCCGTGCTTGTTTACTGCTTGCACGTAGACTTCGTACTCAGTGTTCTCGCAAAGCTTCTCCAACACGAAGGGTGAGGTTTGCGTGTACACCCCGTGGTACGACACCTCCATGTTGTTGATGAACCTGCAACACAAGCACCAGTCAGCCACACTCGCGATACCAAGCACTCGCGGGAAAATCCGGAACAAAATAAACTGAAGGAAAAGACTATTCATTTTTCCAGCCCCCCCCCCCCCCCCCCAAAAAAAAAAAAGAAGCGGACTGAGGGTATGAAAGAAGCTCTTGGAAAGCACAAGAGGGACAGCCACTTACCAGTTGCTCTCACACTCGCGGCTGGGCTGGATCGGCCTGAAGTAGGCGTGGTAGGTGCTGACCGAGTCGCCAAGCAACTCGGGCGGCGCCCATTTGAGGAGGACGAAGGTTGGGTTGATGTTGCTGACGGTGACGTCGCGTGGCGGCCCCGGCAGCACGTTGTAGCCCTTCATGAGGCAGCTCCGGTAATCGTTGAAGTAGTCCACGCACCTGCAGGGAACAGAGGCGAGACACTCAGCGGCCGCCGAGCACTGGACGCAGCGACCCGCGCTCCTTGAGCCCTAAACCTTAAAATATTTGGAAACAGAGCCTCCAACAAGACACTCTCACTTACCGCCCAGACTCGGAACAGATGCATGTAAAAAATGAATAAAAACATAATATCTTGGCTTTAAGAAATGTGTCCGAGTGTCAGCGTGCCCTCGTAAGTGCTACCTGGCAAGAAAGGAACAACACTTTTTCACGCTATCATGAGAGAGGAAACACTCGTTGGCGCCACAGCTTTTAATTACAATGGAAAACACCAAGTGTTCATTAAAAGTAAGACCTCGACAACATGAAGATGAGACGTGCGTGTTGTAATACACCATTTATTACGAGAAGAGAGAGAGAGAGAGAGAGAGAGAGAGAGAGAGAGAGAGAGAGAGAGAGAGAGAGAGAGAGAGAGAGAGAGAGAGAGAGAGAGAGAGAGAGAGAGAGAGAGAGAGAGAGAGAGAGAGAATGTTATGATTTTGATCTTGATATTTTCTTTTTTATTCTATATACGTAATGCGTTTTTATTAGAACGTTAATATCTATTACATTGTTACGCATCAGTAACAGAATCACAATAATAATCCCACGATGGAGTGTATCGAGTCATTAATTTGTCAAGTTAAGAATAATATTTTTTAAGTGTATATTAACATTTCCAGGATGAATTTTCGATAAGTTAAATTTGTGCCGTTCGTAAGTTCGCGCTTTGCGACAATGACATGACTCGTGAACAGCGAAGTCTGATTATCTGTCTATCTATCTATCTATCTATGCTCTCCCCCTTCGTCCCCCGCCCCGTGACCACACCACGCCCACCCGCCAGTCCGGCAAACAGCATAATCCAATTAAACAAGCCATTAAACCCCCCAAAAACTCCACAAATCCTTAATACTCTCAACTAATTGCGCGTTCAGTTAATAAATGTAATAATGTAATAATGTGATTAATTTCCACCGGGAAACACGTGAAACAAGCTTACCACGCACGGCCAAACACGCCCACACCACACACACACACACACACACACACACACACACACACACACACACACACACACACACACACACACACACACACACACACACACACACACACACACACACAGATAAAGAGATACGCAGACATAGCTGGGTATCCCTCACAAAAACTCTTCACGGGGTCTCCTACATAAGTGCTTCACACCAACATTTGCATCAAGGCGTTTTCTTGTGCGAGTGGGCGTCGTTCTTGCTGCCGCGTCTCCCATCAAGCCACCAGCAGACGACGGATGTACAGTGGCAGGGCGCGAGGGAAAACCGAGATGAAGTTACCGAAGTGGATATTCAAGAAGCAAGGTGTTTGTCATATCGTAACGAAACACATCTGGCGGGGCCACGCTCAGAACAGGCAGTAAAATAACATACTTGTTTACATAGTTCCTCGCTTGTGTATTACCTAAAGTACTCGTCTTGCTTATATCTATATTCAAGTCATCGTCTTGCTTGCATTAACCGCTGTGGTTTTACCTGAAGTACTTGTAGTCAATCTTGGTGACGTTGCCGGAACAGAGTTCGACGCAGAGTGGCGGCAGACCCCTCTCGCGGCAGCAGTCCGAGTGGTCCATGTCGTTAGCAAGGCAGGAGAACGCCTCGGTGGCCCACGGCGCGCACACGATCATGTCTGGCTCGTTGATGTACCTGTTGCTGGGGTCACACAGGTTCCTCAAGCATCTGCAACAGACGGTAGTACAATCCGCGTTACATGGGCAGCACAAGTCAGGGAATTAACATGCTACTCTAACAAAAGGCTGGGAAGGGGTTCTCAAGGAGCTGCAAGAGAGGGTAACCTGTGTGGGGGGGTCCACTCACACAGCTCTCCTTGACAGAGTGGAGTCAAAGGCTCTTCGTCTCATCAGCTCTCCTCCTCATACTGATAGTTTTCTACCTCTCAAATTCCGCCGCCATGTTGCCTCTCTATCTTCTATCGATATTTTCATGCTGACTGCTCTTCTGAACTTGCTAACTGCATGCCTCCCCCCCTTCCGCGGCCCCGCTGCACACGACTTTCTACTCATGCTCATCCCTATACTGTCCAAACCCCTTATGCAAGAGTCAACCAGCATCTTCACTCTTTCATCCCTCACGCTGGTAAACTCTGGAACAATCTTCCTTTATCTGTATTTCCTCCTGCCTACGACTTGAACTCTTTCAAGAGGAGGGTATCAGGACACCTCTCCTCCCGAAACTGACCTCTCTTTTTGGACACTCCTTTGACCTCTATTCAGGAGCAGTGAGTAGCGGGCTTTTTTTTATATTTTTCTTTGCGCCCTTGAGCTGTCTACTTAGCTGTAAAAAACAAAACAAAAAAAACAAAACACATTTTGCGTTATCCAGGCGGCACACGCCGAGAAACTAACACGATACTCTACAAAAAAATAGTGTCGAGGGTTCCTCTAGCACCTTCGAGACAGACACCATCGCCTTGCTTCTGCGGCAAATACTTCACTCTACCTGCACGTCACGACCTTGCTGCGGTGTGCTGTGTGTTGGTAGAAGGAGGAAAAGCAACAGCAGGAGCAGAGGCGGCAGATGTGGCAGGAATTTCGGTATGCAAAGAAACACGAGTTCAAGAGAAGGAGGCGGACGAGACATCAAAAGAACGATCAAACAATCATGAAAGCGACCTCTTGTGGGAGAATCAGGCGCGACCAAAGCTTTCATCCGATCAGGAGCCCCCCCCCCACTATACTCTTCCCTCTCCCTCTCTTTCCATCCACGAGACAGACCACTCGACCCGTCATCCTGAGAGGCTCGTTCGCCGGCGGCCGCACGATGAGGCTTGAGTGTCCTTGATCCTCGTTCAGTTCTAGGCGAGCGAAAAAAGAAGGAAATTTTAAGGGTTGAGCTTCAGGTCAAGTGTGAATGAAATCAGTTTTCACCGTTGGGTTGAAGGCAGGCCGTGGGTGCGTAGTGGGCAGGCTAGGAAGGTTGATGGGGTTAGCCTGCACGTGAGGCATGCAGGCTGGTTGGTGGCGGTGTTCCTTTGTATAGCGTGTTTGGCCTGCTGATGTTTTATGTTCCTGAGAGCTTGTCAGTCGCTCCCTTTCGGTCGTTGTGTGTGTGTGTGTGTGTGTGTGTGTGTGTGTGTGTGTGTGTGTGTGTGTGTGTGTGTGTGTGTGTGTGTGTGTTCTTTCCTTTGTAACTGTTTTTAACTAAATATATTTTTACAGGATTGTCAAGCTCGTCGTGTCCCATCTTTCAAAAGTGTTTTATCATATTTTTCTTTAAAACTGTGAATGTTTTTGGAACACACGACTTCCGGTAATATATTCCGTTGATCCATTGCCCTGTCTGGAAAGCTGATTTTTCTCACAACTTTCGTTATATTTTCTTATACAAACTTTTGCTGTGCTACCTTCAAGAAGATTGTCAAGGTTTTATGTATTTATTAGACGATATTTTTTTTTTCTTCGACACAATATAAAAGTAAAATCATATCGCCTTTTTCCTCAGCGTCGGTGAGTGTGGCTTCGCAAGTCTTTCGGCGCATCTAAAATCTATCAGGCTTGGCGCCTTTTTCGTGGTTGTTCTTTGTACCTTCTTAAACTTCTCAACATTCTTTTTTTTTAATCTTTTCAAGTGCGGGTCCCTGGTACTGCTGCATACTGAAGTGCTGGTCCCTGGTACTGCTGCATACTGAAGTGCGGGTCCCTGGTACTGCTGCATACTGAAGTGCTGGTCCCTGGTACTGCTGCATACTGAAGTGCGGGTCCCTGGTACTGCTGCATACTGAAGTGCTGGTCCCTGGTACTGCTGCATACTGAAGTGCTGGTCCCTGGTACTGCTGCATACTGAAGTGCGGGTCCCTGGTACTGCTGCATACTGAAGTGGGTCCCTGGTACTGCTTGATCCGGAAGTGCGGGTCCCTGGTACTGCTGCATACTGAAGTGCTGGTCCCTGGTACTGCTGCATACTGAAGTGCTGGTCCCTGGTACTGCTGCATACTGAAGTGCTGGTCCCTGGTACTGCTGCATACTGAAGTGCGGGTCCCTGGTACTGCTGCATACTGAAGTGCGGGTCCCTGGTACTGCTGCATACTGAAGTGCGGGTCCCTGGTGCTGCATACTGTAGTGCTTTTCCCTGTTACTGCTGCATACTGAAGTGCTGGTCCCTGGTACTGCTGCATACTGAAGTGCGGGTCCCTGGTACTGCTGCATACTGAAGTGCGGGTCCCTGGTACTGCTGCATACTGAAGTGCTGGTCCCTGGTACTGCTGCATACTGAAGTGCTGGTCCCTGGTACTGCTGCATACTGAAGTGCTGGTCCCTGGTACTGCTGCATACTGAAGTGCTGGTCCCTGGTACTGCTGCATACTGAAGTGCGGGTCCCTGGTACTGCTGCATACTGAAGTGCGGGTCCCTGGTACTGCTGCATACTGAAGTGCTGGTCCCTGGTACTGCTGCATACTGAAGTGCGGGTCCCTGGTACTGCTGCATACTGGAGTGCTGGTCTCATGCATTATGTAATTATGTTCTCCACCACTTCCTCATCGACGTGTGCAAAGGCTACTCTCATGTTCGCCAACAGGCTTTACATATTCCTTACTTGTCTTACATGTTTGTGTTGCCTTCTGGTGAAAGTCTGTGAATGATAACTATTCCTAAATGTTTCTTCTTGTTAGATAATTAACTATTGATTTTTTAAAATTTTACTATTTGATATATTTCTGCATTGAATTCCATCTCCCATGTATGGTTATATTCATAACGTTTCATATAATTTTGTAAAGCCTTACACAAGTTCTCATTTTTCATTATTATTTGTATTTCAGCAACAACAGTCAACAAAACTTTTTCCGATATAAAATTTAAACAGTTTACATTACCCTGAAACATGATTACTGCTGACACTGAATCCTGCAAAACACCGGCCAGTACCACTTTCCAGGACCTCTCAGGCGTGTCGCTGGCGTGTATTCCATAATTAGTCCATACTGGGCCTCTCTTTTCTCTGGCTTCCACACAATGATCACCAAACCATTCGTTTAACCTCAACATTTTCCATCTGGCGGGGCATGGTCTTTAATACTCTGCTTTGTACATTTCCCACAATCTTTAGTTTTGAGAATCCACATTTGTTTCCGGCAGTTTTCTTTCCCATCTCTTGCTTGGTCTGTCTCCTTTGCCATAAAAGTATGAGCGTTTATCCTTTGCGCTCTAGAGGGAAGGCTACGGGAGGTAGGGAGCCAGATTCCCGCCACGACACCGCGGCTTCCCTGCCTTTGTCTCGCCGCTGAAATACTGCGTCTGATTGTGTAGCCGAGGCGCGCCAGACGGCTGCCTCCCGCCTCTTCACGGCCGCCGGCAGCTTCTTCCTTTATTCGCCCGGCCGTTCAGGGGGATATTCGGGTTATGATTCCCACTAATCGTTCTTTTTTCATTTACATATTGCCGCCGCCGCCGCCACCGCTGCTCCTGTTATTTCTTCTCCACTGCAGCCTCCTCCTCCTCCGCCTTCTACTCCACTTCCTCCTCCTCCTCTTCCTCCGGTTTCTCCTCCACTTCCTCTCCCTCCTACCACTACTACTGTTACTTTTACTAATACTATCACAACAGCAGCAATAACAACAGCAACAATATCAACCACTACTACTATTACCATCACTTTCATCTTGTATTACTACTACTACTACTACTACTACTACTACTACTACTACAGCTATTACTTTTACTGCTTCCACTTCCGCCACTACATGTATCACTCCCGTCTCTCCTCTTTATAATAGTTGCGCCACTTCGTCCTCATTCCGGCCGCTGTTTTTACTGCAACAATATTTTGAATGTCAGACTAATTGGCCAGCTTTGTGTCCTAAAAGTTATTTATTACTTTCATGCTCTTCCTGTGCTTCCCCTCCTCCTCCTCCTCTTCGTTTTTCTCTTCCTATTCTTTCCTTCTTTTTCTTCTATTAGCATCTCCTTTCTACGACCTTCTCCTCCTCCTCCTCTTCGTTTTTCTCTTCCTATTCTTTCCTTCTTTTTCTTCTATTAACATCTCCTTTCTACGGCCTTCTCCTCCTCCTCCTTTTCGTTTTTCTCTTCCTATTCTTTCCTTCTTTTTCTTCTATTAGCATCTCCTTTCTACGACCTCCTCCTCCTCCTCCTCATTTGTTTATGGCTACAGTCAACCAGTCAGTTAATCAGTCAGTTTATCAATCATACCAGTTAAAATATCCTCCCACACCAGTCAAAACTCCTTCCCTGCCAGTCACTCGTCAGTCCTTCTCCTCCTCCTCCTCCCTCTACAACCAGTTAAAACTCCTCCTCTGCCAATCTTTTTTTTTTTTTTTTTTTTTTTTTTTATAATCAAGGGTATATGCCAATCAGTTTTCAGTCCTCTTCCTCTTTCTTCTCTGTCAGTCATCATTCCACACCAGTCATCACTCCCCCTCCCCCCCAAGTAAGTCCCCTTCCTCCCCTGCAGCGCCCCACCTGATGTGCTTGACGCCCTTGTCGGAGCAGCAGCCCACCACGTCGGGAAGCTCGGGATGCACCACGGCCGTCTTGTTGTGGCCGCGGGGGTGGGTCAGGACGCGCAGAGTGTAGCTGGGCAGGGAGGTCCCGTGGACGTTCACCGACACCACGGACACCTCGTACCACGTCATG
Organism: Eriocheir sinensis; assembly: GCF_024679095.1. NCBI lineage: Eukaryota > Metazoa > Arthropoda > Malacostraca > Decapoda > Varunidae > Eriocheir > Eriocheir sinensis. The sequence continues at coordinate 15,832,526 of NC_066535.1, read as the reverse complement.
GGCGACAGGTTGTTGAGTACTACCTGGCTCTGCGTCGACACCACCTGCAGGACGGAGTGACGGGTGTAATGGGGGGGGGGACGGGGAGAGGGAGTAGGGGAGTGAAGATGGAGGGTGTGTTCAGGGGGAGTGGTGGGGGTGATAGGATAGTGAGGGGGGGGACGGGTGTGGAAGGGGGAGAAGGGGATTAAAGGTAGGGGGGTGTTTGGGGAGTAAGGGGGTGAGAGGAGTGAAGGGGGTGAAGGGAGAAGGGGAGTGAGAGTGGCAGAGGTGATAGGATAGTGAGGGGAGTGACGGGTGTGAGGGGAGTAGGGCAGCGAAGGTGTTTGTGTAAGGGGAGTGTGGGGGAGGAAAGTGAGGAGCGTGGCGTGGGGCGAGGCAGGGGAGGGGGAGAAAAAAAGCCGTCAGATATTTTTCCCTTTCTTTAGGAGTCCCCTCAAGCTGAAACTTTTGAAGGGTGGGGGAAATAAAAAAAAATCACCCGTGGGAAATAAATAGGCGGCGCACGTGGCGATAAAAGGAAGAGATGGATGTGAAGGGGAGATGGAAACCGTCCAGAAACGAACAGACTTTTCCACTACACTTAGGCGGAAAAGAAAAACACACACACACACACAACAAAACAACGTGGGGGGAAGTGAACGCTTCTGTACTACGAAAAAAATTAGCTTTGTGGAAAAAATAGTCACTTTTTTGAACATATAAAAACCCGATACTGACATGACAATATTCCACTGGCCATTTTCTTTTCTCTTTCTATATCAAAGGGGAAACGAAAGCAAAACAACACCGCCTTACCCTCACTTGCAGGCGCTTGGGCAGGAAGACTTGGCCGCTCATGTCGTCTCCTCCGCTCTCGCCGTCACCAGAAGCGTCGCCACTCACGTCTACGGGGGGATCGAACCTGGGGGAGAGAGGGCAAGGAAGGGTTCAAATGTGTGGCGTCAGGGAGTAAGGTGAAGAGACGGGGGGGGGGGGGGGCGTCAGTAATGCATGAGGGAGGATGGAAGACATAGTTGTGAAGAGATATCAAGGAAGGGTTCAAGATTGTGGAGTCTGGGAGGAAGGTGGACGAAAATTGGGGGCGCGAAAAGATGTAGGAAGATAGAGGCGTCAGTAATGGATGAGGATGGAAGGAAGACATAGTGGAAAGATATCAAGGAAGAGTTCAAGTTTGTGGAGTCAGAGAGGAAGGTGGACGGGCATAAGAGGCGCGTGAGTGAGGAACATGTGAGAAAACAGCGAGAGACGAGCATAAAGAAGCGTGCGATTAATCAGGTAAGCAATGGAATAACGTAGCTGCAAGGGAAATGAGGTGAGCAGTCCCAGGCGGTAAAACCCATGAATTCCTCCCTCACGCCGGGGTCCTGAATACACCTCATTATCCATTCAATATATTAAATTAGCATCCCTCCGCCGCTCCATCCGCACGCGAGAACCGATGGAGTAGCAGCTTCTGGGTGAATGTATCTATTACGTGCCCGGCTGACTCTGCTCCCTTGACTATGAATTAAGGTTATGATTAAGCAAAACTCTCTCTCTCTCTCTCTCTCTCTCTCTCTCTCTCTGCGTCTCTCAATCTCTCGTGTGTGTGTCTATATATCTATCTATCTATTTATTCATATATTTGCCAGTCTACCAATATGCCTATTTATTTAACTATTCACCTCTCTCTTTTTTTATCCCTCTCTTTTTTTGTCTGTCTGTCTGTCTATCAATTCATTTATATATCTGCCAATCTATCAATATACCTCTTTATTTATCAATTCATCTCTCTCTCTCTCTCTCTCTCTCTCTCTCTCTCTCTCTCTCTCTCTCTCTCCCCTCCTCCCCCCCGTACCTGGTGAGGGTGGTCACGTTGATGAGGTAGTGTTCGGGCTCCGGGGTGCCACTCTCCGGCGGCTCCCACCTCACCTGGACGGACGAGGGCCCCAGCACCTCCACACTGGGCGAGCGCGGCGCCGACGGGATGATTTCTGCGGCGGGGGGAAGAGTGAGGAGTGAAGGCTGGTGGGCGGGTGGGTGATGGTTGGGTGGGTAGTGGGTAGTTTTTTGGAAAGGGGCGTCTCAAGGTGAAAAAAAAAAAAAAAAAAAAAGTGTGGGTGGTAGATTTTGTAAAGAGGAAAATATAGACAAAAGATCCCGCTAGGAAACAAAAGAGGGTGTTAGCTTTTCCCCGTATCCTTTCTTTCTTTTGTTTGAATGTTTTTTTTTATATAGTTTCTCCGCTTTATTTGACCGTCTCTCTCTCTCTCTCTCTCTCTCTCTCTCTCTCTCTCTCTCTCTCTCTCTCTCTCTCTCTCTCTCTCTCTCTCTCTTCCCACAACAAAGCTAACCGAGTGCATAAATATTTTCCATACACACACACACACATACACACACACACACACACACACACACACACACACACACGCACTAAAATGCCATCAACACCCACCCACACCCACACCCACATCTGCACGCAGTACCAGCTCCCAGCCTTGGTCCGCGGAATAGATCAAGCGGCGCCTGTGAACGCAATGAAACACGGCGCACGATTCACAACACCAAAAGAGTAAACAACCATTAACGCCAATCCAGAGGCGGCAAACACAATTAGCCAACCCACACACGCGTCGGGGCGGCGGCTGAGGGGTGCGGCGCCGCGTGGGAGGCCAGCGGGGCAAGAGGACACAAAGGATCATATTCTTAAACATTTCGGCGCCCAACCACACACAATTGACAAGACTTTCATAGGAGTCGTGGGTATCTCCAAGGGTACCTGTATGACTCTAAACTTAACCCCTTGACGGCGGATATCCTCCAAGAAGACATCACCAAGCTACAGGAGTGGAACAAAAAGTGGCTGCTACAATTCTATAAAGAAAAATGTAAAGTCCTGCACCTTGGGAGGGGATATCCAGCATACCAATACCACATGGGAAATACTCCAATATCCACCACAGAGACAGAGAAAGACCCGGGAGTATATGTTACCAGGCTACCAGTGAAAGCCAAATCCGTGCCAATCGCAGCGGACGGTTTAATGAGTCTAAGAAAACACTCATTAGAACCCGATTGATCTCCTTTTTGGACTTTGGAAATGGTTGGTGTGAGAGGTGGAAGCGTCTAAGATTACCCAGCAAAGAGTCAAATTAGAAGCTTTTCTGCACCTGAGCACACACAATTGACAAGGCTTTCGTACGAGTCGTGGGCCTTTCCAGGGATAGTTGTATGACCCTGGTGTTAGTCTGACCCTCCTTCTGCATCATGAACGCGAAAAACAAACACATGAGAAGCCGATTAGTCTCCTTCTTGGCCTTGGGAATTTATTATTGTAAGAGGCGGGAGCATCTGAAAACACCAACACAAAGAAGCAATAAAACAACATCTGGCGCGCCGACAAAGCAACACCCACCACTCCCTCCCTCGCTATCACCACAGCACGCACGCACGTCACCCGATAAATAGTGCGCGGATGAATCCATTACAATACATTAATAAATATATAATCGAATAATCAAACAATTAAAGCTGCGGCTACATGTTCCCCGCGCTTGTCCATGCGGCACACGGCTCACCTATGCCCTGGGAGATGCACATGAGCGTGGCTTCCGTGTAGGCGGTGCAGGAGAAGTGCGACTGTATCCGGTCCTCCTGCATCGTGTACTCCCCGCGGCACAGGTCCTGGCAGATGTCGGGCACGTGTTGTCTCTCGCAGCAAGGCACGTGGTTCCGCATGTCTGGTGGGGTAGAGGAGAAGGGGGAATGAGTGAGGATGGAGGAAGGAGAAGGACAGAATGAGGGAGAGAGGAGGGAGAGAAAGACATGACGGAGGATGGAGGAAAGGAGGAGAGGGACAGAATGAGAGAGGAGGAAAGGTGCAAGGTAAGGGAGGGAATGAGAGAGAAGGAAAGGTAGGGAAAGGGGAAGGAGAGGAGAAATGAGGATACGGATGGAATGGGGAAGGAGTAGAGGAATGAGTAGGAAGGAATGAGGGAGAAGAGAAGGAAGTGAGGCAGGGAAGGAGAGGGGATAGAGTAAAAGAGGAAGAAAGGGAAGGAATGAAGGGAAGGAGGAGGAAAATAATGAGGAGAGGGAGAGAAAGAGGGAAAAAAAGGAAAATGGGAGGAGGGGAAACCTGAACAAACTAAAATAATGAATACAAAGCAGTAGAGATAATTAGAAGACATGGAGATATGCGTCGATAGAAACCCAGCAACAAATAAATATACACTAAAGTACAGACTCAAAGAACATGAAACCAAACTGGACGAGCCTCAAGAACCACCCAAACAAACACACAAATAAACAACAACAACAAAAAGACGTTCAGACTCACCCGCCATGCACTTGACGATATGGGGGAAGAAGGTCTCGCACGCCTCCGGTTCGATGCCCGTCTTGCCCTCCACGATGTTGTGAATGGAGCAGAAGCCGAGGCACTGCTGGTTGACGCCGTTCTTCATGCAGCAATCCGTGTAGTTGTGCGTCGACCGGAGAGCCACCTGGGTCGTCGAGGCGTTGGCCGAGGTGACTGCGGGGAGGAAAAAAGGTTGTCGAGTGAGAGAAGAAATTAGAGAGGAGAAAGAAATGAAAGAAGAACAAATAACTGTGTGGGGAAAAGGTTGTCGAGTGAGAGAAGAAATTAGAGAGGAGTAAAAAATGAAAGAAAAAAAGAGTAATTGTGTGGAGAAAAGGTTGCTGAAGGAGTAGGGAATGAATGAATGAATGAACAGGGAATAAAAGGGCAGAAAAGGAGTTTGTCGAATGAGAAGAAAAAAAAAGGGTAAGAAATAAAAAAAAGTCTAAGGGGCGAAAAATTAGAAAAAAGTCGGGAACAAAAGAAGAAAACTGTCTATACAGGTTGTCGACGAATGATAAAAAAAAATCAGAAAGGCGAGAAGGAAATAAAAGAGAAAAAGATAAAAGTGAAAGCGAAAAGTGAAAACAAAGGAAGGTGTGAACAAGGAGGAGGAGGAGGAGGAGGAGGAGGAGGAGTTTGGCACGAGAGGGAGAGAGGAGGAGGAGGAGGAAGTGACGGCGCAGGAAATGAAAGGGAAATACGTACAAAGGGAGAGGTGGGGGATCAGTGAGCAAGCAGAGGCTGTGGAGGGGAGAGCAGCGTCGAGGGAGAGAGGCAGTGAGGGAAGAGTAGGGGAAGGAGGGAGAGGAGATGAAAAGTGAAGGTTCGGAAAGGGAAAGTAAGGTGTAGAGGAACCAGGTAGAGGGAGAGACAGAGAGAAAAGAATAGGAAAAGAAAGGAAGAGAAAGGAAAAGTAAGAGATCGGAAAGGGAAAGTAAGGTGTATTGAAATCAGGCCGAGGGAGAGACAGAGAGAAAAGAATAGGAAAAGAAAGGAAGGGAAAGAAAAAGTGAGAGTTCGGAAAGGGAAAGTAAGGTGTAGAGGAACCAGGTCTAGGGAGAGACAGAGAGAAAAGAGAAGGAAAAGAAAGGAAGGGGAAAGAAAAGTAAAAGTTCGGAAAGGGAAAGTAAGGTGTATTAAAACCAGGCCGAGGGAGAGACAGCGAGAAAAGAACAGGAAAAGAAAGGAAGGGAAAGGAAAAATAAGGGCTCAGGAGTACAGGAACCAAGTGGAGAAAATAACGGAGTAGGGAGTGAAAAGTTAATCAGCACAGAGGAAGAAGTAAGGAGTCAAGGAGTAGGAGATAAAGGAAACGAAAGAGAGGTGGACGCAGGGAGTAAGAAAAAGAAGAAGGTGGAAATGGCGAAGCAGAAAATGAGTAAGGAGGCAAAAGGGAGCAGTAAGGAGATGAGTTAAATGTCAGGAATAGGAGGAAAGGGAACGGGGAAGAAAGATGGACGCAAGGAGTAAAAGAAAGGAGGGGGAAGTCCCGAAGCAGAGAATGAGAAGCGAAGAAGCACATGGGAGCAGCAAGATGAATTAAATGGAAGGAGTAGGAAGTGAGGAAACAGGCGAAGGAAGGTAGACGCAGACGGAAAGAAAAATAAAGAAAAAAAGGAGTTAAAGGGCAAAGGTGGATGTGGCGAAGCAGAGAATGGGAAGTAAATAAGCACATGGGAGCAGTAAGATGACTTAAATGGAAGGAGTAGGAGGCAAGGAAACAGGCGGAGGAAGGTAGACGCAGACGGAAAGAAAAACAAAGAAAAAAAGGAGTAAAAGAGCAAAGGTGGAAGTGGCGGAGCAGAGAATGAAAAGGTAAAGAAGCACGAGGGAGCACTAAGGAGGCGACGAGTGAAATGTAAGGGAGTGGAAAGTTAAAAGGAGCAGAGGGCATGAAGAGTAGGACGTCGGTAAAGGCGGAAAAAGTTAATAAAGTTGGACAGTTGACGACTTAACGAAGAACTAACAAGAAGTAAAAGTAAATATTAAAAGGCGCGCCACCAAAACTTGTACCTCAGTGAGTTTCGTGGCGTGGGGAGACAGTTTCGTGGGGGCGTGGAGAGGCTTTCAGCGCCGCCAAATGATAGAAAAAGAAAAAAGAAAACCACCTCTGCGTTTGTGTTTTCACCTTCCTATGACTTGAAATCTTGCAGGAGGGAAGTATCAAGAAATCTTTACAGCCAAATTTCGTGGAGTGGCGAGACTTTCAGCGCCGCCAAATGATAGAAAAAAGAAAAAACAAAACCACCTCTTCGTTTGTATTTTCACCTTCCTATGACTTAAACTCTTTCAAGATGGGAATATCAAGACACCTTTATAGTGACAAGCAATATTTTTTTTCCGCCGTCTTCCTCTATCAACTTTTATTGCGGGAGTTTTCGAGAGAATTTTTTATAGTTTTGTTTTGCCCTTGGTTTGCCTCCTCCTGCTGATGAAAATACTAAACAGATCATCCCCTAATAAGTAGCGACGGGCGTGAAGGCGGCACTGAAGACTTCTTGGATAGATGCACAAAGCTGGTAGGCGCATGTGGGGGAAGCGGGGCCGGGCGTGAAGAAGCGGGCGGGCGAAAGATAGATGCACAGGGCTGGTAGGCGCGTGTCGGGGCAGCGGGGCCAGTCGTGATACAGGGCGCGGGCGTCGGAGGTCCCGTGATGTTGCAGCTGAATAATTCCCCTCGACATGCACGCCCGCGCTGATGAGGGATTATCCACGCCCCTCGGCAATATAATCCGGGGCGAGAGCGTGCGTCACTCACTAATACTCCCCCCCCCCCCCCCACACACACACACACACGCACTCACCGCTGACCACGTAGATGGAGGCGAGGCGCGGGCTGGTGTTGATCTCACACACGTAGATGCCCGCGTCCGACGTCTTGGCGTTCTTGATGACGAGGACCCACACGTCGCCACCTGCTGGGGAGAGTGGGAGACGAGCATGTAGAGTGGCGGGCGGGGCGGGGTGGGTAGGTGGTGGTGGTGGTGGTGGTGGGGGTAGATGGTGGTGGTGGTGATGGTGATGACTAGACCTCTTTATTCACTTTTCACGTTCCTTGCATAAATACAAAAAATATTATTCATCTACATGCGTTTAACATTATATGTATGTTTGTATAAATATAGATAGATAGATTGATAGATAGATAGACAGGTAGATAGATAAGTCGATATGTAGAGAAAAACGTAGATGATTATACGTAAATAAATAACTAAGTGTGTAATATAAGCAGAAAAGTAATGAGAAAGCTCCAGCCGTGCGCCTGATAGAAACTGTGCGAAAAAACCTGTGTGAGAAGCCCGTGGCTCATAAACTTCCCAGCCTCGCAGCGGCGCGGAAAACTCTGTGACCGTGGCGGCAGACGTTGTTTCAAGGGTAATAAGGCACCGTCCTGTTCTGTCAGAGACGCACAACCTGGCCGCTATTCCTGGTGAAAAACTACTTGCCTCCCGAAAAAGAAAAACGTCAAGTCCCAGCCACGGAGAGTCAGGCAGTGTAGGCGGCGGCGGCGGCAGCAGGACGGAAGCTGTGCCTGCCGTGTCTTCCGCCATCCTCGTGAGCCTGCTTGTGCTGGTCCCAAGGCCGCCCGCTCGAGGATCAGCCCGGCACACATCCGAACTTCCCAAGAAGCGACTGACCCTTGTCAACGAGGGACTGGATCTAAATTTGAATCGGCCATTAGCAATTCCTCCGCGTCCCCCGAGGCCTCTTCCTCTCTCCATTAAGCCAGGCAGGGAAACTCGCGAGGCTCTGGATAGCGAGTGATCGAGGGACAACCGACTGTGCACAAGATGCAGCTTGATTAGCAGAGCAAGACCTGCCTCAGGCGCTGAATTAAGTTGACAAGGGAACGTCGAGTCACCTCTGAGCATAAATTTCTATCATAATGTCTCAGTGGCTGCCGAGGATCATATTTGGAGCTGATGATTCGTGGGACATGACGCAAACACACTCCGGCCGGTAGACGATGGTGCTAATTATATTAATTAACAGCCTATTGTGCCAGTAGGCTCTCTCGAGGGGCCTCGTAGCTGGCCCTGGCCCGTTACTGGTGCGGGAAAATTTTATTTAAAGTGGCTGATAAGAAAAAAAAAATCTTCCTTGGGCCAATGGGACATGCTGTCCCCCGGTGCTTTTGACCGAAATCATTTATATTTAGGGTTGATTAAAGGCCGGGCAGCACGTGGGTATTCTTCCGCCACTCGGCGATAGGAGAATTTTTTTTTGACAATTGAAAACTCACAAGTTCAAGAGGTCGCCATGTCTCTTCTGCAGCCCACAACACACACACACACACACACACACACACACACACACACACGGAAACACAGCAAGGAAAAATGTTTAACAGTTATACGCCTCGTGTAGCACGTCTCCTCTCGACCAAAAGCAACAAGCACACGCTCCTTTCCTTCCCTTGCTCTCTCTCCCTCCTTCCCTCCCTCCTCTCTATCGTTGCCGCCGTAGCACTTTGAATCATCGAAAACCACATTAGCGGAATTGCCCTTCAGGAACAGAGAGGCGAAGGCAGAACTCTCAAACGACCCAGACATTTCCTGCGACAGTGACGGACGCCGCTGTTAGGGGAAGATATCGAGGCGGAGCAGGGCGGGGCGGGGCGGGGCGGGGCGGGGCGGGGCGGGGAGGGATGGGAAGGGGTTCGGGGGGTGGGGGTGGGGGGGGCGGAGAGGAAACTGGGACACCCAACACTGAATCAAATATGAGACGAAGTCGGAGAAGAGGAGAGAAAAAGAGGCGGAGGACGAGGGAAAGATGAGGCAACACGGAAATACGGAAACATGGAGGAGCAGGCAGCAGAGAGCCGGTCGGGTAATAACGAGGCTCCCAACTCTAGTAATTTAATTAATCTATTCGTCAGAGACTTCAGTGGCGTGCGGAACAGAGGAACGAGGCGGAAACATATGATAACAAAAACAAAAGAAAAGGCAATAGAAAGCTTGTTTACTTGTAGAGGTTACCTGCTTTGGAAATTGTCTGTTCGATGGCCATTTCTAAACAAGCTAAATTAGTTTCTGATGATGATATTGATGATAATAATAATAATAATGATGATGATGATGATGATGAGGAGGAGGAGGAGGAGAGGAGAGGAATGGAGGGGAAGGTAAAAAAAAAGGAGTGAAGACAACGAATAAGAGAAGGAGGAAGATGAGGAGAAGAGAAGAAAGAAGAGGAGGACGCGAAGCAAATCATATGTTCTCCTCGTCCTCCTTAGACAAGTGAGAGAGAGGAGCGGAAGAAGAAAAAGATGAATGACAGTCTTCCTAAAGGTCATTTGCCAGTTACTCTCTTCTTCCGGCGCCTAAGCTTATAAGAAGATTCGCGATTTTCCTCCTCCTCCTCCGACTTCTCTTCCTCCTCCTCCTCCTCTTCTTCATCTACTACATCTCTTTATCATTCTATTCGACTTCTACTCTTTATATACTCTTCTCCCTGTCTTTGCTTCCTCCACCATCTCTCATTTCCTCATCCTCTCATCATCCATCCATCTCACCAATCACAACGAACACCTACGACCGTCAACATCAGGCAAAATAACCTACGCCGCTCCACTCCACATTTCACTACACCACTAAGTAACAATCCAATTCCACACGCAGGAGTTCTAAAAAGCGTCCCTAAACAGAGAGCGTCCGCGGCATTCAGGCGTATAAAGCGACTATTCCGTAATGGTGCAGAGACGGGGAACATTGCGCCTTTTACTGGCCGCTCTCTGCCCACTCAAGCGCCGGGGAAGAGAATATTTCACGGCATCCTTCCCGCCACTCCCGCCCGGGCCCTCGCTGCCTTCCCCTGGGTCCCCGCGGCTTCACACGCCAGCTGTTGCACTTTCCGCTTTCTGGATGCTTAGTTTCTCTCTCTCTCTCTCTCTCTCTCTCTCTCTCTCTCTCTCTCTCATTTGTTTCCCCTTTCCTTTCCTTGTTTTCCTTTCTATTTTTCCTCTATCTGTACCTTATTTCCTCCATCCGTGTTTATTTTCCTCTTTGCATCTCTCTTCTTCTCTTCCTATCTATCTTTCTTCTTTTCCATCCTCCTCCAATCTGTTTTCCATTTACGTTCCTCTTGTTTACTCTCTCTCTCTCTCTCTCTCGCGTGGGCCCAGCGCAAATATCACATCACTATAAAAATTCCAACCCTCCTCCAGCGCCCTTCACGCGGCTGAGCCCAAACAGAGACCGGATTACTTGCCTTCCTGCCGCTACACAGAGGCAGGGGAGGGGAGGGAGGGAGGGATATGCTTTGTTCTGCGCTAAATACATGCATACACACACACACACATACACACACAAAAGTTACCCTTCCCGTCTCTGCTACTGTTACTGCCCTGGGAGATCTGATTCGACTCGTGTGTGTGTGTGTATGTGTGTGTGTGTGTGTGTGTGTGATTAGACGCTTTCGGCTCTCAAGACAAATATTTTCAGAGGCCACAAAGATTAGTCGGGTTCTCATGCGTGGTTTTCACATTCACGGTACAGAAAAGACTTGTCAAACTGTCACTAAGCTCATAAAACTACCCTTGGAATCACCCACAACCTCTACTAAAGCCTTATCAGATGAGTGTGTGTGTAAGCCCCGAAACGATTAAGTATATAAATGCGATTCAATCCTCGGTTCCATCCATTCTGATCCTCCGTTTTTTTGTCTTTCCTTAATAACTTGGTGCTTGGTGCTCTCTTACTCTCTACCTGTCGACTTCGTGAGCACCAAGACCTTGAGGTGTGTCTACTAGATGTCAGGGAAGCGAGTCACGTGTCTTCCCAGCTCTTCTTTGGTGTATGGAAGCCAACTTAAGTATACTCCATTTTCGCTCTAATGTTTCCACCTCAACTATGACAGCCCTGGATAAGTGTCCTGATGATGAGGTGGGATTGCTGTTCCTCACTTTCATATTCTCTCTCTCTTTGTCTTTCTCTTCCTCCGGCGGTGAATGTGATTGCTGGCCGTCACCGCTGCCTAGCCTCCGAGGTCCTCAGACAGTGTTGGCAGTCTCTTTGTCTTCTTCCCCCGGTGCTGGATCCTACCGTTGGCCGTCACTGCTGTCTAGCCTGCGAGGTCTTCAGGCAGTTCTCGTAGTTATACATAAACGCCCGTCCGAGGTCGCTCGTCTCCTCCCTCCACTCTCTGCTCCCCTTGCGCGATTCCAGCAGCTATGCCACCGGATCCCTGCCTCACCTTACACCGCCACTTCCGCATGTTATTGGACCCAGTGAAGCACGGACAAGGATCGACTGGGATGCCTGGCGACGGGATAACGGTGGTAAGGAAAGACATAACCACTCCTAAATAACATATATCGAAACGCCTGGGCCTGAGGAGCTTGTCTTGCTGAAATGGCCGGAGGAAATATCACAGAGCATCGAAACCCTTGTCTATATCGGTACTCGAGGCGAACAAGGTCAACGAGGAATACTTGCATGGGCTGCGTCGTGTTTGAGCTCCGACATTCCGGCTACGAGGACAAGAGGCAGTGACACATTTATCGGGTACAAAGGATCCGCGTAACACCCCGGGGACAGACAGAGCGGCACAGACGGCGACTCAGATGTAGATGACCCGCGTTCGAATCCCTGCGATGTTTGGTACGTGAGGGAGAAGAAAGCAATAGGAAACAAAAGAGAGAGAGGGAGAGGTGGGCTAGTTCAAATAGCTTATACAAAAAAAGATTAGACAGAAATATATCGGGAGCATAAACGATTTTTTTTTTTACAACAGAGGAGACAGTTCAAGGGCGTAAAAAAAAAGAAAACAATAATGAAAAAAAAGCCCGCTACAAGATTACAAGATTACAAGAGAGAAGTAAGAATGATGTATAAAACGCATAACATACACATTCAATCAGCACCAATCTATACATAGGCCAAGATAATCGCACGTTTACCTTATTCATTTGACTCCTGCCACACAATCATAGCTTCCGTAAAAAATAAACAACAACAACAACAACAAAAAAAAAAAAAAAAAAAGAAATCCAGTGCCCGCAATCCCAACCATTGTCAATCATCAGCACCACCATCAGATCAGCGAGTTCGTCCACTTTTCAACACCACCAACAGCATCACCACCACCACCATCACCACCACCACCAGCAGGAGGAGGAAGCAGGGTCGCGGCAGCCTGAGATCCCCGCCCCCCCGCTCCAGCATAAATAGCGGCTGTTTACTTTGAGCGGACTAAGCCAACAACATCAAACACAGATCTTCACGGTGAATACAATTTATGAGGCGACGAGGGAAAAGGACCAATTACTCAGGCGGAACCGGAGGAGGAGGAGAAGGAGGAGGAGGGGTAGAAGAGGAAGAGGAAAGTAAAAGGAGGAGAAGAAGGAAGTGAGGAAGGAGGAGGAGAAGGAGGAGAAGGAGCTGGGTGAGGATAAATGAAGGGCATAAAGGAGAAGGAGAAGAAGGAGAAGAGGGAAAAGAAGACAAAGAGGAAGAAGAGAAGGAAAAAGGAAACAGGAGAGGTGAGGAAAGTAAAAAAAAATAAATAACAGGAGGAGGAGAAGGAGGAGGGAGAGATGACGAAATCGACGCTTATCCACCTTCCTCCTCTTCCTCTTTCCCCTCCGCTTCCTCCTCCTCCTCCTCTTCCTCATAACACTTCCACTCGCCATCCTGCAGCAGCCATGGACGCTTTGCCGCAGTGATTAAAGGGCAGGCAGGGGCGAGGATGGGCCACCAGAGGGCAGGGCAGTGGCGCTCCGACGTTCAAGACGGGTCCAAACGGCGCGTCCTGCAGGGTGCTCAAGGACAAGGCGGAGGATTGCAGGATATATTACCAAGGCGCCTCCTCGATCCTTTCTATTCCTCGACCTGCTCCTCCTCGGCAAAGTGTCAGCCTCGAGGGTAAGATGAGGAGCGGAATGGGAGTGGGAATGAGAGATAGATAGATGGATGGATGGATAGATAGATAGATAGATAGATATAGATAGAGAGAGTTACACAGTTTTGATCAGGGAGATGGTGCGTTGAGTCGTGCATGTGTGTGTATGTATGTATGTATGTATGTGTGTGTGTGTGTGTGTGTGTGTGTGTGTGTGTGTGTGTGTGTGTTTCATAGCGCAGAAGGAAAATTTGGAGGAGGAGGAGTAGAAATAAGAGAAGGAAAAGGAGAAGTAGCAATAATGGGAGGAGGAGGAGGAGCAAGGAGAAGTAGGATGAGGAGGAGGATGAGGAGGATGAGGAGGAGGAGGAGGATGAGGAGGAGGACGAGAACACCAAACGAACATTGATAAAACAGGATATTCAAAAACCTGTTCTCTAATAAGCCGACTAGTTTTATCGGGCAACCAAACACGGGAGATCTTTGCCGCTGGTACAAGATAAGGACGGAGACGTGAGATGAGAAAAGAGGAAGTGGAAAAAAGATGAGGAGGAGGAGGAGGAGAGGGAGAGAAGACCAGAAGCAGCAAACTCAGGGTGCCAAGAATGATTTACCGAGCACACAAAGAACACATCAGCAAAAATTATGAGCGAAAAATACAAATTAAGTCTCGCCTTCACTCTGAAATCCCTCGGTCCTTAATGCGATTCTCTTCTTAATAAATTGTCTTGTTTTATTTTCCTTCCTTCCTTTACTTGCTTGCTTGTTTATTTGCGTTTTTACTTACGGCACAACAATACTCGACTTGTTCATGTTTTCTCTCTCTCTCTCTCTCTCTCTCTCTTCCTCTTCCATTCCCCTCCATCAACTTCCGTCCTTTGCCTCAACACAACTTCCTCAATTTTCTTTTTAATCTCCTTTCTTAGTTATCCTTTATTCCTCTTCATCTCATACACACCTTTAATCCTTTCTCACTTTTTTTTCTCTCCATAATTGTGTCTCTGTCTCTATCAGGTTCTTTCTTTCCACAGTCCTATTTCTTCATTTCTTTATCCTTTTTGCTATCACGCGTTGTCACTCCCATCCCCCTCTCTCATATATTTCACGTCCAGCTATTCTTGCTCTCATTTCTGTAACAAGTCTCTGGTTTCTCTCAGTTTTCCCTCACGTAGTTTTGGCACGCACTCTATCTCTCTCCTTGTACCTTACCCTCCCTTCCTCTCTTGTGTTACTCCTCCTCCTCCTCCTCCTTATAACACTTCCACTCGCCATCCTGCTCTACTCTACTTCTCTCCTTGTACCTTATCCTCCCTTCCTTTCTTGTGTTACTCCTCCTCCTCCTCCTCCTCCACCTTCTCCTTATAACGCTTCCACTCGCCATCCTGCACACAGACTCATACAACGATACGGAAAAGTGTTGTTTCTCTTAGCTCTTCAGATAAGGCTACGTCTGCTAACTTAGTGAATAGCGTATAACAGTGACCCAAGAGGAGATAACACATACTCCTGGCCTATTTAATCCGTGAGAAAGCAACGAGAATCAAGAAACGGATACAGTAACTCGTCCACCCCCCCAACCCCCCCACCACCCACCCACACACATACACTCACGCTGACAAAAACAAGAAGCATTATTCACTCCTTTTTCTGGAGGGCGTTCGTTCGGGAATTGACGGATCATACAAAAACTGCAGCCGTATCGATTTTCTCTAATGGTGGTGCTGGGCTGGATGGCTGGCTCGGACCTTTTCCTTTTCTCTGGGTCAGTGTGTCCTGTCCTCGCACACACACACACACGTCACACTCCTCTAACGTTCCCTTTTATCCTCGTTCCTGTTCCCATTCCCATTCTTCGCAGGGAAAGCAACGCCCGAACTGCATTGTATCCGCCATCTTTACCTTTGTTTGTGTCTGTTATTGTTTTGGTGAGGTGCTCGGCGGCCTCTTCTTGTTTTTAGGCAACCGATATCATGCTTTGTTCACTAGTCATGCACTTTGCAATCTGAGGAGAAGCTATGTTATCAGTGCAGGGGTATCAGTATGGTCGGTCTCTCTCTCTCTCTCTCTCTCTCTCTCTCTCTCTCTCTCTCTCTCTCTCTCTCTCCCACACACACACACACACACACACACACAAGGAAAGGGAAGTGTTTACGGTTCTGTTTTCTTTCCTCTGATTACAACTCATCTAAACTTCTCCGGTAAATAACAGATTCTTTACCCTTGCTTCATATAGTAATCAACATACACAAAGGAAAGACTGAGGGAGATTATGCAACTAAGAGAGGTCGGAATGTCGGAGTAGTAAGTTTGCTGTTACTTGAGATACAGGAGCACCCCCCCCTACCCCCCCAACACACACACACCAGCCCCATCATGACTGGCTCGTGTTCACAGCCGCAGCCCCACGAGCCTCTCCGCGATCCAAATCATGCGGTGCCGCCCCCCTCCACCTTTGGTCTTGCCTGCGGCCCAGAGTGACACAGCGCCGAGGTGTGTGCCAGGCAGGAACACACGAGTCACTCTTTGTTTTGAAAGAATATTAAGGGGGTCCTTTCAGCTGAAGCAAGAGTGCTGCTTTTCAATCTGTAGCAAACACTGGAAGCATTTGTGTTACTCAGGACGAAAACTGTGATATGCCAGTCACCTCCGGCATGCTTTTAGTGTGTGTGTGTGTGTGTGTGTGTGTGTGTGTGTGTATGTGTGGAGAATAAGCTCACTGCAAGTCTTCTCTCAGCTCACGTTTCCCCGCCGAAGCAGTCTCTTCTTTACTCTGCCGTCGCCAAAAGCCTTGCTACACTACTTGGTCCAACTGCAGTGTCTTCCTCTCTCTTCTGCTCCTCCATGAAGCGCCGAGCGTCTCCCTCCGCCCCTAGTGGTCCCTGACTCCCAAGTTTACACACGGCTCTCCGATCCTCATCTTTAAGGGTACGACAATACAATCTTTCCTCGTGAGGCTTCGAACCAAACAGCTGTTGAACACGACTCCGAACAACACACACACACACACACACACACACACACACACACACAGGAGTAGTGCGAGAGCAGGAATAATAATTTTCTTTTACGACTTCAGTCAAGAAAATTCCAGACACGTTTCGAGGAATGTAAGATTGATCCACAGGACGCGCGGATCCCGACGCCCTCCAAGTGGATTCCTCAGCGCTCAGTGCCGGCGTCGAGGCCCTTGCATGGGGATGAGAGGATGCTAATGCAATTCCCCGTGACAATAGGCGAGCTTCTGAGGCTTTGTCCACGAGCTAACACGAGTGACCTTGAGGCAGCGCGAGACGAGGATTCTTAACGAGCCTCCCACGGCAACGCAAGACCTGCAGACACGTCACCACTACCCGCCGCCTCCGTGTACGCGACGTGTATTTTCATTTGTGACGCGTACGGAACAGGGATTACTAGTGTGAGTCGTGTTAGTGTGTGTGTGTGTGTGTGTGTGTTCCAAGAGGGACAAGTAGGAAATAACGAAAAGAAAGACTAAACGAGGAGGGAAAAACAAAAGAAGGAAAGGAGGAAGAGAAGGAAGGAAAAATAAACGTATAGAAGAGGAGTAAAGGACGGAGAGAGAGAGAGAGAGAGAGAGAGAGAGAGAGAGAGAGAGAGAGAGAGAGAGAGAGAGAGAGAGAGAGAGAGAGAGAGAGAGAGAGAGAGAGAGAAGAGAGAGAGAGTCGAGGAGGAGGAGGAGGAGAAGGAGGAGGAGGAGGAGGAGGAAGATTGAGTGGACTGAGAGTGGCAATTTCAATCGTACGACTTTTGCTGTTTGCTCTCCGACGATTTACAACACTTTCTTACTTCCTCCGACTGCAAGAGAGAGAGAGAGAGAGAGAGAGAGAGAGAGAGAGAGAGAGAGAGAGAGAGAGAGAGAGAGAGAGAGAGAGAGAGAGAGAGAGAGAGAGAGAGAGAGAGAGAGAGAGAGAGAGAGAAAGTTTACCAGATAATCCCTAAGTTTATCATCCTCTTCCCATTGTAGAGAATTTGCATCTAACTTTCTTCTTCTTCCTCCTTCCCATTTTAAGTCCGAGGGATTTCCGCGCCGAGAACCGAACCGAACCAGAAAGAACCGAAAATGCTGTTACTGAAACCGGAGTGAGAGGGCCTGACAAGTGTGTGTGTGTGTGTGTGTGTGTGTGTGTGTGTGTGTGTGTGTGTGTGTGTAAGTATGTATGTAGGTATGTTCGTGTATATAATGTGCTTTCATGTATGTGTTTGCCTGGCTTTATCTACTTTTTTTTTGTGATTTTAGGAATGATTTTTAGATTCTCTTAAGACAAATGTGTGTGTCTGTGTGTGTGTGTGTGTGTGTGTGTGTGTGTGTGTGTGTTATTTTTTTTCCCGCATTTGTTACTTCCACAAATCTATTACCGACCAGGAAAGGCTAGTTTGACCATCTTCCTTATTTTCTCATTAGAGGGGACTCCTTTTATGACTCTTTCCTGACTGTCTCCACCCCGGACCCGCCGCCTAACGTACAGTCCCCTCAGCAGCCGCCCACGACCCGCCGAGGCACCGCTGAGGGCTGAAATAACAAGGTCCCGAGCGGGCGCCTTTGAGCAGCCGATGTCCCGTGAAGGTTCTGCTTTCATGGGAGGACACATGAACCCCGCCGTCCTTCCTTTCGTGCCTCCTTCCCTTCTAATCCTCCTCCCTCCTCTCCCTCCCTCTCTATCTATCTCTTTGGGGAGGCAAGGAGACCAAAGGAGACGGGACTGTTAGATCTTCACGTCTGGGTCGCGGAGGAGTTGCATTCTCCCTCTCCCTCTCCCTGTTCCACTCGCTTCTGACGCAGTGCACAAAACTCTCATCTCTGTCTTTTGTCTCGGGAGGTTTTGGGGAAAGCTTGATCAATTGTGGCTTTCTTGCTGTCTTCCCCCTCTTCCTTTAGTGTGGTCTGGCCTTCCTGCTTCCCTTTAGCGTGGTCTGGCCTTCCTGCTCCCCCTTTAGTGCCCTGGTCTTCCTCCTTGCCCTTTACTGTAGTCTGGCCTTCCTGCTTGCCCTTTAGAGTGCTTTGGTCTTCTCAGCGACTGGCGAGGAGATACACTTGAAGCCCGGCAGCAGAAGTAAACCTCTCATTACATCAAGAAAGCAACGCCTCTTCCAGTCAGAAAAGAATGATGATGATGGTGATGATAAGCAACTTCGAAAATGGTGCTCTCCAGGCCATAATAGATTCTGTGTTTATTGAGAAGATTGAGAAGCGGAACGTCGCGTGTTGAGTCTGACCAGTTTCTTTTCTTTCTGACTGGTTTCTTGTCACTCGTTGTCTGGTAGTTGTTTGAAAGAGATAATGACGATGGGAGGGGAGAAGGAAGGAAGGGCGGTGAGGGCGGAGAGGAAAGGTAAGGAGATAGGAGGAGAGAAAGGAGGAAAGTAGGAAGGTAGGGCAGTGAGGGAATTGTTAGTGTTGTTGTTGCCTGTTTGGAGGGGAGAATGAAGAGAAGAGAGGAGAGGAAGGGTGAGGGGATGGGGCAGGAGAGAGGGGAGAAAGGGTGGGGGGAGGTGAAGGGGGAATAGGTAAGGGGTGTTGGTGTTGCCGACGGCGACGCTCATGTAAACCGAGCCACAAAAAAGTGCGGTGGATGAGTTTCAGGTGAATAAACTATCGAAGGTTAGCCAGTTTGGTGTTCCGACGCTATGCTGCTGTTGTTGTTGTTGTTGCTGTTTTTGTTGGTGGTGACGCTGCAGGTTATAATATTTGGCGCCGTCCTTCGCCCATTCAGGTTTTCGCGTCCATGCCTCCCTCCGCAAACCTCGAGTCATGTCTTCTGTGGCGGTTTCCATCAAGTCGGCAGGACGGACTCACTTGCTCCAGCGTGCGTCGCCACACAGACGAAGCCGCTTTGCAGTGCTTCCACCCGAAAAGCCGCCGCCCAGCCGACAGATCAACACGTCCTACGGGGGCCGCGGCGCCATCATCAGGGCCGCGTGACGCCAGGTGGGACGCTGAAGAACTCTGCTGCATCTTCTTTACCGCGGCGATCATCTTCACTTATCAGTAGCAGCGCATAAAAAAGGAAGGGCCGGGTACAAACTGGTTCTCAGCTACGTAGGCGAGACCAGCCACGGCCAAGGTCAGCGGTCTATTCACAGCAGCTGCCGCGCCTTAGTAGCGGGAGAAAAAAGACGAGACCTTGAATGCTGCACGTGAACAAAGATTATGGCGCCGTTCAGTCTC
The DNA here is from genome assembly GCF_024679095.1 of Eriocheir sinensis. Taxonomy (NCBI): domain Eukaryota; kingdom Metazoa; phylum Arthropoda; class Malacostraca; order Decapoda; family Varunidae; genus Eriocheir; species Eriocheir sinensis. The sequence goes on along the minus strand of NC_066535.1, from coordinate 15,813,156 downwards.
CCGCGCTGAGGGATGAGTGTGAGGGAGGCAGGAGGGCGTGAATTATGCCGCCCATAGGAAGCAATGAACTATAAACTGTCCGGTGTGCCGCGTGAGCCCTGGACACACCGCCCCACAGACCTAGGGCGGCTGGGCGGGTGGACAGGCGGCATAGCGACCTCGTTTTCATGTCTCCCTAGCGGCGGGAGATGAATAATGTCTCGACGAGGAAGAGGAAAACAGAAATTCAATTAATCCCGATAGGTGGAATGAATCATCACAGAAATCAGTCGCCATTTCATTCCCCGGTAAAATACGTCCTCTCATTTATCTCTCACATTCAGGCCATTCGAAGCGGGGAAAAAATGGGAAGCTTCACTTAGCAGTTTCGCTCTCGGGAAGGTCACCCACTGTCGCGTCCGTCGGGGCTAGAGTGGCGGAGGGGCGGCGGCGAGGTTTTGTGCTGGCTCTGTGCACGGCGAGTATAGAGGGCGGGGGAGAGGGACGCACCGCTCGTAATGCCGGAGCCTTGACCACAACGGCCGCTGAGCTGCTCCGGAGACCTTGAGCCTCCGGGGCCGCCTCGCCCATCGCTGTCCCTCCAACGCCATAATACTTTGCCAAAGCCTCGGAAATGAAGACTCGACTGGAGGGCACTTGCTCTCCTCTCTTCCATCTTGCCATACTTATCCTCTTTCTCCTTCTCCCTTTTCTCTCTCCTCCTCCTCCTCCATCTTCTAATCTTCATTCTTTACGGTCTGTCTGGCTATGAATGCTCAGTGATGAAAAAGAATGAAGCCTGAGTACTTTCCTGTTTTCCTCGACCAAGAGAATAAAGGGAAAGGAGGAGGAGGACTAGGAGGAGGAGAGGAAAATACAAGGAGACATATTTTAATCTCTACGGAGACGGTGGCCACGCGATTCTTCTTCCGCAGGGACAAGAAAAGAATGAAAGAAGGAAAAATAAATAACTCTGTCGGTGATAATGAACATCGAGCACGGAGAGGAAAGAAGGAAAATAAAATAAAAAGGCTCTGAGGGAACAAAAAATGAATTATGAGAAAAACACAATACAAAACACAACACATCCTTGAAATTAGAGTGCAAACCTGTAGCTGGATATCTTCATGCAGTGTGCGACATGCCATACTCAGCTCCGTAAATATAGGTTCAGGGCACAATACCAAGGACATGGAAGGACACGGACAGCACCAAGGACAGAGGTGACATGCGTTGCTTAGTGGAAGGGACATTAATAAGGTTAACTTACAGGATAAATAATAATGGAAGTACGCCCATTATAACACTTGAGAGAGAGAGAGAGAGAGAGAGAGAGAGAGAGAGAGAGAGAGAGAGAGAGAGAGAGAGAGAGAGAGAGAGAGAGAGAGAGAGAGAGAGAGAGAGAGAGAGAGAGAGAGAGAGAGAGAGAAGAAACAAAGAAAAAGAAGACAAGAAAGAAAAACAAGATACTTACATACATACATACATACAAACATCCAGAGACATAGATAAACAGACAGACAGACAAACACATACACATACACACAACACAATAAAAAAACAATCACAACACAAAAAACAAACACAGACAAAAGAAAACAAGACATACACACGAACGAACACACGGACGGGTTTGGGGCAATGATCAACAGGCGGACGGACGGACGGAAAGCACAAAAAAACAGACACAGGCAGACAGACAGACAGACAGGGAGAGGGACTTGCCTGAGCTGATGAGGGAGCTGTTGTAGGAGGGAGCTGAAAGGGAAGGGAGCAGAGAATCAAGCGGGGAGAAACACACACACGAACACACGCCAAAAAGAACAATACGTGTTATGGAAGAACTAAAAAAACAACAACAAAAAAACAAAAATCATTCAGGCATTTTTAAAGAAGGACTCGACAAGATTAGGAGATTCAACAACAGTAACAAGAACAACAACAACAGCAACTACAGCTACTACTACTACTACTACTACTACGTTAACAAGAGCAGAAACAATGACAATTATATATCATCAATGCATGTGCAGTAAAGAGATGAGGAAGAGTATATAATAAGAAACTGCATGACAACAACAAGTAGTATACATTGAAGGAAGTACTGGAAAAGGGAGGATTTCAATTAGGGGAACAACACACACACACACACACACACACACACACACACACACACACACACACACACACACACACACACACACAAAAAACAACAACGAATAAAAAACACGTCTTACACAAACTTGTTTAAAGAAAATGTGAAAACCGCCGCTAAAAACGCAAAAAAAAAGCGAGTTGAGGCAAGCAAGCATATATATACACACACACACACACACACACACACACACACACACACACATGCACACACACACACACACAATACAAACACACACACAATGCCAAACAATTATTCCGCCGCGAAACAAAGTAAATGACACGTCGCTAACCTGTCGAATGGCAATTAGCGCACTGGAATGCCGGTAATTACTGCGAGGAATGAAGGCGATTAAAGTCATTATCCCACAAGGGTGAACGAAAGGGCGAGGTGCGGCCGGCGAGGGGGCGATCAAGGGACAGGTGTACAGGGGACTTAATTGGCGGTGACACTGGATGCTGGGACGGAACGGGCGAGGCAAAGAAGGGAGTCTCAGGTAGCAGTGAAGGTGAGGAGGAAGGTGCAGGGCTTGAGAATGCGGGGAGATAATAAGGTAAGAGAGAGGAGATAATTAGATAAGGGAGTAAGGGGAGTGTGAGGTAGCGGAGTATAAGGTAATAGAATGAGAGGAGAGAGACAAATGAGGGTAAGGAAGTGTGAGGTAACAGAGTATAAGATAGGAGAATGTAAGGAGATAACTGAATAGGGGAGTAAGGGAGTGTAAGGTAACTGAGAGTAGTATAAGGCAAGTGAATGTAATGGTAAGAAACGGAGGGAAAAAAGTATAAGGGTTGAGGTAAGAGGGAAAATTATAAGGTAGGTGAAAGGGCAAAGGTAAGAGGTATAGACTATCAGGTACGAGACGGAGAGAGGAAAGTATAAGGGTCAGGAGCATAAGGGTATTGAGGGGAAAGGATCAAAGAGTTAACACAGTGTCCAGGTGCAAGGAAAAGGAGTTAAGATCATTAGGGTAGGGAATACAATCAGCTACACAGGGTTTGAATGCTTGCTGAAGGGTGGAAATTACAGATAAAAAGTGTACATTAAACGAAAGGTTCAACATGCAATGGAAATAGATAGACTTGGAGAATTTTAGGGAGGTTTAGGAAGTGGAGGTGGAAATTTGAGATAAAGAGTGTACATCAAAGGTAAGGTTCAGCACACAAGGGAAAGTATAGATATGCGGACGCCTTGTAGATTTTTCGGAAGGTTTCGGATGCTTAGTAAAAGATGAAGATGTAAGTTTGAGACAAGGTGTACATCAAAGGTAAGGTTTAGGATACAAGATAAGGTGTATATATAGGAAAGGGCAGGTTAAGTTATGTGTAGGACTGTACGTACAATATAACGTGGATGGATGAGAGAGTAAACAGTAGAAAAAATGTAGGGAGAAGAAAAAGCAAGGCAAGAAACGGGAGGAAATTCATGCCAAAGTGTAAAAAAACGGCACCAAATAAGCTAACGTGCGGGATTGACAATATTATAAAGCATGGCAAGATAGGAGAGAAAACAATAGGAAAAAGTAGCTATCCGACAAGGCAAGGCAAGGCAGGGTGGGTATAGGGAATTCAAGGTGAGGGACAGTTCAGGGTCGAGGTGGTACAAGGGCTTTGAACTCTCCCTCGTCAAGGCCAGGAGTCGTCCAAGCCAGTCAGTCGGTCAGTCGCCGGGAGCAGGAGTCGCAGGTCTGGGTAACCGCCGGTGCAGCAGCCACTCGGGATTAGCATAACACGTTGTACTACTGATCCTCTTCAAGTCCCCGAGTTCATTAGTCACGTGGGGTCCTCACGCCACCCACGGCAGGAGAGGTGAAGGAACTTAGGGGAGAGGTGGAAAGGGATGCTATAGGAAGGGATTGGGATGGGTGTGGTCGTAGTGGAAAGGGTGTGGTTGACTATAGAGGTGAGAGAACTTATAAGGGTGAAAACAAGCTCAGCGAAGTGACAAATCTTAAAAAAAACACCACATAAGGGATATAGGGAGTTGGATATAGGGATGGATGCTACGGTAACAGGCAGGGGATGGGCCTAAGGGGAGGGCGTGGTGGTGTGGACATAATGAGACTCGGCTGCGGGGTTAGGCTGAGACGTCGAAGGGAGGAGAGATGAGAAGAGATAATGATCGGTTAGGAGATGCGAGGGAAGACGTGAGGGACCTTGAGGAGCACCGAGGGGAAGGGAAGGGGGAAGAAAATGAGGGGAGGAGGTGATGAGAGGTGATGGGGACGTGAGGGGCCTTGAGGTGAGAAGGGGAGAAGAAGAAAGGAAGAGAACAAAAAAAAAAAGATGGTAAATGGTGATAATTGAACATGAGTGGAGAGAGAAGGGGAGAGGAGAGGAGAGGAAATAAAGGAAAACCAATGATGGAAGGGGGTGGAGAGTGGACGTGACGGGATGGAAGGGGAGGAAGAAAGAAAGGAAGGGAAGAAGGGAAGAAGGGAAGGGAAGAGAAGGTGAAGTGTGACAAAGGTAATTAACTACCAGGCCTCTCTCTCTCTCTCTCTCTCTCAGGTAGGTGGGCGTGGTACAGCCCCTCCGAGTTCTATCCTGCCCCGGTGGATGACCTGGGGGCGTTGGCAACACTACAGCCCAGCCCAGTCCAGTCAGAAGGTCAGTTAGTCAGAGCAGCGAGTCAGTTGGTCAGGTCAGTTAGTCGGCTATTTACTCAGTCAGTCTATTGGTGAGTCAGTTAATATTTTCGTTTAGTCAGTAAGAAACCTTTATTCACTCGGTCAGTCCAGCTCCAAGTTCATTAATAAGTTAGTCAGTACACGTAACAGTTTAGTATGTCAGTCAGCAAGTCAAATTAGTGAGTGCGTGAGTGAGTGAGTCAGCTGGTCAGTTAGTAAGTTAGGTGGTCACTCAGTTATTTATTTATTCATTCTGTCCGTCAGTTAGTCAGTTAGTAAGACAGGTGAGTGGTGAGACAGTCGGTCATTTTGTCGGTAAATCAGTCAGTCAGTAGTAATTTAGTTGGTTATTTGATCAGTCAGTCAGTCAGCATGCAGTCTGGTCAATCAGTCAGTCATTTTACCAATCATTCATTTATTCAGTCATTCAATCGGACAGTAAGTCAGTAAGGTGGCCAGTCATTCAGTCAGTCAGTAGTTTGGTCACTGTCAGTCATCTGGCTACTCAGTAAATAAGCCAACAGTTCGGTCAGTGTCTGTACTTTGGTCAGTTAGTCAGTCAGTCAGTCAGTCAGTCAGTCAGTTGATCAGCCTCACTAAATTACTTACTGACCCTGACGTGCCAGTCCTTCGTGTAGTTCGATTGCCTTCCAAGACAACCAATTAGCGAGGCATCAAGTCGTTCAGAAATGATTAACAACTTCCCTAAACTTTTGCGAAGCGAGAAAAAAAGGGCGGCACACTTTTCCTTGCCTTCCAATCCCGAAATTTACAACCTTTTACAAGAAATGGATCAATGAACTTTAATATAAATACACAGAAATACAAAGAAAGGTCACTTGAGGAGGTGTCTATCCATTCACAAACCTAAAAAAAACAAAAACATAATATACACAAAATATATGCACCCACCCACACCCACACTCACACCTACACCCACACACCCACACACACACGAAAGGACACATTATACAAGGAGAAGCACAGGAAGGAACAAATATTAGGTACAGAAATACGTGTTAGTGAAGCAATGGAGGCAATAAGCATCAGGCGACACATTATATTACACACGCGTGGAGGAGGAGGAGGAGGAGGAGGAGGAGGAGGAGGAGGACATAGGAAAGACGAAGAAGAAGAAGAAGTAAAGAGAAGGAAGAAAACGAGAATTTGGTTCAAACTTACATGGAAGTTGATGAGAGGAGGAGGAGGGAGAGGAGGAGGAGGAGGAGGGAGAGAAGGAGGAGGAGGAGGAGGATCAGGGGGAAATTAAGGTCCACTAAGGTGCTGCTGACAAGAAAGGAAAACACACACACACACGCACACACACACACACAGATAGACACATACAGCTATAGATAGATAGATAGATAGATAGAGAGAGAGAGAGAGAGAGAGAGAGAGAGAGACAGAGAGCTCTCATCACTTTCAAACACCCGAACGCTGAGACTTTCTTTAATTCCCGTCTCGTATTTATCTCCTCTCATCCATCGGTCACGGGAAAAAAACCGCGCATACATATATCCGATAAAAAAACCGCTCCTACACACGATAAAACACCGTGAAATGTCTTACTTTTCACGGGCCAGTTTTTTTCCACGGTCGCAGTTTGTGTTCGTCCGTTCGTCCGTTCGTCCGTTCGTTCGTTCGTTCAGGTCGCCGTTTTTTTTCCCTCTGAGCGGCGGACAAATAATTAAAGCCGAAATATGACGCAATTCAAACAGCGATGGAACGAAATAATCCTCACTGTAAAACTACACGCACACACACACACACACACACACACACACACACGGACCCCCCCCTCCCCCCCACACACATAAAGACACAAAATACACTTAAACAAAAGAAAACAAAAAAAGTAGTATAGGAACATTGTAGAAAAATAACGTGAAGTATTACAATTAAAAAAGTTATCTATCTATCTATCTATCTATCTGCCTGTCTATCTATCTATGTGTCTATCTATATCACCAGTGTTAAATTTCCTCATTCGATACAAGCAAGATATTTCTGTCCACTAAATTCGGAGGGAAATTAAATTGGGTTTCTCTCTCTCTCTCTCTCTCTCTCTCTCTCTCTCTCTCTCTCTCTCTCTCATTACCCGCAGAACAGGCCGCGGGTGTGTCGCTGACGTGAAGTGGCCGCTGCTGAGGGCCAATGGAGGCTTATAAAACATTCACTGCGGGCCGGAGGAAAGGAAGGGAGGGAACGAGGAAGGAAGGGAGGAAGGGAGCAGGTGCGAATGAGGAGGAAGAAGTAGGTGAGAGGGACAGGTGAGAGAAAAAAGGGAGAAAAAACCAGGTGGATGAGAGAACACAGGTAGAGGAGAGGTGGAGTTTTAAAGAAGGGGAATGTTATGGAAAGTGACAGCTGAGAGGGTGGATAGATAAAGAAAGAGAAGGGAGGAGTAAGTGAAAAAGGGGATGAAGGAGAAAAGATAAGGGAAGGTTTGCCGATTATAGAGAGAGGGAAGAAACGGGAGAGCTGGAAGGAATAGGTTAGAATATAGTAACAGGTGAAGGGAGGAAATGAAGGGGAAGAAGAGGGGAAGAGGCGATGAAAGGGGAGGACAGAGCCAAAGAGAAATGGGTGAAGGGATGAAATAAAAGGAACATAGAAGGGAAGACAAAGACAGATGTATTGAAAGGGGAGGAAAGAGAGAAGGAAACAAAGGGAGAGAGCTAAAAAGGGACAAAATGAAAGGAGTTAATTATGGACGGTGCATGAACGAGAAGAAAGGGCATGGTGAAGGTATGGCTAATGGAGTGAAAGGGCTAATTAAGGGAGCAGGTGAAAAGGGCCGCTGAATGGCTAATGAGGCAGGTAAAGGGAAGGGTCGCGGCGTGTTGGGTGGTGTGTGACATTGTGTGTGTGTGTGTGTGTGTGTGAGGGACAAGATAGATAGATAGATAGATAGATAGAGAGAGAGAGAGAGAGAGAGAGAGAGAGAGAGAGAGAGAGAGAGAGAGAGAGAGAGAGAGAGAGAGAGAGAGAGAGAGAGAGAGAGAGAGAGAGAGAGAGAGAGAGAGAGAGAGAGAGAGAGAGAGAGAGAGAGAGAGAGAGAGAGAGAGAGAGAGCATCACGTCTAATGGAATATTTTCTGAGAATAAAAAGAGATAAGATCCGTCATTTCGAATCTCGGACGCACTGCAGCCGCCTCCGCCTCCTCCTCCTCCTCCTCCTCCTCCTCCTGCTCCTCCTCCTCCTCCTCAGCATGGTCAGCACACTCCCTCGTTCGCATGCGGCGCTGACCCCCTTTCTGCACAGCGTCAGGAGAGTTTGCGACGTTCTTGCCTTCAGGGGTCGTAAAAGCTGGATTCAGAGGCGCCTTTCCCTGCCCTCTTTAGGCCCTCGGAGGCGGCGGGGCTCAGCGGGGCTCAGCAAAGGCTCGGCAAGGCTCTCTAACATTAGTTCCTTCACGCTATGATCTTGACCCCGCCCATAGACTTAGTGGTGATCCCTGTGTGTGTGTGTGTGTGTGTGTGTGTGTGTGTGTGTGTGTGTGTGTCCGTTACCCTCTCCCCTCTCTCCTCTCTCTCTCTCTCTCTCTCTCTCTCTCTCTCTCTCTCTCTCTCTCTCTCTCTCTCGCTGCCTGTTTGCCGATCACTGCACTGCCATTTATCTCCTCAAGCTTCTTTTTTTCCCCTGCCAGTTTGTTTAGCATCGTGATATTGACGCGTTTCTCTTCTTTTCACTTCCTCGCCTTCGCCGCCTCCCTCTGCAGCGCCGCCTTCATCCTCCTTTCCTCCTCCTCCTCGTCACATCTTCCTCCTCCTCATCCAAGTCGCTCCTCCGCCTCCTACATTCATGCACGGCGGGGACGAAGAGTGTATTCAAAGCAGAATTTTTCCTCCTCCTCCTCACATTCTTCTCAATTTTAAAACTTTTGAATCCGGACTGTTCTTAAGCCCACACCCGACTCCGGCCAGGCGAGGAAGACGAGGAGGAGGGCGGGGAAGGAAGGGGTATGAGGGAGATGAGAGGGAAGGGAAGGAAAGCCAAAGAAAATTACCCTTGAAAAATAGGAAGGAAAGAAAGAGAAAAATGTTAACCGAAGTGGTGTAAATACTAAGAGGAGAGGAATTATATTGGAGAAGAGAAGGACGGAAAGGGAAGGGGTGGAGAAGAAGGAAGGGAAATGGGAGGGAGGGAAGGAAAGCCAAAGAAAGCTACCGTTGAAAAATAGGATGGAAAGGAAAAAAAGGAAAACGAAGTGGTGGGAGTACTAACAGGAAAGGAATTAAATTGGAGAAGAGGAGGAGGGAGAGGAGAAGGAAAGAGGGAAGGAGAAAGCAACAAAAAAATACCCCTTGAAAAATATGAAGGAAAGAAAAAACGAAAAAAAACCCGTAGTGCTGTGAGTATATTAAGAGATAAATTGAATTGGAGAAAGGGGAGAAGGGAGAGAGAGGAAGGAAGGAGGGGAAAGGAGAGAAATAGATAAAAACAAAGAAAATCACCCTAGATAAAACTGGAAATAAAGAAAAATAAGAGGAAAATGCAGTGGTGTGAATGTTAAGAGGAAAAACAAAACAAAATAACATCCAGAGAGGGTAGAAAAGGGGAAGAAGAAAGAGGAACGAAGGGAAGGAGGGCCAAAAAAGTTACCCCTTGAAAAATTAGGAAAGAAAAAGTGAATCAAAACTGAAATGTGAGGGAGGAAATGAGAGAGAGGGTAGAAAAAGGGGAGAAGAAAGAGAAACGAAGGGAAGGAAGGCCAAAAAAGTTACCCCTTGAAAAAATTATGAAAGAAAAAGTGAATAAATAGGAAATGAGAGAGAGGGTAGAAAAAGGGGAGAAGAAAGAGACACGAAGAGAAGGAGAGCCAAAAAAGTTACCCCTTGAAAAATTATGAAAGAAAAAAAAGAATAAATGAAATGTGAGTATTGAAGAAATTACCTCCAGATAGACGGCCGAGCAAGCAAGCAAGCGATGGAGAGAGAGAGAGAGAGAGAGAGAGAGAGAGAGAGAGAGAGAGAGAGAGAGAGAGAGAGAGAGAGAGAGAGAGAGAGAGAGAGAGAGAGAGAGAGAGAGAGAGAGAGAGAGAGAGAGAGAGAGAGAGAGAGAGAGAGAGAGAGAGAGAGAGCGAAAAACGAATATAAAAAGCCCTAGAAATGCTAACCAGAGCGCGTGAGTGAGCGAGCGAGCCAATCCATGCATGCAGAGTCTCGCCCGTGTTTCCGTAAGCTTGGCGGGCGGGAGGGGACGTAAAGAACAGGGCGGTAGCGGCAGAATCATCTCCCGTTCAGAGCCTTTCTAAATTCATGGATCCCTCGGAGTGTAAGTGAAGCTGAACTCGAACTTTATGGTAATACGGTATAAATTTTCATTCCGCTGCACGCTAAAATATTCATGCAGTCCTTTGGGGGTAGGGGGGGGTAGGGGAGGGGGGGGAAAGGAAGGAGGGGGAGGGAGAGTGAGGGAGAGTGAGAGGAGAAGGAAGGGAGAACGCATACACGCCAGTTACTTGTGTGCGTGCCATGAGAAGGAGGAAGAGGAGGTGGAGGAGGAGGAGGAGGAGGAGGAGGAGGAGGTGGTGGAGGAGGAAAGAGATGAGGATCGTGTCTGTTAACAAATGGTGCATGTTTGAGTGTGTGTGTGTGTGTGTGTGTGTGTGTGTGTGTGTGTGTGTGTGTGTGTGTGTGTAGGCCTGTGTGCCTTTGACCCTAAGCTCCTACATGAATTTTGCGTAGTAGTAGTGGTAGAAGTAGTAGTAGTAGTAGTAGTAGTAGTAGTAGTAGTAGTAATGGTAGTAGTAGTTGTTGTTGTTATTGTAGATGTTGTTGTTGTTCTAAGAAAGCTCTGAGGCGCCGGCCAAACCAAGGACCATAACAAAAACCTTTTTCTGACACTTTCCTCCCTTTTTTCCTCTCCATATAAAAAGTAAAGACTGTCCCCAGAATACAAGATCCCGTGGGAACTGTTGCGGGCGTGTGTGGGATGGACAATGGGGCGAAGGGGCGTGAGGGGAAGGGATGAGGAGTGAGGGGAGGGTGGCTTTAGAGGAGGAAGGGGATGAGAGGGAAACAGAGGAAAGAATGAACACTGAGGGGGCGGTGGGGGGATATAAGGACGTAAGAAAGGACGGGGGGTGAATAGGAGGCAGAAGAAAGAGGGAAGGGACGGGGAGATGAGGGCAGGGGCGGGAAGGGTGAGAGAGGGGATGTAGTGTGAGGCGGGCGAGTGAGGTGACTTAATCTAGGTCTGGAGGAAAGAAAAAGAGGGATGAACCGCTCTCTTTACAGCACCTCGTCAAGAGAAGTCCTCCTCCTCCTCCTTCGCCTCCTCCCGACTCTTCTCACTTCTTTTCCGCACTCCCACCATCGGCGCCATTACGGGTTCTTCCCCAACAAAATATCAAGGTTATTACAAAACTTCCAGGAGACAATAGCCCCCGCGAAGGTGTAATGAGCGTCGCGCCAAAATGTTCCTCCAGCTGTTCAACGCGACGCGAATCACACGCCGAACGCCAAACTTTTAATACTCGTTCCGCCAAACACATTACGGCGAACTCCAGCTCCGCCCATGGCAAAAGTTGGGTCACTCAGGGCGAAGGGACTTTGCGCCATGGGAACGGGTCCTCGAGGGGCGAGAGTCGGGCCGCCCCTGAAGACCCCGCTGCCGAAGAGTCTCCAAAGTCATTCAAAGAACCTCTATTGTGCCTTCGACAGTCGACTATTATGGGCGCTCGGCCGCGTAGCAGGTCCAAGCCTCGCGCCATCATCATCATCATTACCAGTGCATGCAAAACCACCACCATTACCAGCGCCACCAATGCTGACGCGTAACCAATGTCCCTTCGTCTTCTCTTATCTCCTTTACGGCCTCAAGCATCTCCCGAACTGCGCCCACAACGGCAAAAATGTCCTTCCCGCGCCGCCTTTAGCGTCTGGGCCCCGCAGTGGATAGCATAAAGCCGAGCGGCGGCGGTGTGTACAGTGGCCGCCGCTCCCCTCCGGCGGCTGAAATGTGGCAACTTACTGTGTGGTTTACGACGGCGAGTAAATATTTTATGGGCGTTGATATTTCCTTGGAGGTGGTATGAAGGGGCCCTTTATGAAGCGTCGCGGGAGGAACGAAAGCGGCGGATTAAGACGGTAATAATAGAACTTTGTCTCGAGGCGGCTTCGGGACTTCACTTGTGTTGGAGGGGCGAACCCAAGCCGGCGTCAGGCAGCCTTTGTTCGCTGAGGGGCCGAGAAACAAAACACTTCACCCGGGCGCCAAGTTCCCGACGCGGAGAACCGTTTCTTCCTCGCCTTCAGGAGTTAATGGGTGGTTGAGTCATTACAGGTCAGGTTTCCAGCCGAGAGAGAGGCGCGAGAACTTAGCAAAAAAGGCCGCGGGAATTATTATCATCACAACGGGGAAACGAGAACAAAAGGGAATATAAAACGAAAAACCCGGAGAGTTCCCTGAAGCGCGGCAGTCCCGGCAGGCCCACAAGCTGATTAGGAGTACTGGCTAACGTAATTAACTCGCCCGCGTGGGAGCGACCTGGCAAAAATCTAACCTATCCAACCTCGAACTCTCACCCTTTCCACTTCTCACCACCACCAACGCCAGCACCAGCAACACCAACCACCACCACCACCACCACCACCCATGCAGTTAATCTGAGTACCGTGTGTGGACTGCCCTCTTACCCTTCCTTCTCTTCACCTTACCGTGGCTGTGCTCGTCTGCCGCGTCGCTCCGGTGCTGCCGCTGCTGCCTCCTCCGCACCACACACACAGACACACACACACACACACACAAAGCCTCTCGCCAGCTTAGGGACTCACCTCTGTCGTGCAGGAGGGACACTCGCGCGTCGCTGGTGATGGTGCGCTCGGCCGCCGTCAGGATGGTGTTCTTGCCATGCGCTCGTTTGCTCCAGAGTACCGTGTGGTTGCCCAGGTCCGCCACCACGCACGTCAGGAGAATGTCGTCCCCCTCGCGGAACTCCCTCGGGGCGTTGGCGGTGTTGCGGATGAAGGGCCGCGACTCCGCTCCTGTGGGGGATGAAGAGAGAAGTTAGCACGAGAGCCGGGAAGGGGAGTGGGCGGCCGAGTGAGCGGGGAACGGCGGTGACTTTGTTGGGAGGGACAAGTTAGGAGATATAACCCGGGGAAACTGCGTGGGAGGGAGGAGGAAGAGGAGGATGGATGTAGGATTTAGGAGGAGCAGGAGAAGGAGGAGGAAGACGACGACGATGAGGACGAGGAAGTGGAGACGTGGAGGAGGAGGAGGAGAAGGAGAAAGAAAAAGAGGAAGAGAAAAGGAGGAAAAGGAAGAGAAATGGAAGAGGAAGAGAGAGAGAGGAGGACGAGGAGGAGGAGGAGGGAAAGGAGGAAGAGAAAGAGGAAGAGAAAAGGAGGAAAAAGAAGAGAAAGTGGAAGAGGAAGAGAGAGAGAGGAAGACGAGGAGGAGGAGGAGGAAAAGAAGGAAGAGAAAGAGGAAGAGAAAAGGAGGAAAAAGAAGAGAAAGTGGAAGAGGAAGAGAGAGGAGGACGAGGAGGAGGAGGGACAGGTAACATAAAACACGGCGGGGGCTTGATTAAGAAAGACAGCCTTAACGAAGTTTGGCTAAAAGGACCAAACGAGTGACGTGAGACGAAAATGAAGACACGCGAGGACACAACTTAGACAAATAAATACACTGACAAATAAATACATTAGACAAATACATTACACAAATAAATACATTAGACAAATAAATACACTGGACACGAAAATACAAGAGCACACAAGGACACAAAGGAACCACAAAAGACTAGTCCACCTACACATGGCAACCCCTGAGAACGAAATAGTATGAATCCTCCCCTTCCCCTTCCTCTTCCCTCCCTTCCATAAAGCTATCTAACTCCCTTTCAAGCTATCAATCGCATTTTTTTTTACAACAAAGGAGACAGCTCAAGGGCACAAAAAAGGAAACAATAATAAAAAAAGCCCGCTACTCGCTACTCTTAAAAAGAATCCAAAGAGGTGGCCGAAAGAGAGGTCAATTTCGGGAGGAGAAGTGTCCAGATACCCTCCTCTTGAAAGAGTTCAAATCGTAGGCAGGAGGAAATACATGTCCGCCAAATTCGTTCCATTCATCACCAACAGCCCACCCAATCCATAACCCAGGTCTTGGTAATCGAGGAAATAGAAGGTAATGTCCAGACCCAAATATAATGTCCAGATCCATGAATATTTGAAGGAGGGACAAATAAAAGTGAACGTAAATTTTGCAACAACTAATTATGCATACAAGAAAAAAAAAAAAAAAGGAGATGATGGATTACACTAATTAAATTCATGAAAACTATGCATGCCAACGAAAAATGTGGCGATGCAGATCTCCGAAACAAATGAAACGGCGGATACAAACGCACGCAATAACACGCCCGACTAAAAACCGACACACACACACACACACACACGCACACACACACACACACACACTCATCAGGCCGACGCTCCATAATTTGATTTATTGAACAACAACAAAAAAGTAAGTTATTGGTAATCAACAAAATTATAAAACGCGTAACACCTGAAAAAAAGTCTCTCTCTCTCTCTCTCTCTCTCTCTCGTTTTTTGCTATATATACGAATTGAAGGTGTGTGTGTGCGAGGGGGGACGTGTTACTCTCTCGAACACGCACACACACACACACACACACACACACACACACACACACGCACACGCCATACTCATCTATCTTATTAAGGCTTTATCAAAAATATTTCAGCGGGGCTCCATGTCATCAGCGAGGCGGAAAATTACTTATAATTCAACTACGGCTCCAGCTCGGCCCTCCCCTAGCTTCCGCCTCCTCCTCCGGCTCCTTCTCCTCCTCCTTCCTCCCTTCCTTCAGCGGGGACTCGACTCTCTCTTCCCACTTAAGTGCCCGAATTTTCCTCTCTGATGATGAACGCGGAAATGTAGCACCACAAATTTTCTCGCTCGCCTCAGCATCACTAGGGAAAGGGGAAAAAAGTGTGGGAGGGGGAGTCTGGAGGAGGAGGAAGAGGAGGAGGAAGAAGAACATGAGGAGCTTAAAGAGGAGAAAGAGAGAGAGAGAGAGCAGGGATAGGCATGGAGAAGAAAAAGGGGAAGATGGGCCAGGAAAAAGACTCAGAATAGAAGAGAAAGAAGACGAGAAATAAAAGGAGGCAGGGACGCGGTGGAGAAGGAACAACGATGGGGACAGGGACGTGGACAAGGACTAAAAGAAGAAGGAGGAAGAGATCAGGAGGAGAACAAGGAAGAAAAGGAGTAAAGGGTCATGAGCAGGAGGACCAGGAGGAGAAGGAGGAGGAGGAGGAAGAATAGGAGAAAGCGAAGGAGAAAAGGAATGAAACGAAGGAAGGAGGCGAAGAAGTAGGAATGAAAGAGGAGGAAGGAAGAGAGAAGGAGGAATGAAAGGGATGGGGGGGGGGGAGCAAAAAAGGATGAATAAAATGGAAGGAGGCGAAGAAGGGGGAATGAAATGGAAGAAGGAGACGAAGAAGGAGGAATGAAAGGGGAGGAAGAAGATAGAGAAGAAGGAATGAAAGGGGGAAGGAGGCG
>NC_066535.1:15782852-15792852 GCF_024679095.1 Eriocheir sinensis | reverse complement strand
CACCCAAGGCACTCACACGCCGCTCCCCTCACGAGGCCGGGGACAGCAAGGGCGGACGTGGGGGCAGAGGAAAGGAAGCAAGTGGGACGACTCTCTGATAGGTACAAGCAACGTGACTCAACCTCTGAATTCACCCACAAATACCTTTTAGAATGATTCCCTCTGTTGTTGTTTTTTGCTTCTCCCTTTCCCCCCATCTCCTCTCCCTCTCCTCTTACTTGTTTTCCTCCTCCTCCTCCTCCCCCTCTTCCCGCAGGCTTTATCAATAACCATCTGGGGAGTGAAAGAAAATGGAATGCGTGTTGCTTTCTCTTTGTGTGTGTGTGTGTGTGTGTGTGTGTTAAGGTCACGCGTACACAGTGAGGTCAGCTGCTGCAGTTTTATAATTCTAATAGCAAAAAGTGGAAACGTTCAAGCAGTAGTCGTACGTTGCGCTTTGTGACTATATTGTGGCAGTAATGGTGGTGGTGGAAAAAAAATAGTAGTAATAGTAGTAGTAGTAGTAGTAGTAGTAGTAGTAGTAGTAGTAGTAATAACAGCATAAATAGTAGTGGTGGTGGTGGTGGTGGTATTGTCTAGTAGTGGTAATTAAAAAAGATAACAGAAAAGCACCACCACCACCACCATCCCCAAAGCTACTACAATTACCATCAAGAACATAAAAGAAATATAAACAGGGAGAGAGAGAGAGAGAGAGTATCCATAAACCAACTCTCCCTGCACCCCACCCCACCCCACCAACCAGCACCCCACCACATCCCACCCCCACCAACCAGCACACCGGCTCTCTCCGCCTCACCACTCCGCGACAATACGTAAAAGGTAAAGGAAAATCCAACTTCACAGTGAATTGTGGCATTATTATCCTTGTGTATTCCCCCTGGGGCGCGGTGTGTTACATAATATCATATAATACAGGTGGAGGAGGGAGAGGGAGAGCGAGAGAGAGAGAGGGAAAGAGAGAACTACTAGATGGGCGGATGCTGCGAGGACGAGTGGGTGTATGACGAGGACGAGGACGAGGACGAAGACGAGGAAGAGAAAGCGGACGAGAATGGAAACGAGGAAAAGGAAGACGGAGACGAAGACGAAAACAAGGACGAAGAAGAGGAGGTAAACGAAGAAGAGAAGACAAGAACGAGAACGGAGATGGGGAAGAGGAAGACGAAGACAAGAACGCTGACGAGGGAGAGGCCGAACGAGGTGATGATGAAGGGACTGCGGCGGGACGCGAGCTCGACGCAAATTATTCCACAACTTAGAAGAAAAAGTGCCGATTCCTCTCTACTTCAGCATAATTCACTGGTCGACCGCGTGGGGATAAAAAGTAATACCAGAGAGAGAGAGAGAGAGAGAGAGAGTCCCTTCCCTATCAGCGTCTGCATATCAAAGGAGCAGTAACAAAGGCCACTAAGGTTATAAAAGGCCGCTACACTGTCAGTCAGCCTTGAAGGGAACTCCCGCGTGACCCACCTGGCTATGGACGTCCCTTAAGTCTTTTTTATTTCTGAGGCTCGTACACTTCTTTTCTCTCTCTCTCTCTCTCTCTCTCTCTCTCTCTCTCTCTCTCTCTCTCTCTCTCTCTCTCTCTCTCTCTCTCTCTCTCTTTCGCATCCTCTTACTCCTTTGGCTGCGGGTCCCTCCCGCTCTCATTCACCGTGAACTCTATCTCTCTCGCTCTCCCTTCCGCCTCCCTTCCCCCGCCGCCACACACGAGAGCTTTCCTTTACCGTAATGAATGACTCTTTCGAGCTCTCGTCCCGGCTGGCGGAGAGAGAGTAATTCGGGGGTTGCAGAAAAGAATATATAACTCTTGCATGAGGAGGAGAAATGTGTTCTGTTGATACGAAGCAGTGAGTATATATGTAGTATGTATTCCTCTTCATTTTATGCTCTCTCTCTCTCTCTCTCTCTCTCTCTCTCTCTCTCTCTCTCTCTCTCTCTCGCTGCCACATTTAAAGGAGAGACTAATGCCTTTTAAGTCTGAGAGAGAGCAGGAGAAAGAGAAAGAGAGAGAAATACCCTTTACGGAGCATTATAGTGTACACCCAAAGCCCATCTCTGACGTCTGTGTTTTTAGCAATGAAAGGCGCCTCATAAATCATTTCCCAGGTGGAGTGAGGGGTGAGGCGCCGCTGCGGAGTCAAAGGAGAGCAAAGGAAAGCCAAATGGGGCGGCGGAGAGGATCCTAAACAGTGATTATACGGGGCCGGCGGAGCGTGATAGCCACATTTGATTGAGCGGCGCCGCGGCCAAACAAACGCGGGGGAAAACAAACAACGTTAAGGTGTTTCGATAGAGCACAGTATTTGCTGCCCCACTGAAGCTGACTCGTGAATCAATACCCAGGAGGAGGAGGAGGAAGAGGAGGAGGAGGAGGAGGAGAAGGGAGAATAGGAGGAAGAGGGGCCTTCAGCATAACGTGTTCAACAAGTCCACCACTTCCATCCACAAACCACTCTGGATGCTCCGGTTGCCAAACTTCATATTTTTTCTTTTACTCTCAGATAAAACCATTTGAGAGTCATCTGGTTCGTCTTGGAGGCTGTGAGGGGAAAGTTGGAAAGTTTCGTTTAGTCGGCGCAACATCTGTGGTCATATGCCGGAGAGATTCTTCACCCCTCAAGCCTTCCGCTACCTTTGAATGATGAACTCACTGGCTGGCTCAAGGAAAATAGTGTGACGAATCTTCCCTCCGTCACTTTAGACTCAAGGAAAACCCACTTACGGATTATACCCCCGTAAAAAATAACCAGCTACAACAAGCTCTACATTTCCCAGGCGCTGCTCCGGACCTGTTTATGAGAAGGGAAATCAATGGAAAGCCTTACACGATATCTTTACTTATCTAATAGTTTTGTATAAATGATATAATTTGAGCGTTCTTTGTAGCGCGCGCGACACACACACACACACACACACACACACACACACACACACACACACACACACACTGTCTATTATTGAAAGGCTCGCTGATTGCCGCCGCGAATCAACATTTTCAAAGCCAAAGTGTTATTGCTACTTTTTGTGTCTGTTTCCTGGCATGGCATACGTTAGTCTGCCTGTCTGCCTTTGTTGCTTGTGTGTGGGGGCTTGTCTCTCTCTCTCTCTCTCTCTCTCTCTCTCTCTCTCTCTCTCTCTCTCTCACACACACACACACACACACACACACACACACACACACACACACACACACACACACACACACAAAGCACTGATCCATAAAGAGCACTGATGTTAAAATTATCACAACCGACTTTTTTTCTTTCAAAGCCTCAAAGCATCGACGTCCCTGACAATTAAAAATCACTCTACAGTTCAACGCCTTTCATGTGGCCCCGACGAGAGGTTATTTTCCGACGATTACTTCACGAAATCAAACAATAGTAACCTTGCCACCACCACCGCCGGATGAAAAATGAGAAGAATAAAGAGGAAAAGGATGGAAGTGGGGGAGATAAATGGGAAGGGAATGAATTAAAATAGGAGGAGGAGGAGAGGAGAAGGAAGAAGTGGAAGGAATGGGATAGGACATGAAAGAGGAGTAAGATGAGGAGTGAGAGGATAGTATAGAGGATAGTAATAGTAACCTTGCAACCACCACCACCATTACCTTCACTACCACCACCACCACCACTGCACCCACTACAAAGAAACCCATAAGTAATACCATTTTTTTTTTTTTTTGCTGTAAGAGGAGTCTTCATTCCCTTCCCTCGATGCTACTTGGTAAATGTACAACGAGAGAAGGAGCAGCGAGAGATTTAAATAAGAGTTCCTGGCAGCAATTTTGAGCTCATTATCATTTTTAGAAGCAGAGATGCACTTGTGGAATGGCGTAAAAAGGTTCGTGGAAAAAGAGTCAAGCTTCGTATCACTTCCCGACGAGATAAAACAACAACAATTGAAGAGCATAATGGCTAATGTAATGTAATCCATGAGGAGACTTGTCTTGTCCCTCCTTTGAGCAGCGAGGAGAGGGAAAAGAGTGCTGCACTTACTTAATCACTTACGCTCCATTAAAGCAGCACACTTTTAACCCCTTGACTGTGGATTTCTTACCAGAAGACCTCACCAAGCTATAGGAGTGGAACAAAAAGTGGCTGCTACAATTCAATGAAGAAAATGTAAAGTCCTGCACCTTGGGAGGAGATATCCAGCACACCATAAAGAGCATTGATGTTAAAATCATCACCGCCGATTTTTTTCTCTTCCAAAGCCTCAAAGCATCGACGTCCCTGACAATTAAAAATCACTCTACAGGTAAACGCCTTTCATGTGGCCGCGACGACTCCATGGGAAACACTCCACTATCCACCACAGGGGCAGAGAAAGACCTGGGACTGTATGTTACCAGGCTACCAGTGAAAGCCAAATCCGTGCCAATCGCAGCGGACGGGTTAGTGATTTTTTTTTTTTTTTTTTTTTTTTTACGTCGCGGCCTATAGCTTTTTTTTCGTGGGGCCTGGATGGTCGTGGGCTTCTTCTTCAGTGGGTCCTGATGTGTGGCCCCAGCGTGTTTCTGCGCAGGCGAGTGTTTATAGTGGCGCCATCTTGCATTATTCCAAAGATATTCATAACTTCTTTCATTTCCCTTCATATAAGCAGCAAGTGTAAGTAAATTTTCATAAGACTTTTGATCTGTTTCCTTTACACTATCATCATAAGGTTGAGTGATGGACAGCTGACCGACGGTGGCGCCCTCAATTCCGAAGCGGCCAATATAACACGTGAAGGGCAAGAAGGGAGGGGGTGTGGTGGGGCTAAGGGGGCAGGTTGGAGAAGATGGGGGGTGGGGGTCGTCTTCATGTTTTATATTCACGTATTTCACTACATTATACCCGAAATAGACTCCGCTGACTCTAATGCCTTGGGGGTTAATTTACCGGTAATTAATGATCCTTGAAATACTCGATCTCTCCATCTTGGAATTTACGTATCTCACAACATTACACTCAGTCACAAGGTTTATATATTCTGATGTTTTGGGTAAATGTCATTATCTAACAGTTCTTGAAATTCTCGATCCCTCTATCTTAATATTCACACTCAAAGCAGCACACCAGAACTAAAGAGTCGAAAGGTTCTGATGCCTTGGTTAAGTGTGCCATTATGTATTATTTCTTGTAGTTCTCGATCTCGCTTCCAGGGACGGTTCGGGTAACGTTTGGGCTTCGATCTGCCTCGGCGCCGCGTCCCCTTTGTCAGGTCGGCGCCTCCTGCCTCGCTCGCTTGCTTGCTCTACCTTGAACGTAAATTCCAGCAGACAGCAGCGTAATTCATGTTGTCGACCTGATTTGTGCCGTGTGTGTGTGTGTGTGTGTGTGTGTGTGTGTGTGTGTGTGTTACTAACCCCGGTGTATGCGTCTAGATCGCTTCCTTTTCCATCATCTCTCCCTTCTCTCAATCTCTACTCTCCTTCCCGTTTCCCATCCCCTACCTCCTTTCCCCTTTCCTCATCTCATTCTCTTCTCTCTTTCCTGCCCCTCCTCCCTCCCTCCCTTCCTTCTCTCTTTCCTTTCCCGTTTTTTTTATCTCTTTCTTCCTCCTCCTCTTGCACCCTCTTTTGCATTATCGTTAGTATTTTGTTTTTCATTTTCCTTTCTCGTGTATTTCCTTATCCCAACTTTCCTTCCTATTCTCTTTCCCTCCTCCTCTGCACCACCTCCTCCTCCTCCTCCTTTCGTGTCGTCCAACCCATTCTGCTTTGCGCTTTACTTTTATCCACTATTTTTCCATTTCACTGCTACGTTCTGCCTTCTACCTTGCCGTCCTTTGACCTTCCCTTCCTGCACCTCTTCCTGCATTCTTAACGTGTGAACGTATACCTGGCCGTCAGTTTTGCCTGGTCGCTGTTATACTTTCCCTACACTTGCCCGCACTCTCTCTCCATTCATCAAGCTTCTTTATTCCTTCTGGGCTTCTCTTCCTCCCGTCTGCACCTTCTCGTCAACGTTACTCTTCTCTTTCCCTCTTCCTCTACGCCTTCTCCTCTTCTCGTGCCATCGTTACCATTCTGCTATACCTTTTATCTTTTATCCCTTTTGTTTCTTTATCACTGCTAGTACCATCTTCTTCCTTTTGCCCCTCTCTTGAAATTCCCTCCCAGCCACTCAACCTGTGAACGAATACCTGCCCGTCAGCTTTGCCTCGCCGCCAGTGTTATACTTTCCCTACACTTGCCCGCACTCTCTCTCCATTCAGCCGCCCGTTGAGTTATTGCGTCCTTCAGTTTTCAATTAAAGTTGAAGTGGCAATAGCAGACACGACGCGGCCCGACACGAGGAGGCGCATCCCGAGCAGTAATAATCCACCGTTGTTGTTTCGTGAAAGAAATTTTCCCGCGCCCCGAAGCCTCCTCCTCCTCCTTCTCCTGCCTTGACTCCGCTGGTTCCAACACAACATTTCCTGCCCTTGTTGCATGCAGGCGTGATATACGGCACTTTAATTCATCTATAGCAGCTTTAATGGGATTCTATTTACGATTTATACCTTCATTTGCATCTGGATTTTTGACGCTGCGATGGAAAAATGATAAAACCCCGATCAATGAATGTCTCATTATCACTTATATCTCGTTTTCATTGTCCGGGCAGTCGTCAAGCTTTACTGCGCAACGTTGAAAGGCGATCATAGGAAAGAACTACAGAACGAGAGGCACAGGGAGGAATTTACAGTACGCGGAAGACAGCTGAGGTCTTGCGGAGTGTAAGCTCAGGACACAACGGGCGGCAGAGTCCTCAGAAGTGCTGCGAGTTTCCAGTAAATACACCCCCCCACACCCCACCCCACACACACGCACAAAGCTTTGCTCGCGGGGATTCCAACAGGACTCAGCCTTATTATTCAAGCGATGACACACCCCTGCAACTTGTCCCACCTCCCACACTCTCTCTCTCTCTCTCTCTCTCTCTCTCTCTCTCTCTCTCTCTCTCTCTCTCTCTCACTCTCACTGGAGGACGAAAAATAACATATCACTGAAATAAAACACTGCGCAAAAACAAACGAGAGAGAGAGAGAGAGAGAGAGAGAGAGAGAGAGAGAGAGAGAGAGAGAGAGAGAGAGAGAGAGAGAGAGAGAGAGAGAGAGAGAGAGAGAGAGAGAGACTATCCTCCTCCTCCTCCGTCTGTTCTCCTCCGCCAGGTTATCACTAGGAGCGGATAATACTCACTCACTCTCCCTCTGTTCCCCGATCAAGATTCCCAATGCTCCGGCGGTGACGCTTGACACACACGGGAAACAGCGACGAGGAAACTTACTTTGAAGCAGGTGAATGGAGTGGCTGGACACATCATCCGCATCGCTGGTCAAACTAATGAGGCTTCGAACGGCCGCGCGCGAGACACAAAGCAGCTTCACCACAAGGCTCGAACCACGGGGACGGGGGTGAGGGTGACAGCGCGCACGAACCAACGGCACTTTTGTCTTTTTTTTAATAGAACAGTTTGTAGGCGACGCTGCAGCCCTGATTGATTATATTATGCATGCGTCCGTGAGCTGGTGATGAGGGCACAATGGCGGGGGTTGGCTATGCTTTTTTTTATTTTTATTTTTATTTTTTTACGCTGACAGAAAATGATTAACTCCCCGGATTAGTATGTGTGTGTGTGTGTGTGTGTGTGTGTGTGTGTGTGTGTGTGTGTGTGTGTGTGTGCAACCGGTGAGGCAAATAACACACAAAGGACGAAAGTTTACTGCGTCCATATTATCTGCCATTCTATTCCACGATGCAATCACGAACATGTCTCTCACACATTATTTTATCTTTTAGTTTCAACTCATTCGCTCGTGTCGGTGTTGATAATGTTCACGGGTTGGCAGCCAGGTTCTCCTCCGCCCCCCTTTGTTTAATATTAACCATCCCCTGTCACAAACTGTCCATCATCGGTGCGTGTCGGTAGGTGATATTATAAGCGACACACACACACACACACACACAAAGCAGAGGAAAGCATCAATACCTCGGGTCAGACATGAAATAGCTAGTCTTTGTTTTCGTTCCTCATCTCCTTCCTCCCCTTTCTTACGTCCTATTCCTATGTTCCTACTCCTCTCCTTCCCCTTTCCCCCTTTCTCCCACTTTTTTACTCCCCTCTCAGCGTTCCTATTCATCTCCTTCCCCTTCTCCCCTTTCTCCCCATTCTTACGTCCCTTTCCAGCGTTCCTACTCCTCCCCTTTCCCTTACCCCTTTTCTCCCACTTTCTTACTCCCCTCCCAGCGTTCCTATTTATCTCCTTCCCATTCTCCCCTTCCTTCCCTTTCTTACGTTCCCCTTCCCAACGGCTCCTGACCTCCCCCCAAAAATTATAATACCTCCCCAACACACTCACTCCTGGCTGCCCCTTCCCCTCCCTCCCCATCGCTTCCCTTCGACGGCACCACGTGGTATTGTATATAATGGTCGGCGTGGACGGAGAGGAGGCAGCGCTGTGTTTGGCTAACCGAGGAGAGCGACGCGGGCCCAGGTGTTTCAGGTGAACTTAACCGAGCCGTGTCGCCATTCGTGAGTGTTTTCTTTTGTCTGTCGCGTCTCTTTTGATGCTCACCACTCCGCCGGTGTCCAATTTGTCGAGGCTTTGCTCTGGGGTGGGTTGGTGTGAGGTTGCGGGGGGGAGGGTGAGGGGGCAGACAGGACAGGTAGATAGAGAGGAAGGTAGGTGAGGAAGGGATGGTGGTGAGGGGAGGGGGATATAGGTGGTGGTGGTGGTGTAGGTTTGCTCGAGAACCACCACCATCACCACCACCACCACCATCACCACCACCACCACCACCATCACCACCACCATCACCACCACCACCACCACCCAGGTCTTCATGTTTCCGTGGCCCCTAGTTGTGTTCTCTGTTCTCTTTCCTCTTTTTTTCATTCGTGTCTTTTGTCTTGCACTTTTCCTTTTCATTTTTCCCCCCTGACCTCTCTTTTTCTCTCTCTGTGTGGTGTGGTGTAGTGTGGTGTGTGTGTGTGTGTGTGTGTGTGTGTGTGTGTGTGTGTGTGTAGCTATCCTTTCCATAATCCACACGGAGGTCGGGCAATGCAAGGCACCAGCGCCATCAATAACCCAAGCCGGGGGGTCGCACATAAATCACACACGCCGCTCTCGTTCCGTCTATCCATCACCTTCTAATTAAATACACCTGCCGCGCCGCCGTCAGGAACACGAAACCCGTCCCCACATTTGCCTTCGCCTCATGCCCGCCCCTCATGTCAGTCACCCCTTCCCACCCTCGCCTCCACTGTTGCCAGGTCATCGTCCTCAGAGCATAGTATTTACTGGTTTCTGACGCCTAACTATTGCCAAGAAACATCAGGATCTAACTCTTTTAACGATAACTATAAATGAGTTTCGTTATTGGAGCCCAGAAGACAGTTTTGGGGTAGGAAGTCGGGAAATATAAGCGGCTGAGTACGACAATCTGGCAACGTTGCTCGCCTCCCCGTCCCTCGCATGTCCCGTCATATCCCTGGTCCGGACGGCGCGGGTCTCTGCTCGTACCTGAAGCCCCTGTCCCCTTATCAAATCAGGGTGCAGGTAATATCACACGCCACTATAATTGCAGTATTAGAAGCATTTTTTTTTACAACAAAGAAGACAGCTTAAGGGCACACACACAAAAAAGGAAACAATAATAAAAAAAAGCCCGCTACTCGGTGCTCCCAAAAAGAATCCAAAGAGGTGGCCGAAAGTGAGGTCAATTTACTGTTGCGAGTTGCGAGTCCTCCTGCAGCCACTGGAGTCCTCGTCGTCATGGCTTTCCTCTCTCTATTTTACTATTACTTTCTCCTCTTCTGCCGCACGCGCTGAGAGGCAAGGCGGCTTACGAGAGGGTTCGCTGGTGGGCGAGGCGTTAATCAGTGTCTCGAAGGTAATGGGCGGTGCTCGTAGGGGCCTAATTAGAAAACGCAGCGTTGTCTAGGGGAAATGAAGATGGTTTACTCAAGGATTCTACGAGCCACACTCTCCTCATTTTAGGGAAAGGTAATTGAGGTAGGGAGAG
>NC_066535.1:15730352-15777852 GCF_024679095.1 Eriocheir sinensis | reverse complement strand
GGTGTTGCTGGTGCATGCGAGATTCTACGTCCCTTTGTTTGTGTTGTTGTTGTTTTTTGTCTTCTTCTTTTCTCTCTCTTTTTCTTCGTCCTCCTCCTCTACTTTTTATTTTTATTTTTCCTCTTACTTTCCTATTCACTTTTCTCTTCTTTTTCTTCAGTATTTCTCCTTTTTTTTCTTTCTATTACTACTCTTTATCCCCAACTCTTCTTTAATCTTTCGCCCTTGTCCTCCTCCTCCTCCTCTTCCTCCTCCTCCTTTGTGTTCTGTTATTAGGGGGAAAACAAAATCGGGAGAGGCGAAGAAGATGACCCAAAAAAGAAGGAAAATAAGAAGGAAAATAGTAAATCGATAGAAGGAAAATATCATTGAAGAAAACGAAGAACCTAAAAACGAAGGAAAAGAACAACGGAAAGGTAGAGAAGTAAACAAATTGAGGTATAAAATAGAAATAAAAGAAATATAAAAAAAATAATAAAAAGTAAAGAGAAGACTGAGAAGGAAAAACACAAAGGAAGAAGAAGTAAATAAAGAAAATGTATAAGAACCACCACATCATCAACACTACAACAACAACAACAACAACAACAACAACAACAACAAAGACAAGGTTTAGGGCGACCGTGACCTTGCCAGCCTAACTTGTTCCTCCTCCTCCTCCTCCTCCTTCTCCCTTCTTCTCTCCTACCTATCTTGCTTCACCTTAACTCCTTATCTTTCCTCCTCCTCCTCCCTTCATTGTCTCTCCCATCCGTATTGCTTCACTTCCATACGTTCTCCCATTCATATTTCACCCCTCCTCCTCCTCCTCCTCTTCTTCCTCTTCCTCCTCCTCCTCCTCCTCCTCCACCCAACACAATAGGTAATCTCCCGAAGGATATCAAGAGAAATATTCAAAAGCATCGAAGCCTTTTGGGGGAGGCGGACGATAATGATGCAGGAGGAGGAGGAGGAGGAGGAGGAGGTGTGCAATAATCGGGCACCTGGAAGCTCAAGGCCGCCTACATGTCCTCGTTCTCTCCTTATTTTTTTCTTCCTTTTTTTCTTCTTCGTCTCCTCCACCTCCATCTCCATCTTCATCATCTCCTTCTTCATATTTTCTTTTTTTTGTTAATTTTCTAACTTATCTTTTCTTCTTGTTTTCTCTGTTTTTCTTGCTCCTCTTTTTCTTTTTGTTTATCTTCTTTATTTTCCTCTTCCCTTTTTCTTCTTTTTTTGTCATCTCCTTCTTGGTTATTCATTCTTTTTCTGCTTCTTCATTCTTTTCTTCATATTTTCTTCTTTTGTTAATTCTCTAACTTATCTTTTCTTCTTGTTTTCTCTCTTTTTCCTCCTCTTTTTCGTTTTGTTTGTCTTCTTTATTTTCCTCTTCCCTTTTTCTTCTTTTTTGTCTTCAATATTTATTTTTCTTTCTATTACTACTCATTTCTATTCTCCATCTCCCACTAGGCTTTTTTTTTCCCCCTCCTCCTCTTCATCTCTCTCTTCCACTTGGTCCTGTTTTCTTCATCTTTTCCTCCTCCTCCTCCTCCTCCTCCTGGTCAGGTACGCCCGTGGCAGGCTGTCTTCTGCATTATTTGGTCTATTTTTTCTTCTCCATGATAAAATTAGTTCATGCTCCGTCCTACTCTTCTTTGCACACACACACACACACACACACACACACACACACACACACACACACACACACACAGGGAGTCCATTATTACCCTTCTGATGGGGATCGCAAGGTAAAGACATTCTCTCTCTCTCTCTCTCTCTCTCTCTCTCTCTCTCTCTCTCTCTCTCTCTCTCTCTCTCTCTCTCTCTCTCTCTCTCTCTCTCTCTCTCTCTCTCTCTCTCTCTCCAAGCAATCAACGGAAAAAAAACTCTCCGGAAATCTCCCTCCAAACTCAGCCGTCCATTCATCGTCCTTCATCATATACCCGGCAGTGAGTGAGGGAGGGAGGGAGGGAAGAAGGAGGAAAGGGAGGGAAGGAGGTGGATGAAAGGTAGGAGGAGGAAAGGTAGGGAGAGGCAGGGAGGTAGGAAGGTAGAGGAATGGTAGGGAGAGGGAGGATGAGAGAGAGGAAGGGAGGTAGGAAAGGTCGAGGTTAGGGAATGTATTGGAGTTTGAAAGAGAAGAGAGGGGAAGGGAGGGAAGGGAGAGGAGGGGAGGGGAGGGGAGGGGAGGGAAGCGGAGGGGAGGGGAACGGAAGAGAGGGGAAGTGATCGGAGGGAAGGGAAGGGAAGGGGAGGGGAGGGGAGGGGAGGGGAAGGGAGGAGAGGGGGACGGAGGAGGAGGGAAGTAAGGGGAGGGGAGGGGAAGGAAGGGGAGACACGTGCACAACTAATCTAAGGGAGAGGGAGAGAGAGAGAGAGGAGCGGGGAGAGGAGGGGAATAGACCGAGGAGGGGGAGGACCAGGAGGAGGGGAGGAGGGAAGGGGAAAAAGTGGAGTCACAGGGGATGAAGATGGATGTTTTTGTGAGAGGGGGAAAGAGCAACAATTTTCGGCTGAACCCAAAAAAATTTACGGCACAATTATTATTTTTTTTTCTTTATTTTTAGCTGTTGAGAGTAAATGGTTGGAGGAAAAGAAGAAAAGAAAAATAAGTTGGAAGGTGAAAGATAAAATTAAAAATAGGGTATAAAATAGAAGGAATCGAAAGTTCAAAACGGAAAGGAGAAAAGAAGGAAAAGAAAGGAAAAGAAGAAAAGAAAAATAAGTTGGAAGGTGAAAGATAAAATTAAAAATAGGGTATAAAATAGAAGAAAAGGAATCGAAAGCTTAAAACGGAAAGGAGAAAAGAAGGAAAAGAAAGAAAAAAATGTATTGAGCTTTGAAACATTGAGTATCGAGAAAGAAAACAAAAATCCAGGTAAGTAAAAGGCAGGAAAATAGTGAATACAAGAAGAAAGAGTAAATAAATAGGAGGAAAAGAAGGAAAAAAGCTGAGTGATGAGTGAAAAAAATAATAAATGACAGAAAAAAATTAAACCAAGGAAAAAGAAGGAAAAAAATGAATGACAAAGAAAAAAAGAGAAATATAAGGAAAAAAAAGTGATAAGAGGAAAAAATGAACAAAAGAAAAGAAAATATAAGGAAAAAAAAGGAAAAAAAATAAATGAAAGAAAAAAGAAAAAAAACATACATATCAAAAAACCTTGAAAATTAAATAAAGAGAGAAAAAAAAAGTCCAGGTAGGCAGACGATAAAGCAGAAAAAAATACAAATAAAAGAAGAAAATGAATAAATACAAGCAGAAAACAAAGACTATATTCCAGACCCACAATATATAATAAAAAGAAGAAAAAAAAAAGCGTATCCTGTGGCCTTATTATCTAGCAGAGTTATGGTTTTTAAATAATAGACGGAATTTATTTTTCTTCATAAGCCAAGAAAGATTATCCTCGGGGAGAACAAGGGGAGGGAGAACGGAGGGAGGGAGGCGGAGGAGGAGGAGGGAGGGAGTATGGGAGGAAGAGGAGGAGAGGGGGAGATGGAAATGGGGAGGAAGAGGAGGAGGAGAGGGGGAAGAGAGATCGGGGTTAACAAGGGAGGGAGAAGGGAAGAGGGAAGGAAAGAGGGAGAAGGAACAGTGGGAGGGAACACAAAGAAACACAAAGGAAGAACAAACAACAGCAGACTTGATGGTCCTTACGAGGCTGTTTGTGACAAGCTATACTAACTATCTAATCAAAGATGGAAGATGAAGGACAGCAGGGAGAGGGAGAGGAAGGAAGAGGAGGAGAGAGAGAGAGAGATCGGGTTTAACGAAGAAGCGAGACAGAGAGGGAGAGGGGGAGAGAGAGAGACAGATCAGGGTTAACGAAGGTGGAAAAAAAAAAAAGTGAAGGCAGGATAGGCGGCTCAAGGACACGGGACAAGAAGAAGAAGAAAAAAAAAAAAACAGCCCGAATATTTACAACCAGATCGAAGGGCAATGGATGATTAAGGTGTGTGTGTGTGTGTGTGTGTGTGTGTGTGTGTGTGTGTGTGTGTGTGTGTGTGTGTATCTTTTCCTCACTAACTATTCTTCTCAAGCGGAAATTTATTCTTTGTGTACTTTCACCTCTCTCTCTCTCTCTCTCTCTCTCTCTCTCTCTCTCTCTCTCTCTCTCTCTCTCTGATCTATAATAATATTTTCTTATCTATTATAATCACTGCTTCAATTATACATCCCCTTAAAACCCCAAACATTCATTTCAGCCACAGAACAACCTCTAAAGCCTATATTTGTTTTCTCTTTTCTTCTGTTACCGCACGACCTTTAAATTACGAAAATATTACACAAGAGCCGTAACAGTACTGCATGGCCCAAGCGTAACAAGGCAGCAGGTGTTTACAAGTACGTACGCGGAATGCACAGGAAGCAGGCGTTAGGAAAGACTGTGAGCGCCCAGCTGATAGAAGGAGAGACATGACCTTGCGGCGCCCATTTGTGAATTAGAAAGGTGACTCATGGTGACAACGCTGACCCCGACCATATACCAGACTCGCGGTGACGATACTGACCTGAATTCAAAGCAGAGGAAGGGTCAGAGAAAGGGGGAGTGGGTAGTGTAGTCAGGAGTTGGTGTTGTGGTGTGCGTGCGAGGTGTGGCGAAGGAGAGGAGGTGTAAATGGATATGTGAGGGTGTTAGATAGAGGTTGCGTTGTTATTTTGGGGTATAGTTTAGGGATATTTAAAGCAGAAGGGTCAGAGAAAGTGTAGGCAGGGGCTGGTGTTGTGGTGTGCGTGCGAGGTGTGCCACAGGAGATGAAGGTGTAAATGGATATGTGAGGGTGTTAGACAGAGGTTGTGGTGTTATTTTGGGGTATAGTTTAGGCCCTGTCTCCCTCTCTCTAAAAAAAAAAAAAATTAAAACAGAAGGGTCAGGAGGCAAACTGTGTGAAATGTGGTCAGGGGCTGGTGTTGTGGTGTGCGTGTGAGGTGTGGCGAAGGAGAGGAGGTGTAAATGGATATGTGAGGGTGTTAGACAGAGGTTGTGGTGTTATTTTGGGGTATAGTTTAGGGAAAATTAAAACAGAAGGGTCAGGGAAAGTGTAATCAGGGCCCGTGTTGTTATTTGGGGATATAGTTTTGGGAAAGAGGTGTGAAAGATATGTGAATGTGTGAGATAGAGGCTGCGTTGTTATTTTGGGGTATAGTTTAGGGAAAATTAAAACAGAAGGGTCAGAGAGAGTGTAATCAGGGGCTGGTGTTGTGGTGTGCGTGCGAGGTGTGGTGAAGGAGAGGAGGAGTAAAAAGATATGAAGTTGTAAGGGGCGGCTCTGTCTGTTCCCTGCCACCTGTACCTGCCTGTCCGCTCTTCCTCCTCCTTCTCCTCCTCCTCCTCCTCTTGTTTTCTTCTCCTTGTTGTGTTGCTGTTTTATTCAGGGATTTATTAAACAGGGCTTTTTTTCATTATTATTATTTTTATTATTTTTATGCCCTTGCACTGTCATGGCACATTTCCAAACCTCTTGACACTACTAACCCGTCCGCTGCGATTGGCACGGATTTATCCTTCACTGGTAGCCTGGTAACATACACTCCCAGGTCTTTCTCTGGCTCTGTGGTGGATAGTGGTGTTTCCCATGTGGTATTGGTGTGCTGGATATCCCCTCCCAAGGTACAGGACTTTACATTTTTCTTCATTGAATTGTAGCAGCCACTTTTTGTTCCACTCCTGTAGCTTGGTGAGGTCTTCTTTTAGGAAATCCGCAGTCAAGGGGCTAAACGCTGCATGCCTCCCATTTAGGTATTTAGTTATCTATTTGTGAAAAAGAGGTGGCGTAAAGAGTAGTCCATCGCGGCCCTGCACTGACCCACAAATCGTACCTAACCCTACACTAAGATACGCCTTCAGGTCTTCATAGGTGTTAAGAGGCTTCGAGGTCTCCCTTTACATAGTGGAGGTAATTTATTCCTTTCTCTTCCACGTTAGTTCAACACGAAGGTCTCCAAAAGTCCAAGTTCACCCAAAGTTACTTACACCTACAGGTCCTCGCTGGATTCTTGAATTTGAGAGTTTCGTTCCTTAACTGTGACGGTGAGTGATTCCGTTCTTCTGCGCGTTATTTCAACACGGAGATCTTCTGACCTACAAGTTCATCCTGAGGTACATCTACGGGTCTTTGGTGGATTATACGTAGAGTTTGAGAGTTTCGTTCCTTCGCTGTGACGGTGAGTGATTCCGTTCCTTTTTGCACGTTATTTTAACACGGAGATCTTCTGACCTACAAATTCATCCTAAGTTACATCTACGGGTCTTTGGTGGATTGTATGTGCAGTTTGAGAGTTTCGTTCCTTCGCTGTGACGGTGAGTGATTCCGTCCTCCTTCTGCACGTCGGGTCAACACAAAGGTCTCCCGACGCCTGCGGCCACGGGAACCTCACGGCCAAAACAACGCGGGGAGGAAGTGGAGGAGGTAGGTAGGAGGGAGGGTGCGGGAAACGTAAACACAAACAAAGGAACTTTCTCCCGTCCCCCGCGGCGCGCACACACACACAAACACACACACACACATAGCAAACACGTGTAATATTTTGGTAATGGAGTTAGCGGCGCCGACCGACCACGTGTGTGTGTGTGTGTGTGTGTGTGTGTGTGTGTGTGTGTGTGTGTGTGTGTGTGTGTGCATTACGGATTCGTGCCGCGTGGAGGGCCGTTTAAGACACATCTCCCCGACGGCACGCGCCCGGCCTAAGTAATTGCCTTCCTCACCTCCAAGGCCGCCCAGTCTCTGCAGGGAAGGCGAGGTGAGGGGCGGCGCCGTCTGTTTCCTGCCACCTGTACCTGCCTGTCCCCTCCTCCTCCTCCGCCTAGTCTTATTTTCCTCTCCTCTTTCACCATTCCCTGTACGTTTACCATTCCCTTCAACCTCCCTTCCTCTGTCTTCGTCTTTCGTTCCTCCTTCTCCTCTTCCTCCTCTTGTTTTCTTCTCCTCTTTCACTATTCCCTATACGTTTACCTTTCCCTCCAACTTCCCTTCCTCTGTCTTCGCCTTTCCTTCCTTTTCCTCCTCCTCCTCCTCCCCCTCTTGTTTTCTCCTCCTCTTTCACCACTACCAATATCTTTACCTCTCTCTCCTCCACCTCCTCCTCTCCTCCCCTCCCACCCCATGTTCCTCTATCCTTCCCTCCTTCTTTTCCTCCATCTCCTTCATCTCTTTCTCTCACCGTCCTTTCTTAATCCTCTCCTAGTCCATTCCTTTTCGTTATCGTCGTCTCACTCTTCTCCCGTTTTTCATACGCCGTCTCATCCATTTTCCTGGCTTTCTTCAACTCTCTTCTTCTCCACAACTCTTCCTCCTCCTCCTCCTCCTCTAGTGTGCAGAAATACGCCCTATAATTCTTCCATCGGTATTTGATGCAGGGCTCCCTCGCGTGCCTTCTCCTCCTCCTCCTCCTCCTCCTCCTCGTCTTCTTTCGGTCAGAGGAAAACAGAGGAATCGGATCTATCTTCTACTCCTTTGATTGCTGTGCTGTTGATGATATTGTGTTGGCTGTTGTTTTGTTGTTGTTGTTGTTGGTGGTGGTGGTGATGATGATGGTGGTGATGGTGATGATGTAGCTGTCTTGCTGTTTATGGTGATGTCTTAGTATTGTTGTTGTTGCTGCTGTTGTTGTTGTTGTTGTTGTTGTTGTTGTTGTTGTTGTTGTTGCTGCTGTTGTTGTTGTTGTTGTTGTTGCATATACCTTTTCTTCTTGTTCTTATCGCTATTTATTATAACGTATACTATTACTATAACAACAACAACCGCTGCTACTTCTTGTTCTTGTTCTTCTTCTACTACTATTACTACGACTACTATTACTACTACTACTACTGCTACTACTACAACTGTTACTACTAAAACTACTACTGCAATCAAGTGTACATGGACAACAAGAAAAATCAATCAACACTGACAAAGAAAGAGGCAAGCGTAAGACATATAAAAGACCCTTCATCCCTTATATATACACACACACACACACACACACACACACACGGCGGCACACTTTTTATTTATTTTCTTATTCCGTCCGTCTTTCTCTAACTTTATTTCCGGGACTGGCTGCCTAGCGTATAGTTTTCCAATCTCCCGGGGCTGGAATAGCAAACTTCCGACCAAAAAAAATAAGAAAACAACAACAAGAACAACTACTACTACTACTACTACTACTACTACTAATTCTCCAACAAAGTATCAATAAGAAGGAAAATAGAACAACACTTGGATTTTTTTTACCTGACAGTGACAAATACGGAAGACCTGGGAAAGAGACATATATGAAGAGTTATCACCAGAATCAGAAGCAAAAGAAGAAGGAAAAGAAGAAGAAGAAGAAGAAGGCGAGGAAGAAGCAAGATATGAGCCACAGAAAGAAGAATTACACATCACTGGAATAAAAAAAGACGTACAGAGAGAGAGAGAGAGAGAGAGAGAGAGAGAAAAGCATATACGAGTCTATTCTTGTCCTAACATGTTTCTTTTCTTACACGACGGTTTTTTGTTCTCATGAAATCGATCAGGTATTGTCCCCTCGCCCTCTCTCTCTACCTTTATCTATCTCCCTATTGACCTCTTTATGTGTCTTTATATGTGTTTCCTTTTAATGGAGATGGGGCTGAGGAAGACGGGGTAACGGTCTGAAAGAGCAGTATATGGAGAGGAAAATTGGAATCGGGAACAAAGGAAAATGGGAAGAGCAAAATGGGGTGAGGAAAATGGGAGAAAAAATGGGGTCAGGCTGAGGAGAGAAAGGGATTGTAGAGGAATGGGGAGGCTGAGGATTACGGGAATGGAGGGGTTGGTTAGTGAGGGGAAGGTGATGAGGGGGGAGGGAAATGATAGGACGGGGCTGGGCGGGGAGGGTAATGGGAGGGGAGGGAGATGATGGGCGGGGAGGGGGCGGGGCGGGGCGGGGTGGGGTTTGGTAGGGGTCGGAGCTCCCCGGGCCAGCCTCATCATGGCGCCCATTATGGCAGTTCCCTCGGCCGGGCTGTGGCGGCTGAGTTACATAAATTAGCGAAACTTCGTTCATTAAAAAAGTTAATTTGTGAGATTCCCAGCGGATGATGGCGACGGTCCGCTGTGCCCCGCCCCGCCCCGTCCAACCCTGCCCCCCTTACCCCCCTTCACCATATACCCCAACCCCAACCCTACTCCACACCGCGACTTCCCATTCCCCACTTCCCACCCTAGTCATCCCTCCCCTAGATCCCCATTCCCTACACCTCAACATGCCCCTTCTAAACAAACCCCACCCCACCTCACCTCACCTTACCCTGTTGATATTTGTTTATCTTCAACTGTCTGTCCACGTCCTCTTACATTTCTCTTATACATTTTGTACACCACACACTCCAACACTTCAATGTCATTTACACTACACAACATTCACATGCACGCATATACTCTTAAACACGTCTTTTATGTGTTTTGTCTGTCTTAATGACTTGTGTATGTTTTTATAATAAGTAACCTTGACGGATATTGGTTTTTCCTCTACCCGTGGACCGACTAGCAGTTTGAGCACTCACTAAGCACCAACAACTCTACCCCACCTCATTCCTTTTAACTCTCCCCAACTCCCTTTTTCTAAACCTACTCCATCTCACCTCACCCCATTTCACCCCGAGCCCAACCCCACGTCACCTCTTCTAAACCAACTCCACTCCACCCTCTTAACATCATCCCACCTCACCCCACAACATCATAACCTATCTTGCCCCCATTCCACTCAAGACCATCCCGCCCCGTTTAGTACCACCCGCCCCCCTTGACCCCCCTCGCACCCCAACGCACCCCTACCCAGCACGAATCAGCAGTAAGCCCTTTCCCTCCTGCCGTTCTCACTGCTACAAATCCTTATCCTGGAAACACAGACCTGATCAGCGCTATTGTAATTATTAGGCTTTGGAACTCTCTCTCTCTCTCTCTCTCTCTCTCTCTCTCTCTCTCTCTCTCTCTCTCTCTCTCTCTCTCTCTCTCTCTCTCTCTCTCTCTCTCTCTCTCTCTCTCTCTCTCTCTCTCTCTCAGCGGCAGGTACCAGGTGTTGTTTGCCGGATAAAATTTACCCAAAGACTCCTCGTAAAGCGCTTCCAGGTACAGGTGTGGAGGTAAAAGTGCCCTAATGAAGTCACGCTCTCACCTCATCTTGTTATCTGCCCCATGACGCGCGCCGCCCACCCTGTGCGTCTACCTGGCCGGCCGAACGCACAGGTGAGTTTAGTAAGGGTGGGTGTTGTCCTTTTTACTCCTCCTCCTCCTCACTCCTTTGTTAGTAATACTGTTTTTTTTTCTTTTTTCGGTTTGAATTTTTTTTTTGTGTTTTTGTTTTGATTTTGGTTGTGTATTTATCATTTTTTGTTTAGCTTGTCGGTCTATTTCTGTTTGTTTGTTTTTACCTGTTTCTATCTGTCTTTGTCTACCTGTTTGTCTATCTACTTATTTGTTTGTCTGTCAATTCTATCTTTCTATTTATGTTTCTCCTTTTGTTTCAGTTTTTGTATGTGTGTTTGTTTGTCCGTTTCTCTCTCTCTCTCTCTCTCTCTCTCTCTCTCTCTCTCTCTCTCTCTCTCTCTCTCTCTCTCTCTCTCTCTCTCTCTCTCTCTCTAACGTCGAAAATAATACCGGACTTTCTCAAATAGCTGAAGGCGGTTAAAAATACTTGTCGTTTTCATTTCCTCCTAAAATTTTTTCCTCGCTGCTCCAGAACCTTATTAGAATTATATATCTTTTTTTCTTTTTATTTTCTGCCTCACGTAATACGAGACCAAAGCTTATTCTAGTAAAGGTATATAATGTAACTAATCTTCCCTATTGAACAAAAAAAGAAAAAATAAGGAAGATCAGTTCGATTAAAAATGGAAAAAAAAATATGGGAGAGAAGAAGAAGAGATGATGATGATGATGATGATGATGTTGTTTTTGATGAAGATGAAGAAAAAAAAATGTTGAACGTCGAATAATCACACACACACACACACACACACACACACACACACAAACACACACACCAACCCTTATTACGACAGCAACGAGGAATGGAGGGAAGGGAGGGAGAGGGAGACGGGAAGGAGGAGGAGGAGGAGGAGGAGGGGGAGGGGTTACGTAAGGGGGAGAGAGAGGAAGGGGGGGAGGAAAAGGCCTAATCTGGTTCTCTTGACGCCTACGGAAAAGTTTATATGCATGGTTGGCTGTGTTACCTCCACCCTCCCCCCCCTATATTCCCCTCCAGACACCCCACCCCTCCCCTCCTCTTCCCTCAATCCATCAGCTCTCTCCTTCTCCTCCTCCACCTCGTTCCCTTCCGAAGGTGACGCCCGACGGATGAGGAACATGAAGACTCGCTGACTCATGGAAATCTCGTGCGGGAAGGAGTTTAAAGTCGATATCAATCTTCCTTACCCTTCATGATGCCAATTCTCCTTTCCCTCCTCTTCCTCCTCCTCCTCCTCTTTCCTTTTTCTCCTTTCCCTCCTCTTTCTTCCTTTTCTTGCACCTACTAATCTTCTACCACGTTCCTTTGCTTCTTTTTTATTTTCCTCTACATCTTCTTTTTCTTCTTCCTCTTCCTTCTTTCCTTCCTCTTCCTCCTTCTCTTGCTCCTATACTTAACGATCATCCCACCACCTCCTTCTTTTCATCCTTTTATTCCTCCTTTTCGTTCTAGTTCTTGTTATTGTTCTTCATTTACCTCCTTTCTTTATTTTCCTTCTTACAATTCTTCTTCTTCTTCTTCTTCTTCTTCCTTCTCCTCCTGCATCGCCTGACGAATAGATTAAATCTCTAAAACAGGCAGTTCCATCGTCCTTCTTTCCATGTTTTCTCCTTCACTTTCTTTTTTCTTCTTTTTTCTTTTGCTGTTGTTTTTGTTGTTGTTGTTGTTGTTGTTGTTGTTGGTGGTGGTGGTGGTGGTGGTCGTGGTGGTGGTGGTGGTGTTGCTGTTATTTTTTCTTTTATTTTTTTTCTCCCTTATCATCCTCTTTTTTCTGTTATCCATCTACTATTTTCGTTCTCCTTGTTCTCTCTCTCTCTCTCTCTCTCTCTCTCTCTCTCTCTCTCTCTCTCTCTCTCTCTCTCTCTCTCTCTCTCTCTCTCTCTCTCTCTCTCTCACACACACACACACACACACACACACACACACACCTTCCATGGCTCGTACATTATGGATACACATCATCAATAAAACAACGGTGGTGGTGGTGGTGGTGGTGGTGGCGGGCGTCCTATCGAAACCAGGCCCGGCAACCAATACACAACGACCCATATATTAAGGGCGAGTATGAAACTTTGCTCCCCTAACGGCGAACAGATATCAAGGTACAAATACATTACTTATTATATATATTCAGATTTGGTGCGGTCCCCGGCGGTGTAGCGGGTCCATAAAAGGGTGTCCCGCGCGCGTAAACTTCCCTCGTGATGGATAATAGGGATGCTGCGGAGATAAGGAGGAGGAGGAGGAGGAGGAGGGAAGGTGATAATGAGACGGGTAGGGTGCTGTTTCCTGTGGTGGTGGTGGTGGTGGTGGTGGGTTCTGTGGTTCCTCGTAAAGATGCGTCATATAAAAGGTGTTAAAGATAAAGATGGTAAGGAGGAGAGCATGAAGGAGAATGCAATAATCAAGACAATGAATTCTGCACTTTAATCATTTACTTTTTGTGTTCCTGTCTTTGTTGATCAGTTTTTGGACTAGATAAACGTGAACACTTTACACACACACACACACACACACACACACACACACACACACACACACACACACTCCATAAACGCCTCAAAAGTTGCTAATCAGAACCACATTTTTTGAAGTCTCTCCCTTCCTCTCTCTCTCTCTCTCTCTCTCTCTCTCTCTCTCTCTCTCTCTCTCTCTCTCTCTCTCTCTCTCTCTCTCTCTCTCTCTCTCTCTCTCTCTCTCTCTCTCTCTCTCTCTCTCTCTCTCCAGCATCAAAGGGAACAATCATGGCTGCTAACACTTTTAAGCGGCCGATCAGACCAAGTAACAGACCAGTATTCTTTTTTTCTTTCCTTCTTTCACATTCACTACCACGAACTGCAACCGCCCATTCTCTCCGTCTCCCTCTCTCTCACTCCCACTCTCTCTTTCCCCTTCTTTTATACCCATATGCATACAAGCGCGGGGTGATACGAGGGGAAAGAGAGGAAAAAAAACGGGTATCTTTTCAGTCTTATAAGAAAGCGAGGTAATTTTTAAGGGGGGACGTTTCTAAAGCGAGGTGTGTCTTGGTGTCGCGTGGCTCCGAGGACGTATGAGTTAATCAGCGGCGTCTGGGGCTGCCGCGCGCGTTATCCTGTGTGCGATCTAAATGAGAACAGCGACCGTATTAGCTTTGATCCGAGAGGGGGAGGAGGAGAAGGTGGTGGTGGTGGTAGATGCAGTGTGTTGTTGTTGTTGTTGGTAATAATAGTATTGTTGTTATTATTATCATTATAGTTGTTTTTTTGTTCTCCTTTTTCGATATTCACATTTTAAAACGTGTTATGATTGCCGTTCTTCGCAAACTTTCCCTCGCCGCCATCAATCCAGCTGCCGGCGTTCATCTCTACCTTTCCGCTCCCCGATGCTCCTCTGTTTTCGAGTTTCCGCCGCCGCCGCCGTCGCCCGTGGGACCCTCGTGGCTCACATTTTCTCCTTATCGCGAAATGGATCTCTCCCGCCTGACCCAGTCCTCGTCCTCGGCCCCAGCCCCTTCCTTGCCCTGGTCCCTTCTCCTACCTCTAGTTCTCGTTCCCAGTCCCTTCCCCGCCCTGGTCTGGTCCCTTCTCCTACCCAAACCTTGTCTCTTCAGTTCTCGTTCCCAGACCCTTCCCCGCCCTGGTCTGGTCCCTTCTCCTACCCAAACCTTGTCTCTTTACCTCTCGTTCCCAGACCCTTCCCCGCCCTGGTCTGGTCCTTTCTCCTACCCAAACCTTGTCTCTTTACCTCTCGTTCCCAGACCCTTCCCCGCCCTGGTCTGGTCCCTTCTCCTACCCAAACCTTGTCTCTTTACCTCTCGTTCCCAGCCCCTTCCAGTCCTAGTCCCTTCCTTAGCCCCTGCCTTGTTTTTCTAGTCCCTATTTCCTTCCCCGACCCTGTCCCCTGAAGTCACAGCTGCAAAGCCCATTCCCTGCCTCTCCCCCTATCCATTTCCCCTCCAATCCCTTTCCCTCACCCCCTATCCAGTTCCCCTCCAGCCCCCTCCCTCCTCCCTTGACCCCTGCCCCTTCCCTCCTCCAGTTCCCCTCGCTCCTGCCCCCCGCCCCGTCCACCTCAACACAAAGGCTTCCCCGAAACTTACTTATCCCGCCCGGCATAAATGTACCCCCAGGTCTGCAGTGCCATTTAAAACCGAAATAGCTTATTGTGCGCACTTCCGTGGACTTCATAAACTGAATTTTTCTCTACTTTTATTGTTTGTCTTCTTTTTTCTTTCTTTCCTTTCGCTTTTATTTTTGGGGGGCATTTTTGGGTTTTCTTTTCACTTTCCGAATGGCTGTTTGTTTGTTTGTTTTCTGGCGACCTCCTCTGTTACTTTTTGTTTTGTCTTTTCTGTGTATGACTCTCTCTCTCTCTCTCTCTCTCTCTCTCTCTCTCTCTCTCTCTCTCTCTCTCTCTCTCTCTCTCTCTCTCTCTCTCTCTCTCTCTGCCCACAGTTAAATCAGAGAGCGGCTTTCCCTTCGTGTTAAAAGATAATATCACAGCATCCGTCCCTTCCTCACACTCCCCTTCCTCTTTCCACACGGCAAACAACACCATCACCACCACCACCAGTAACTCCACCAACACCAGCAACACTTTCAACAACTCTATACAGCCACAGCCACGCCCCGGACACTAAAGCGAGGAGAGAGAGAGAGAGGAAAAATACACTCACTTGGGAATGCTTTCAGGCCGGCAATGAGACCTGGCGCTTCTCTAAATGGCTTGGCAATACACGTGTTTGGTGCCTGGATCTGCCACTTCGGGCCTCGCCAACCCCCGCGGAAAAGTGAGAGAGGCACCTTTTAGCCTCCTTCGCAATTGCCAGTTTTCATTCAGTGTCCAGCGATTTGGCCAGCAGCGTGAGGGTGAGGAAGAGAGCGTCTGGTTGGGTTGTTTGGTTGAGTGGTTCGTATTTTGGTTGACTCCTCGTTGGTGGTGGGGAAAAGAGCGTCTGGTTGGGTTGTTTGGGTTGGTGTTTCGTATTTTGGTTGACTCCTCGTTGGTGGTGAGGAAAAAGAGCGTCTGGTTGGGTTGTTTGGGTTGGTGGTTCGTATTTTGGTTGACTAGTTGGTTGGTCGGCTGGCTGAATGACTGGTTGATAGGTTAGTTAGTTTTCTGGTAGTATGTTTAAATTATCAGCTGATTGAATGGTTTTGGTTGACTGACTGACCCTTTGACTGGTTGGGTGGTTGACTGGTTGACTGATTGATCGACAGTCTGCCTGGTTGACTGGTGGGGCCGCGCGACGTAACAAAATCTGCACCTTCATCATGTTCCCCGGCGCTGGGTGCATGGCTGGCCGGCGTGATGGAAGAACCGTGACCAAGATGGCATTCCCTTATCACACTCTTCGGGGACTTCAGGAGATCACCATTAACTCCTCCTCCGATCCTTATCCATACCTTCCACCTCGCACCTCGCCCCTCCCCCCCTTAATTGGGGACTTTAATTGCCCTAACATTGACTGGGGACAATTGACTGGAGATCAAGAGGGTAACAGGCTTATAGAAATGGTGGAGGATTCGTTCCTCACTCAAGTTGTAACTCAACCAACAAGAGAAAACAATCTGCTGGATCTGGTATTAGTAAGCGACCCCGACCTCATTCGCGACTGTGAAGTTGGTGAAAAAATTAACGGTTGCGATCACCACTTAATCCGTTTCAATGTCAACATAAGTCACAAACTCGTAGACAATCCGTCAGTGATACCCGACTACAAAAAAGCAAATTTCAACCTAGCCCGTGAGCTGCTTCCCTCTGCGACCTGGGACCAACTTCACCTAACCGACAATACAATCGACAACGTGTGGAACAACTTCAAAGATAAGCTTTTGGGAGTAGAAAAGGCTACAGTGCCGACGAAACCCAGGCGAGTAAATGGTGCCGTAGATCCACCGTGGATGACCAGAGAAATAAAAAGGGCGGTAAACTTAAAAAAGGAATTATAACCTAATGAAGAGAATGACACGGCCGAAGCCCGTTCTCAGTACCACAACAGCCTCAGAGCTTGTCGCACCCTTATTCGGAGTAGTACACGCAACTACGAAAACAAATAGCGCGTGACATCAAGACAAACTCAAAAAATTCTTCACATACATCAGATCGAAAAGAAAGTAAAATCCAATATTGGTCCCCTGACAGACGAGACTGGAGCTGCAACTCAGGACAGTAAACAGATGGCCAGAATCCTCAACAGTAACTTCGCATCCGTATTCACAGTCGAAAACATCGAAACCATGCCCGAGAACCCTGACCTGCCGAGGGGAATCACGCCCCTGAAAATTGACTCAATATGCGACCAAGAAGTGAAAGAGTATTTGGATAAACTCGACACGAACAAGTCAACAGGACCTGACGGTTTGTCCCCGCGGTTATTAAAAGAGCTTAAACAACAAATACTTCAGCCACTCACTAACATATTCAACCAGTCTGTTCAATTGAAAAAGGTCCCGGAA
Source organism: Eriocheir sinensis (assembly GCF_024679095.1). Lineage (NCBI taxonomy): Eukaryota > Metazoa > Arthropoda > Malacostraca > Decapoda > Varunidae > Eriocheir > Eriocheir sinensis. The sequence goes on along the minus strand of NC_066535.1, from coordinate 15,761,232 downwards.
GACTGGAAGATGGCGAACGTAACACCAATTTTCAAAAGGAGACAAAAGCGTTGCATTAAACTACAGGCCCATAAGTTTGACATCAGTGGCAGGAAAAATACTCGAAAAGATTATTAGAGACAAACTTGTTAAGTTTCTAGAAGACAATAATGTAATCTCCGACACCCAGCATGGCTTCAGAAACAAGCGCTCCTGCCTAACGAATTTATTAGACTTCTTCCAAGGTATATATAAGAACTGGGATGCCCACATCCCCAGTGATGTTATATACCTGGACTTTCAGAAAGCCTTCGACAAAGTACCGCACGAGAGACTCCTTAAGAAACTGCACTCGGCGGGCATTGGAGCCAATCTGATCGCGTGGATAAGAGATTGGCTCACCGACAGAAAACAACGAGTACTACTCAACGGACAGCCTTCCGATTGGCTTCCAGTCACTAGTGGAGTGCCTCAAGGGTCAGTGCTGGGACCCATTCTCTTCATCATATATATCAACGACCTCGAAGCAGGACTGAAATCCACAATATCGAAATTTGCTGATGACACTAAGGTTGTTGGAAAGTCACTCACAAAGACCGACTGCGAAATCATTCAGAAAGACCTCAATCACATTATCGAATGGTCGGAAAATGGCAAATGTCTTTTAATGTTGACAAATGCAAAGTCATGCACATTGGGTCCAGAAATAGTAACCACACATACATCATGAATGGGAGACCTCTGCAAGCGATGCAGGAGGAAAAGGATCTTGGAGTCACTATCAGCAGTGACCTGAAACACGCGAATCACTGTAAAAAAGCATACAACAAAGCCAACACTATGCTCGGGTTCATAGCGAGGAACTTAGAGTGTAAAACGCCAGACGTGATGCTATCCTTGTATAATTCCATGGTAAGACCGCACCTCGAGTATGCAGTACAGTTCTGGTCTCCTAATTACAGAAAGGACATTGATTTACTGGAAAGGATTCAGCGACGCGCCACGAAAATGATACCAACCTTAAGGGCTCAACCGTAAGAGGAACGACTCAAGCGACTCAATCTCTTTACATTAGAGAAAAGACGCCTACGAGGAGATATGATTCAAGTCTTCAAGTATCTGAAAAAATTCAATAACGTCGATTACTCCAATTTCTTTGAATTGCAAACCAACCTAAGAACTAGAAATAACGGTTTACCCATTCAGTCTAAGCGATGTAACACAGACATCGGAAGGAGTTTCTTTTCAAACCGAGTCATCCGTCACTGGAACAATCTTCCTTCAGAAGTAGTAAATGCGAATACTATCAACTCCTTCAAATATAGAATCGACCGTCACTTCGCTGCGTCGGGAGTAAACTGAATATTGAGTTGCTTTCATCTGCTCCTCAATATCGAGGTGCTTTCATCTACTCCTCAATGTCGAGGTGCTTTCATCTGCTCCCCAGGCCCCAGGCTGTCGAGCAGATTAAATCACCAAAGCGGGCAACCTCGTAATGAGCCAATAGGCTTTCTGTTGCCTGCGTTTCCATGTTTCCATGTTTCCATGTTTCCCGCTTTCCTCACGGTCTTCTCTGCAAGGTTCCTAACTAGGGTCGGAATGATAAGACACTTTCGCTCCTCACATCAGCTATTTCTAAAGGTTAAAGAGGGGGTCAGGCGGGTTCTAATGAGTGTTTCTTCAGGTTCACGGTACAGAGGAAGGATCAAACTACCACCGGGGTCATAAAGCTAATCCTGGAAATGCCCCAAACTCCTACGAAAACCTTGTCAAATAGGTGTTCTTGGGCAATGAAATGTCTTATGATACGACCCCTCTATTGTTTTCCGTTACCCAGAGCTCTCGCAACAAATACTTTCGCAATCACACGAACTCTATATTATTTTACGCCGACCGGTTAGTTCTCTCTTAACACAACCTTTCTTCATCCTTTGCACCTTAAGGTTTCTTTTTAGCATCCTTTCTCCCTCTCACCTTCGCACTACTTCGTTTCCTTTCTACGCTAAGTGCTCTCATAATCTCACCTCGTTTCCGTTTATACAGTCGAGTTCAGTTCCCTCATCATATCACTTCTTTCAAAAACAACACCATGACAGCCAGTTTTACGCTGTCAGATTCCCTCGGGACATCACTTCTTCGTTGTAAACCCCCACCTCATCCCCTTTTATGCCACCTGCACCCCTTACATTACCACCTCCTGCCCTCAATCTCCCACCATCTTCACCATTTTTACGTGGATCATAACCTCACCTCCCCCGCTAATTCTCACACCATCTTTGCCTTTTTACGACGGCAATAACCACACCTCTCCCTCTCTTCCAGCGCCTCCACCCCTTACAAACACACACACACACACACACACACACACACACACACACACACACACACACACACACACACACACAAGAGGGCAAAAAGCAATCACCTGAGGCAGAAGCGTTAACGAACAACCTCGGGCAAAGAAAGACCCTTCCTCACGTGAGTTGACGCAAGGATGGACTTCGAGAGCTGGAGCGAGGGAAGGATGGAGAGCAGATGAAGAGGGGCACACTGGGGGGGAAGAAAGATGGTAGGGGGTGCATGGAGTAGAGGGAAGAAGAAAGGGGAAAGGAGAGAGGTGGAGAGAAGATAGAGAAGGAAGGACGGAGGTGTTGCACGAGGTAAGAAGATTCGGAGTGCATTCAGTAGAGAGAGAAAGAAAAAGAAAAAAAAGGAAGAGGCAGAAAACAGATAGAGAAGGAAGGACTAAAGGGTTGCAGAAGCTATAGAAAGATGGTTCAGAATGCATTTAACAGAGGGAGAAAGAAAAAGGGCAAAGTAGAAAAGGGAGAGAGCAGATGAAGAAGGAATTACTAAGGGGTTACATGACGTACAGAAAAATGGCGATAGAGGAAGAGGAGGAGGAGGAGGAGTAGAGTGAGGAATAAAGGGGAAAGAAAGAAGAGGAAGGCGGAGGGAGTGTCAGAGGTCTTGATGGTATTATGGCCAGTGCGGCGGCGGGGGAAGAATGCCAAGGAGCGGTGGTCACGTCTCTTCATGGCGAGGAAACTGCGGCAGGAGGGAGGGGGGGTGAAAGAGGAAGGGGGAGGGAGGCTACGTCAGCAGTGGAGACGCGAGGGACAGCTGGGGAGGAGAGAGAAAGGGTGGAGGGAGGCTAATCTAAGGGGAGGAAAGTTCGTAAAGAGATGAAATACTAAAGGATTGGTTAGCTGGGGAAAGAAGAAACGGAGAGAAGAGAGGAGAGGAAAAGAAGGGGAGGAAAAGCGGTTAGAGGGAAACAGACATGCAGATAAGGTTAGTGAATGGAGGAGATACTGAAGGAATGGCAGGCTGGGGAGAAAGGGATGCTGTAGAGAAGATGGCGATGGGAGATGATAGGATTGGCTATATAAAAGACGAAAAGAAAATGAGAAGAGGAGAAGAAGAAGGAGAAGACGAAGGAGAAGGGGAGGAGGATTAGAAGAAGGAAAAAGTATAGAGAGAATGGACGTAAGGGGAAAGAGAAGAGAATGAGAAGAGAAAAAAACAAAACAAAGAAGAGGAGAAGTTGAGTTGAGGAGAGGAGAAGAACGAGAAGAAGAAGAAGGGCGAGGAGAAGTAGGAGCAAGAAAAAGTATATATAGAGAAGAGGAGAGGAGAATGAAAGGGGAAAGAGAAGAGAATGAGAGAAGAGAAAAAAGAGCAAAGAAGAGGAGGGGTTAAGTGGAAGGAAAATCTGGAAGGGGAAAGAGAGAGAGTAAACCAGAGGGGGGGGGGGCGAAAAAAGAGAAGGGGAGGAGGAGACACAGGAGAGAAAAAAAAAGTAGAGGAAAGAAGGCGGCGAGAAAAAAAAAAAGAGGAAGGCCACGAAGGGGATTAAACACTAAGGAAGAAAGAAAAAAATATTAAAAGAAAAGACGGAGGAGGAAAGTATGCAATGGAGGATTAGGGCGAAGAAAAATTGGGAGAGGTAAAGAGAAAAGAAAATGAAGAAAAGAAGATAAAGAAGAAAGAGGAGTGTAGGAAAGAAGAGAAAGAGGCGGGACAAAGCGGCTTCAGTAATAAGTGGCTAAAAGTGGAGATAGATAGATAGATAGATAGATAGATAGACGGATAAAGAGAGAGAGTATAAATATAAATATCCAACCTCATATTAAAACGAAAAATACAATATGAAATGAGGGAAAAGAGAAAATGAAAGAACAAATTTAAAGAAGACGCGAGGGGGAAAAGCCACACACACACACACACACACACACACACACACACACACACACACACACACACACACACACAACTGTCAAGGGCAAATCTAAATAAAATAAATACTTCAGCAATTACCGCTCATTTACATGCGATTTTTGGAGGGGATGGTGGTGGTGGTGGTGGTGGTGGTGGTGATGGTATTGTTGGAGGTAGAAAGAGTGGTGGTATTTGAAGTGTAGGTGATGATGGTGGTGATACTGGTGACTATGATGGTGATACTGGTGGTGGTGGTGATTTAATAGTGATGATGGTGGTGAGGGTGGTTAAGGAGAGGTAGTGAAGGTGGTGGTAGTCGTGGTAATAATGGTAACAGTAATGGTGAAAGGTGATGGTGATGATGGTGATGGTGGTGGTGGTGGTAGCAGAGGTATTGAAGATGGTGATGATGGTGGTGATGGTGGTGGTGATGACGGTGAACGTACGTATAAAAGAGATTTTGAATACCAAGTGTACCTAAGAGTATGTGGATTTGTGTACGTAAGTCCGTGGATTTTGGGAGCGAGTGTAAGTGTGTGTGCGCGTGGGTGGGTGTACGTATACATTGCGGGCAAATACGCACATACCACCATCCCTGAATGCAATTATGTGTGCGGGGCGACATTGCATTCACCGAGAGTCCGCGGAAAGTTAAAATTTCCGTGAATTTAAATGAGGCAAGTTACAGGGCTTTATGTGAGAGAGAGAGAGAGAGAGAGAGAGAGAGAGAGAGAGAGAGAGAGAGAGAGAGAGAGAGAGAGAGAGAGAGAGAGAGAGAGTAATACCCATAACAGTGACAACAAGACCAGTAGCGGGATAAAATAAAGAAGAAAAAAAACAGAAATGATAAGATACTCAAACGAAGAAAGAAAAAAAGGAAAACAAAACAAAATAAATGAGAAATCTTATTACAAACGGCTGGGAAATACACGAAAACAACAACAACAACGACAACAACGAGAAGAAACAGGAGTAGAAGTAAAAGAAGGAGTAGGAGAAGGATACGGTATAGGATATCAGCAGGACTATACCCACTTAGGAAGGAGCGAGGGAAAGGGGCGCGGAATGAGCGACGGAGGAGGCGTAAAGAGACCTGGCTGGCGGGCGGGGCTCATGAAGAAGGGGAGGCAGGGCGCGGCGGGCGGGGAGGGGCGCGAGGTGGTATGGACTCTGCTGATGGCGCCGGGGTGGAGGGAGGGCTATTGGGCTTAGTTTTATGGGTGAGGTGTTCTCTCTCTCTCTCTCTCTCTCTCTCTCTCTCTCTCTCTCTCTCTCTCTCTCTCTCTCTCTCAGCGGTAGTAGTAGTAGTAGTAGTAGTAGTAGTAGTAGTAGTAGTAGTAGTAGATAAAAGAAATTACCGACAAAATTTGCAGCACTTTCACCTCATTTTCAAATCCAAAAAAAAGTTGCACAAAATCCCCAAAATTAGGAACTTTATATAAATCAGTTACCAGCATTAATTAGTGTGTGTGTGTGTGTGTGTGTGTGTGTGTGTGTGTGTGTGTGTGTGTGTGTGTGCGCGTGCGGGTCGGAGCGCCGCTGATATATGGTGACTCGGAATGTGTTTTGGTGCGAAATTAAATGCACAGTAGTATATCCTTGAAAATTTGTGTGAGTGTGTGCGTGCGTGCTAGTGAATGTGTGTATACGTGCGTGCGTGTGCGTGCGTGTGTATGTGTGTGATCTAGTCCTTTTTTTTTTTTGTTTCATTAATGCAGTTCCCTTTGATGTTCCGTGGCTGGTTTGCAAGGCGAGGAGGTAAGCGGAGCAACACGAGACGAATTATGAAAAATAGAACTACTTTGCATCAACTCGGGACGCTAAATTGGTCTTTAACGAGGTATTGGTCATTAGTCGGGGCGGAAGTTAGCGAAGTGGGGCGAGGGGATGAAAGTTCTCGAGAGGAGGTCAGAGTGTGTGTGGCTGTGTGCGTGTGTGTGTGTGTGTGTGTGTGTGTGTGTGTGTGTGTGTGTGTGTATGACAGGCAGACAGGCGTAAAACATTATGGACACAAAGAAAAAAAAAGAAAAGATTAAAGATGTGACGAGGCTTCCACAATAACATCTCGCTGGAAAAATTCACCCGAAAGACTGATTTACAAAAACAACCTCCTCGTTAACTTTCCCCAGCGCGGTTCACTACACTTCAACCTCCACTTCATTCAGTCACTCTTCTTTTTTCTCTCTCTGTTTTCCTCTCCTCTTCTCACCCTCCACTTCCTTCACTCCACCCTTCTTCTTTTCTCTCTTTGTTTTCCTCTCCTCTTCCCCTCCCACTTCCTTCATCTACCCCCTTCTTCTTTTCTCTCTTTGTTTTCCTCTCCTCTTCTCACCCTCCACTTCCTTCACTCCACCCTTCTTCTTTTCTCTCTTTGTTTTTGTCTCCTCTTCCTCTCCCACTTCCTTCATCTACCCCTTCTTTTTCTCTCTATTTTCCTCTCCTCTCCCCATCTCACTTCACCCTCCACTTCCTTCACCCACCCTTCTTCATTTTTCTCTCTTTTCCTCTCCTCTCCCTCTCCCACTTCATCCTCCACTTCCTTCACCCACCCTTCTTCTTTCTCTATTTTCCTCTTCTTTCCCACCTCCCACTTCACAGCCGGTCAAATTCCCCTCACTCACCCTCTCTCTCTCATTTTCTTTCCTTTACTGTAGTTTCCCCTCTTCTCTTCCCTTCCACTCCACCCTCCAGTTACTTCCACGAACCCTCCTTTGTTTTCCTTTCTCTTTTTCTCCTCCTTCTCTCCTCTTATCACCTCATCCTCCTAATACTTCCACGAATCCTCCCTTGTTTTCCTCTCTTTCCTCTATTCTCCTTTACTCTTCCCCGTCCACTTCATCATCCAATTTCCTTCACTCACCCCTCCTCGTTTTCCTCTGCTCTATTTTCCTCCCCTCTCCCCCTCTATAGTTTCCTCTCTTTCCTCCCTCTTCCAATTCTTACCCTTCTTCAAAAGCGTTCGCAAAAGGGGGAAAAAGGAACAGGAAGGGAAGAGGTAAGGAGGAAGAGGAAGAGGAGGAGGAGGAAGAGGAAGAAGAGGTTACTGTCAGCGTGAAGTGTGCAGCGTCCAGAGCCTAACGACCTAACGACCCTCAGTAGTTAATTGACCAAAGGCCCACGACGATAAGGTGTTCATTTGGAGTTTCTCTCTCTCTCTCTCTCTCTCTCTCTCTCTCTCTCTCTCTCTCTCTCTCTCTCTCTCTCTCTCTCTCTCTCTCTCTCTCTCTCTCTCTCTCTCTCTCTCTCTCTCTCTCTCTCTCTCTCTCTCTCTCTCTCTCTCTCGTTATTTTCTCTATTCCTCAGGTTATTTACTCTCCTCTTATTCCTCCTACTTCTTAATTCCACTTTCTTTTCTCCTTTTCTTCCTTTTTTTATTTTCTTTCACTCTTTCACGATTCCCTTTCTCTTTTTGTTATCCTGATTCCTCTTCTCCTTTCTCGCTGTTCCTTTCTATTCTTCTTTTTTTCTTTTTCAACAGTTTCCTTCCTTTCTTTAAATCTATCCATCCATCTCTCTCTCTCACACACGCACACACACACACACACACACACACACACACACACACACACACACACACACAACGGCCCTCCCTGCCTGCCTCTAATCACGTACCAAACACACACACACAGAACCTAATTAGCCGCATTATCGCGCACATTATCATAGTGGGATTATGGAGGGTTTTTATTTTTCACTCCGGAAGTATAAATAAAATGGGCTGGCGTGATCTAATTAACTTCATTATGGGACGCCGTCGCTCTCTCTCTCTTTTTTTTTTTTGGTTCATTAATATTTTGCTTCATACCTCGGCCGAGAATAATTATAATGTGCCGTGCAGTTTATTATTTTATATTATATCACGGTGAAATATTATGCTGTGTGTGTGTGTGTGTGTGTGTGTGTGTGTGTGTGTGTGTAAGATAGATGATTAGAAGATATATCAATAAAAAATAAAAGATAGATTAATTAAGAATGATATGAGTAGAAGATAAAATAGATAGAAGATAGAAGAAGAAGTAGAAGAAGAAGAAGAAAAAGAAGTAGAAGTGGATGAGGAAGAAGAAAAAAGAAAGAAGAAGAAGAAGAAAAGAAAAGAAAAAGAAGAAGAAAAACAGAGGTCAGTCAAGAGCTTTCAAAAACAAGAGAAGTGGGTGACGCGGACCACAAAAAAGAAAGCCAGAGAGAGAGAGAGAGAGAGAGAGAGACAGACGAGGGCGCTGAGTGGCCATCCCCATCACCCCGCCTTTCATCTCGTTACCCTCGTCGCCAGAGCCATCAGGGGCGCAGCGGGGGGCGTGGGAGGTAGCCTTATTACCCGCCGGGGGCCTTCACGACACCCGCAAGACACCTACACACCTCCTCGACTCCCATACACCGGTCCAGGCCCTCCATCCGTCCCCCGTCCCTTCCCAGCCCCGCCGGTAACTCTGAGGCGAAGTACTTTAGCGCCCAGCCTCGGAATAGCCGTCACCAGAGGGCGTTGAGCGGTGATTTCGAGGGAGGGGCTAGATTTTACGAGGCCAGTGAGAGAGGGAGGGGAAGAAAGAGGGGGAGGGAGAGAGAAAGAGGGAAGGAGAGAGAGAGGCTGAGAGAGGGAGGGAGGGAGAACAAGAGTGTGTGAGTGGTGGTGGTGGTGGTGGTAGGCAGTAATGATGCAATGAGATGAAAAAGAAGAAAAAAAGATGAAAAAGAAGAAAAAAGGATTAATAATAAGATGATGAACAAGAGGAAGAAGAACAGAGAAGGAAGAAAGAAAGTAAAAGATGACGATGATGATGATGATGATGATGAAGAGGAGGAAGTGAATGACAGAATAACACAAAGACTTAAAGAAAACTAAAGAAACACAAACAAAAACAAACAAACAAACAAACATTCCTCCAACTCCTCTTTCCCAAATTATCTCCTTTCAATTGATGATGATGATGAAAACAAACAAACAAACAAACATTCCTCCAACTCCTCTTTCCCAAATTATCTCCTTTCAATTCCTTTTACGATGTTTTCCTCCCATCATTCTCCTTTTTCTCTCCCCTCCTTTTTTTCCCTTTTTTGTCCTTTCCTTCCCGTACTTTCTTCCTTCCTTCCCTCACTTTCTCCTAATCCAATTCCTCTTCTCTTTTTTTATCCTTCCTTCATCCCTCTTTTTTTCGCTTCCTTTCTCTTTTTTTATCCTGTCTCTTCCTTTTTCCTTCGTTCTCTTTCCCTCCCTTTCTTCTATTACATCTTCTTTTTTCTTCCCTCATTTTCTCCTAATCCCTTTCCTCTCCTCTCTTCTATTCTTCCTTCATGTCCTTTCTTTTACTTCCTTTCTCTTTTTTCTTATCCTGTCTCTCGTTTTCCTTCCTTCTCCTTTCCTTCCTTTCATCTTTTATATCTCCTTTCTCTTCACTTTCATTATAATCGCTTTCCATTTTTCCTTCATCCATTTTTTTTACTTCCTTTTTTTATCCTGTCTCTCCTTTTTCCTCCCTCCTCCTTCCCTCCCTTTCATCTTTCACATCTCCTTTCTCTTCACCTCTATCTGGCCTTCCTCTTATTCCCTCCTATTCTTGTTACTTTCATTCCCTTTCTGTCTCTTTTCATCTTTCCTTTTTTCATTTCTTCTTTTCTCCTCTTCTGCAACTTTCCTCCCTCCTATTCTGCCCCTCCATTTTTTCCCCCTCTCTCTACAACTTCTTTCCTTCCTCCATGTCTCCCTCCATCCCTCCCTCCCCAAACCCCCACGTAAAGAACTTTTCCTCCTTTCTCGACGAGCCAATTATTAAGTTAAGAAACTCATTATCAACTCAATGCGATGAGCCCAGTTAGCGGGAGAGGCTGGCCGGCCTGAGCTTGACGTGGCTGCCCTCACTCCGGCTCTATCACGCTCCAGGCACGCTGAGGCTGATTATAACTGATGAATTGGGCTTGAAACGGTAACTGGGGTTGGGCTAGTTTGCTATTTTATGCTGGGGAGGGTTGATGCTGGGTTGGTTTGGGTAGGATTGGGTTAAACAGGCACTCAGATGGGACTGGACGCAGCTAAAAAGGACTAATCTTGGGCTAGAGCGGTCTGGTTTGTAGGACTTTTCTTAAACTGGGCTTGAGACGGTAACTCGGGTTGGGCTATTTTGCTATTTTATGCTGGGGAGGGTTGGTGCTGGGTTGGTTTGGGTAGGACTGGGTTAAACAGGCACTCAGATGGGACTGGACTTAGCTAAAAAGGGACTGATCTGGGGCTAAGGATTGGGTTAAACAGGCACTCAGATGGGACTGGACTAGCTAAGCAGGGACTGATCTGGGGCTAAGGATTGGGTTAAACAGGCACTCAGATGGGACTGGACTAGCTAAGCAGGGACTGATCTGGGGCTAAGGATTGGGCTAAACAGGCACTCAGATGGGACTGGACGCAGCTAAAAAGGGACTGATCTGGGGCTATGGATTGGGTTAAACAGACACTGAGATGGGACTGGACGCAGCTAAAAAGGGACTAACCATGGGCTAGAGTGGTGTGGTTTGAAGGACTTTTCTTAAACTGGATTGGGCTTGTCACGGATTCTACACTTGGTTAGTCTGACAGGGGACTGACACAAAGTATGCTGCAGTGAGGTCTAAGGGTACTGACTAAGCTTGGTCTCAGGGGTAACAGGACAAGACAAGACTCGTACAGTGAAGAACCAGGGAGCTAAAGGAACACTTACCCTAAAAAGCAAACTAATGACAGCGTATCTCCCGCTATCTAATATTTGGTTACCCTGTGAAGAAGCGACGGTAAAATACTATAGGACATGACTCGCACAGTGAAGACAAAAAGGTTAGAGCAACACTTACCCTCTATTAACCCCCCAAAACAAAACAACTAATGGAAGTGTATTTCCCACCATCTAAGATCTGGTTATCTAGCTGTGAGGAAGCGACGATTGAACACCAGGACAAGACCCGTACAGTGAAGAACCAGTGGATAGAGGAACACTTACCCTGGGCGGTGCTGGGCTGTAGGAGGAGCAGCAGCAGGAGACACGAAGCCAGCAGCGCCGATAATAGCGCCCTGGGGCTCCTCCCGACACACGCCATCTTGGGTCCTGCAACACAAAGACACAACACGGCTCAGCGAGGGAAACACAGCGGTGAGCCAACACTTGTAACACGGGAAAAGGGGAATGGAAATGCATGCACGTGAAACTGAGACCCCCAACGACTCCCGGCGCACAACAAACTTGGAAAACGGGTAAATAACACGGACACAGATTTTGCTTTCCCTTTTCCAGCCACACACACACACACACATACACACACACACACACCTGTATCGTTTTTCTGAGCAGTGTGTTCAGGTTGTTATGATAATTTTGTGTTGCTCTTCTTTGGCCTATGTATCTCCTTTGCCCAAACACACACACACACACACACACACACACACACATACACATACATACACACACACACACACACACACACACACACACACACACACACACACACACACACACACACACATGACGTGGATAAGGTAAAATGTGATATGTAAAATTTTGTTTCATTATATATATAAAACCAGACATTGTAGTTTGAAAGAAAAATGACATCAATGTGTGTGTTTTCCAGACAGCTAATTAGCACTGGAAACAGAAAGTCAGGTATTATTATTATTGTTTTTGTTTCATTTCGCGGCTCAGTGATAATAATGTTTTGCTTAGAAAGGAAAATCACAAAAAAAAGCTAATGTAAAAAAGAAGGAAATTATATTAGTGTGGAATAAAAATTAATAAAAAAAAAACACAATGTAAAATGCACGCAGAATATTTCAGTGCATTCTGTCTGTCTGTCTGTCTGCCTGTCTCTCTCTCTCTCTCTCTCTCTCTCTCTCTCTCTCTCTCTCTCTCTCTCTCTCTCTCTCTCTCTCTCTCTCTCTCTCTCTCTCTCTCTCTCTCTCTCTCTCTCTCTCTCTCTCTCTCTCTCTCTCTCTCTCTCTCTCGCCCCCCCCTCCCCCCATCAGCTGGCTTCTTCACCGTCACCAATCTCCCTACTTCTTCCTCCTCCTCCTCCTCCTCCTCCTCCTCCTCCTCCTCCTCCTCCTCCTCCTCCTCCTCCTCCCCTAATGCCCGCCTCGTCTAAGCCGTTACAGGCCTTTAACGATTTATTGATTATCACCGATTTGCTGAGATGTTTCCGCTCCATCACACACTGTATACACCGGGCCGGCTCCCACCTCCACCCCTCCTCCTCCTCCTCCTTCGTCTTCTTCTTCCTCCACCTCCTTCTCCTCTTTTTCCTTTTCTCTTTTAACTTATTTCTTCTTCTTTTTATTCTTTTCTTCGTCTTCTGCTTATCCTTCTTCGTCTTCTTTATTTAATTTCTTATTTATTATTGTTGTTGTTGTTATTATTATTATTATTATTGTTATTATTCGTCTTCTTCTTTTTTTCTTTCTATTCTTCTTTTTCTTCTTCTTCGTCTTCTTTACTTAATCTTTCGCTTCGTTTCCTTTTCTTATTACACTTATTCTGCTTCTTCTTTGACTTCCTTTTATATATTTTCATCCTCTTGGTAATTTTCTTTTTCTTCATATTCTTCTTCTCCTTCTTTTTTATTGTATTTTCATTCTATTCGTTCTTCTTCTTTTCTTCTTATTTTCGTCTCTTATTTATCTTTTCTTTGTATATATTCTCGTTTTAATTTTCTTCTACTTTTTTTCTTATTTTATTCATTTTTCTTCCTTCCCACGTCCTTTATTCATTTTCCTGTTTCCATATTTTTGTTTTCGTATTTACCTGCCTCGCGCTTTCATTTTCATCCTTCTCTCTCTCTCTCTCTCTCTCTCTCTCTCTCTCTCTCTCTCTCTCTCTCTCTCTCTCTCTCTCTCTCTCTCTCTCTCTCTCTCTCTCTCTCTCTCTCTCTCTCTCTCTCTCTCTCTCTCTCTCTCTCTCTCTCTCTCTCTCTCTCTCTCTCTCTCTCTCTCTCTCTCTCTCTCTCTCTCTCTCTCTCTCTCTCTCGTTTTCTCACTTCCCAGTTCCCTTCAGTCCATTCTCTGACCCCTTACAAGACTTGATGAAAACCATACGTACTAGGACTCTCTCTCTCTCTCTCTCTCTCTCTCTCTCTCTCTCTCTCTCTCTCTCTCTCTCTCTCTCTCTCTCTCTCTCTCTCTCTCTCTCTCTCTCTCTCTCTCTCTCTCTCTCTCTCTCTCTCTCTCTCTCTCTCTCTCTCCCCCTAATGGATGCCGTCACCCTGTCGTGATTCTAAACTAATCTTCCTTGCTCTCTCTCTCTCTCTCTCTCTCTCTCTCTCTCTCTCTCTCTCTCTCTCTCTCTCTCTCTCTCTCTCTCTCTCTCTCTCTCTCTCTCTCTCTCTCTCTCTCTCTCTCTCTCTCTCTCGACTCTCACGTCCCCCCTTTAATGCCTTCAGTATCTCGTTTGGTCTCCACAGAAATTGAGTGAGAGAGAATTCAATTAAGTGGCTTCGGTAAAGTATGATACTGCGATCGTGGGAGTCCATGATTGTGCATGCAAACACACACACACACACACACACACACACACACACACACACACACACACGATACTAACCATACACTCTGACTTCAATGTGTGTGTGTGTGTGTGTGTGTGTGTGTGTGTGTGTTCGTACCTTGTTAGAAGAGTATTACGGTCTTGAGGGTCATCATCGTCATCATCATCATCATTATTTTGTATTTTATTTTTTTCTTCTTCCACTTGAGCCCCTTATTGTCCTCATTATATCTCCTCCTCCTCTTCCTCCACCTGTGTTCCTTTTTCCTCTTCCTCTTCCTCTTCCTCTTCCTCGTCCTCCAAGTGTTCAATGTTTTCGTTTTATAAGTTTTGTCTTCTTTCCTCCCCTTCCTCTTTCTCCTTTCTTCTTCTTTTCTGCCTCTTTTTTATTTTTGTCTTCTCCCTTTTTATTCTATTCCTCTTTCTTTTCTTCCTTTTTCATCTTCTTCCTCCTCTTCCTTCTCACCCCTCCTCTTCTTTTTCATCCTTTCTATCTTCTTCGTTTTCTTACTCCTCCTCTTCTTTCTTTTCTTCTCTCTTCTCCTTCTCCTCTTCTTCCTTTTCTTCTTCCTTCTTTCTTTTCTCCCATTCCTCGTCTTTCTTTTCTCCTTCCTCAATCTTTCTCCTACCCTTCTTTCCTTTTCTTCCTGTCCCTCTTTTTCTTTCCTCTTCTACCCCTTCTCTTCTTTTACTTCCTGTCCATCATCTTCTTCCTTCTCCCACTCCTCTTCCTCTTCCTCTTGCGTCCGGCCATTAGCGTGCTTGTAATTACCTTTCTCTTCCTCTTCTATTTCCTCATATTCATTGTGCGCCTCGTTATCCTCCTCCTCCTCCTCCTCCTCCTCCTCCTCCTCTTTCACGCTATTAGTATCATTACCCTGTTTTTCTCCCTTCCTCTCCTCCTCCTCCTCCACCCTTTACCTTCCCTCCCATCCCCCCCTTGCCCACCATCCCTCATTATCTCTCTATTGCAACGTCACCCAAATCTTAATATTGAAGTCTCGAGTTTTGTTTCCTTTCCAGCGATGTTAGAAGGCGAGGGATTCCTGTCTGTTTGTATATGTGTGTGTGTGGGGGGAGTTGGGGGGTGGTGGTGGGGGAGGGGTAGGGTGGTGGTGGTGGGGGTAGGGGGAGGAGAATGTATGTGTTTATGTATGTATGTTTTTTTTTTGTGTGTGTGCGTGTGTCTCTTCACGTCCATGTATGTTCGTGTATGACGCACATAAATACATACATACCTAAGTGGCGTACACACAAACACACATCCGAGACTCGTCATCCATTTTTTTTTTTTTTTTGGTCACGTGGCAATACTGTTTTATCATTTTATATGCTTTTTCTTTTTGGTGCGCTTGTGTTTGTTTGTTTGTTTGCTTGCTTGTTTGTTTGAAATAGTATAACCACACACACACACACACACACACACACACACACACACACACACACACACACCTACACAGTGATTATCTATGTAATTAAATTTTTCCGAGTTGTCAACAGTGAAGAAAAAAATAAATGATGGCTGAAAAAAAAAAAAAATGTTGCCTTGACAAATAGAGGCGCCAGAAACGAACACCGGTCATTGCAGACAGACAGACGGCGGAATGGCTGACTAACTGACTATCTGACTTACTAACTACCCAATTGACTACTAACTGTCTTGCTTACTACTTGAACTAACTCACCAACCAACCAATTGTCAAAATTACTGAGAACCGAATTTACTAACCAACTATCTAACTTCCTGGCAATCTAGCTAATTACTAACCGTCTTGCTACTTACTCACTAACTTACTAAGCCACTAACTATCAAATTTACTGACTACTCACTTACCTAACCGAATATCTAACCTACTAACTACCTACCGACTTCTAACTGTCTGACTATTTCATTTCACTAACTCACTAATCCACTAACTATCAAATTTACTGACTACTCACTTAACTAACCGAATATCTAACCTACTAACTACCTACCGACTTCTAACTGTCTGACTACTTCATTTCACTAACTCACTAATCCACTATCAAAATTATTGACTACTCAATTTACTAACCAACTGTCTAACTTACTAACTACTTAGCCAACTACTAACGGTCTTGCTACTTAAACTCAGACTCACTAACTACTAATGTTTTACTGATAACTTAATGATGTGCATATGACCTTACTTACTAACATACTAACTTACTTCTCATTTCACTAACCAATTAACTATATGGCTTGCTAACTAAATTATTATCTGGTATATGAACTATCTCACTTACCAACTTATGCTCTCACTAATATAACAATTCATCAACTGACTCATATTTCTTAACTAACCATATTACTCATTCTTTTACTAACTTTCTCTCTAACCATTAAGATACATTTCGAAAAGCAGTTCCAGAATTTGTTGGCTTTATTTTCTTATTTATTTTTGTTTACTATTCCGAGGTCTGCATGAGGGGGGCAAACAAGTCTGGGAAAAACATGTTGTATTTTTCATTTATTTGTTCTATTTCTCGTTGGACTCCTTTTTTTCTTTGTTTACTGAAAAATCTAACTGCCAAGGGGAATGCGGAAGTATTTTTATTTGGTGTTGTTTCTGTTTTCCTCGCTTAACGCATTTCAATATGTCAACTTTTGCTTCTTCTTCTTCCTGGTATATTCTGTAGTTTCTCATTTCCAAGTGTATTGAAGTAGTTCGATTAGCGCCATATCTATTATTCTCTACATCACATCAGAGCAATTATTGAGATCTTCACGTATTTTCCCCTGCAGCCACTTTCTTCATTATTTTCTTAAGGTATTTGGAGTTTCCTTTGCCGTGTGCTAGTTTTTTTTTATGTTACTTTTGTTATTTGTTTTCAGCAAGGGAGACAGCTCAAGGGTATTAAACAAGACGCTAAAACAAAAAAGTCCGCTAGGTGTTGCTAAATCCACGTTAAAGTTGGGTTATATGAACGTAATATGTAGCGGAAACTCACTAGCTCACTCACTCACTCACTCACTCGCTCACTCACTCATTCACTCGCTCACTCACTCACTCATTCACTCGCTCACTCACTCACTCATTCACTCGCTCACTCACTCATTCACTCGCTCACTCACTCACTCATTCACTCGCTCACTCACGCACAAACTAACTTTTACATAAGGTAGATGGTATGAAGATTGGGGCATCATATTATATTTCATGAAAGACGCAATAGCTAGATAACTGTATTTTTTTTCTCTCATTTCACAGGGACACTCAATTAGCTCACCTTTCACCTTATCTTCTATGTTTCCCGTTAGTCAAGAGAGAGGGAGAGGGAGAGATAGCCTTCACCTTTCCTAATGTGGCGTCGATCGTAATTAATTTCCTCTGAAACATTAAAACCTACCTTCCTACTTTCCTTCCTTTTTTTTCTTTCTTTTCTTTTCGTTCAGTTTTATCCTTTCCCTTTTATTATACTCCTCTTCCTTTTCATCTGTTTCCTTCTCCTCCTACTCTTTTTTTCTTTTCTTCCTCTTCTTTCTTCTCCTACTCTTCATCCTTTTCTTCCTTCTCCTCCTACTCAGTCCTTTTTTTCTTTTCATTATCTTCCTCCCCCTACTTTTCTTCCCTTTCTTCTTTTTCCTTTTCTTTCTTCTCTTACTTTCTTTCTTTCTATCTTTCCTTCCTTCCTTCTCTCCCTCCTTCGTAATTTCTTCCCACAAGTGAGCATTGCATTAATCTTTTTCTTCATTTCGTCCATAAAAAAAATCTCTTCAAACACACCGAGGAGTAATAATTAACCTTCTCTCTCTTTCCTTCATACTTATTTTTTCAACCTCAATCTTTTCATTTTTTCTGAGGAACATTACAAACTCATTTTCGGGGCGTATCCATTTCTTGAAGCAGGTACAATTTTCTCCGATTACTTCATTTAACTCTAAGATACTTTTCAACAGCACCGCCTCCTCTTCATCCATTCTCTCTTCTTCGCTTTGCTTTCCTCACTCCCTCGATCCCTACGTTACTTTTCTTCCCATTCTCAGCGTTCTATTCCTACTTGGGGCAATCCAGTTCTCATCCAACTTTTCCCTCGTGTTTTCCCGTCTCGTTTATGCCTTTTCCAGGAGCAACTATTCTCCCTCAATTTACTTTCCTCACTCCCTCAATCCCTGCGTCCCTTTCCTTCCCATTCTCAGCGTTCTATTCCTACTTGGCCCAATCCAGTTCTCATCCAACTTTTCTCTCGCGTTTTCCCACCCCGCTCATGCCTTTCCCAGCAGCCACTTTTATACATATAATCGCCAGGAGTGTTACGGGGCGCGCACTCTTAATTCCCGGCCAGGCGTCGTTACCAGCGGCGGGGCTCTCCGTCACTAATGGTCGTGGGGAGGCCAGTAATCGCCGCCAGAAGTGCTGCCGCCCACACACACGAGCCCAGGCCGAGGGTGGTTAAAGGGAAAGGAGGTGAGGGTTGATGCTGGCCGAGGGAGGGGATGAGGGGGCGTGAGGGGTGGAGTGGGCGGTAGGAAAGGGAACGGAGAAAGGAGGTTTGAAGAGATGGGGTAAGGAAATCGAAGGAGGAAAGGAAGATATGAGAGAAAGAAAGGATATGGAGAAATGAAAATGTGAAAAGGAAAGTAGGAGAAGGCGGAGGAAAAGGAAGAGGAAGAGGAGAATGACGAGGAGGAGGAACCTGAGTAGAATAAGGAAAACGAGAAGAATAAGCAGGAGGAGGAGAGGAGAGGGAAGAGGAGTGGTAGAATTAAAACAACGTCAATAACAATAACAAAGGAAGGAGGAGGAAGACGACGAGAACGACGACGATGAGGACGAAGAAGACAAAGAAGAGCGAGAGAGAGGGAGAGGGAGAGGGAGAGGGAGAGAGACGTAGAGAACACAACCACACAAAAAAGAAGGGGGAGGAGGAGGAGGAGGAGGAGGAGGAGGAGGAGGAGGAGGAGGAGGAGGTCTGTGAAGAAAAACCCAAGAAATAAAAAAAACTGGGAAGAGAGAAAGAAAAAAAAATACAGGAGAAATAGTTCAGCGCTCCACAATTCCTCTCACCCAGCCCTCGCTCCTCGCACTTAGAAACACACAAAAAAAGAAAACCAACATAAAAAAACACTACTGAAAGAGAAAGAATGAAGTAACAAGTATACCACAAACAACACCTGCACATTTACCGCACCTGTTACGAGCGCCGCACACCTGTAATTAGGGCGGCCTCATCACCATCACCTCACCTGAGAACACCACACCACCATCTCCTCCTCCTCATCATCATCGGTTCTTATTAGTTTACTGCTGGAATAAGATCTTTTCCAGCGTTTTCGCACCTCCCTTTGTCTGATGTTGATGAAAATAAACAAAATAAAACATAAAAAACCAAAAGGCCGCAGTGTTAAATGTAGAGTTATCAATTCCACGTATGATCTGACCCGCCCAAGCCAACTTATTCTCTTGTATCATCACATTAGAATATCCTCAACCATTCCTTCCCTCTTCTCTATTGCTTGTTACCTCGCGTCCTATTATACCAAGCTTTTGCCATTCCCTCCATACCGCATACCTCTGCCATTATGAGCTGACCTGGTATTATCATTAGAATATCCTTAACCTTTGTCTGTTCCCTCGCGTCCTGCCTCGCCATGTTATACCAAGCCTTTTTTTCATTCCCTCCATACCGCATACCTCCGCCGTCTCATAACCCAAACCACGGCACGCACTTCCACACTTCCAGCGGCGCCTCCACCAACACCCGCGAACCGCCAGTGTCATACGCCGCGGATAGTTGAGGAGTTTCGGAGAGGGCTCGTTGCGGTAAGGCGGGACGCGGCTGAGGGTGTAGGGGAAGGCCACGGCTGCCAAGACTCCTTCAAGAATTTAACATCAAAGGCGAAGGAGGGAGGGAAGGAAGGAAGGAAGGTTGTGGGGAGAAACGTTACCTCAATCTTGCTGTTCCTCGTCTTCGTCCTCCTCCTCCTCCTGCTTCTTCTTCTTCTTCTCTTTTCTTCATTTTCCCATCCTCATCTCTTCATCTTTTTCTTTTTTCTTATTTTTTCTTGTTTACTTGTTTACTATATCCTCCTTTGTGAATTTTTATTGCTATTGTTGTTGTTGCTGTTGCTGTTGTTGTTGCTGATGATGTTTTTCTCTTTTTTCTACTCCTTCTACTTTCCTTCCTCCTCCTCTTTTTTTCCTTTTATTCTTCTTGAGCTTCCTGTTTTTTTTTATTTATTTATTTACTCCTTTTCTTCCTCCGCATGTTTTCTTTCCTCCTGATAATGATTCTTTTTTTTTTTAGAATGTTTTAATCTTTGTTCGTGTTCAAGATCTTTTTTTTTCTTTTTCCTCTTCTTCTTTTAATCTCTTCCGTGTCAGGGCTTTCGGAAACGTTTTTCTAATAATTTTTCTCATTCCAAACTGCCACGGACTTTAAATGGAGATGGAATTAAATCTCTCTCTCTCTCTCTCTCTCTCTCTCTCTCTCTCTCTCTCTCTCTCTCTCTCTCTCTCTCTCTCTCTCTCTCTCTCTCTCTCTCTCTCTCTCTCTCTCTCTCTCTCTCTCTCTCTCTCTCTCTCTCTCTCTCTCTCTCTCTCTCTCTCTCTCTCTCTCTCTCTCTCTCTCTCTCTCTCTCTCTCTGGCTATTTATCTATCTATCTATCTATCTTTCCTGCCTTTCTTTTTTCTTCCTTTTTGTTTCCTTCATTTCTTTCTGTCTTTCTCTCTTGGTCTTTCTGTCTTTCCTACATCCTTTCTTCCTTCTCTCTCTCTCTCTCTCTCTCTCTCTCTCTCTCTCTCTCTCTCTCTCTCTCTATCTCTCTCTCTCTCTCTCTCTCTCTCTCTCTCTCTCTCTCTCTCTCTCTCTCTCTCTCTCTCTCTCTCTCTCTCTCTCTCTCTGCCTCACCTGTTCATCTCACCTTTACAAACTTATTTCAATCACCAACGAAGCAAAAATTAGATTCGCTTTAGTGCCCCCCAAAAGATGAGAAATAGATAGATATAGATAGATAGATAAAGGTAAAGTGATGCTATAATCTATGCTATTTATATCACAACACGAGTTTTCTTTTTTCTTTTTTTAAGGGATACTCAACATTTTTTTCCCCCCTCACCGGCTGACGTCATCTGGCTCGTCTCTTTTTCTTATATTACCATTTTTTAAGTCCTTGAACAACTCCCTTTATACGCGCCATAAAAATATATATTGTTGAAGAAGGACCCAGACGAGGAGGAGGAAGAGGAGGAGGAGGAGGAGAGGAAGAGGAGGAGGAGGGTGAAGAGGAGGGAGAAGGAAAGAGGAGGAAAGATGAGAAGAAGAGCAGGTAGAGTAATGGAGGAGGAGGATGGAAGAGGAGGGAGAGGAGGAAAGAAAGAGGAGGAAGGAAGGAGGAGGAAAGAGATAAGAGAGAACAGGGTAATGGAGGAGGCGGAGGAAGAGCGATAATGACACTGAAAAAAAGAAGACAAAAGAGAGGAAGAAGAAAAGAACACGAAGAAGAAGAAGGAGAAGAAGAAAGAAGAAGAAGTAGCTTTGATGAGAACGAAGAAGGAAGTGAAAGACGAAAGAAAATGAAAAGGGAGAAAACTTTAACAAGATTGAGAAGAAGAGAAAGAAGAAGAAGAAAAAGAAGAAGAGAAGAAGTGATTCTCCCCTCTCCTCCCCTTTCTCTCCCCTCCTTTCCTCCCCTACTCTCCCTTTATCTCCCCCTTTTTCTCCCTTACCTCCTTTCTCTTCCCCTGTCTCCCTCTTTTTCCCTCTCCCTTTCCCGAAGATATTAAACAAGAACAAGTAGAAAGAGAAGAAGAAGAAAAAAAAGTAGAAAGCAGTAAAAAAATAAAACAGTAAAGCCAAATAAATAGAAAAAGAGGAAACCGATTAAGGAGAAACCGAACTACCTTATTTTCCTCCCTCTCAACCCTCTCTTTTCCTCACCTTCTCGTCACTTCAGCCCCATTTACCAATATTTTCTGTCTCATTTCGCGCTCCGCTCAGCCCTTCAACACGGGGCAAGACCTCCTCCCTTCCTTCCCTCCCTCCCTTCCCTCCTTGTCTCCCTGGGCCGGAAAATAAGACGAAGTGTAGGAGGATTATTTTTTTTTCCCCCGCTGATAAATACTTGGCGAAACTTTTAAAAGGCTTGAGAAAAATAACCTTTAAGAAGAGAAAGATGGAAAAATAAGTAATATTTCTTCTGATACTATTTGTTAACTCCTCCTACTACTACTATTACTATTACTGCTACTTCTGTCCGTTGATAAATATTTCGCAAAACTTTTAAAACCTTCTAAAAATTAAATTATAAGACGAGACAAGGAAAAACGAGTGATATTTTTTTCTGATAATACTCGCTCACTCCTCCTCCTCCTACTACTACTACTACTACCATTACTACTACTACTTCTACTGCTACTACTTCTGGAAATAATGACCATAATAATAACAATAATCGTATCACTGAAACGACCAATCACTCTCCTCCTACTCCTCTTCCTCCTACAACTACTACTACTATTACCACAACCACCACCACTACCATTACTACTTCTTCAAATAATAATAGTAAGAATAATCGCCTCACTAAAACACCGATCGCTCTCTGTTTGCCTTCTTCCCCGGTGTTTGATTTGCTCTTTGTGTTCTCGCGTCCCATCTGCCCGGGTCCCTGTTCCAATATTTGCCTCGCCACTCACCTCCGCATCTCCATTATTAATGTTGTAATGATGGACTGAAGCCTCGGTCCTCCCGCCTTAATCCCGTCTTGATTTCCTCGGCGAGTTTGCTTATAATATTCATGGAGCTTCTGACTTATTCACGGAGGTACCTTTGTTGCACTCCGGGACAGGTTGTGAGTCTGACGTTAACACACACACACACACACACTCTCTCTCTCTCTCTCTCTCTCTCTCTCTCTCTCTCTCTCTCTCTCTCTCTCTCTCTCTCTCTCTCTCTCTCTCTCTCTCTCTCTCTCTCTCTCTCTCTCTCTCTCTCTCTCTCTCTCTCTCTCTCTCTCTCTCTCTCTCTCTCTCTCTCTCTCTCTCTCTCTCTCTCTCTCTCTCTCTCTCTCTCTCTCTCTCTCTCTCTCTCTCTCTCTCTCTCTCATCTCTCTCTCTCGTCTCTCTCTCTCCCTCTCTCTCTCTATCAATTTGCTTTTTCACAGGTACTTGGATATCTTATTAATAAAAACCTCTCTCTCTCTCTCTCTCTCTCTCTCTCTCTCTCTCTCTCTCTCTCTCTCTCTCTCTCTCTCTCTCTCTCTCTCTCTCTCTCTCTCTCTCTCTCTCTCTCTCTCTCTCTCTCTCCGGTCGGCATGTTTTCGTAAATAATAACCACATTTTTTTCCACCCAACTTTCCCTTCGGTAAATTGTACACTACTGCCGCCGCTGCTGGAGGTGCTTTGCTATACCTTGTTGTGCCCCGGGGAAGGAAGAAGAAGGAAAGAAAGGGAAGAAAGAGGTCCAAAGGTGCCCCCCCCCTCGCTGAAGGTAGACGACTTGAATCAGAAAAAAAGGAAGGAAGTTTGCTTGACTTAGGACTCCTTCAGCTCTTTCTTTATTTCTGATGGACTGTAGGGGCTGACTCTGGGGTCTTCTGAGATGGTCTTCCTTCCTTCCGTTCTTTTTACTCTTTTCAGCGTCGTATTTACGTGTTTTGACCCATCTACCAAAAAGTTTTCTTCCCTCTTCGATACTTTTTTTTCGCCTCTTCTCTTCTCTGGTGGGCTAGTCTGATGATGCCTTTGTCCTTCTTTCTTTGCTACTGAGGATGGATGCTTGAAGTTACTCTTAATACATACACGTACACGCCTAGGACCCCTCCCCCCCCCCTCCATACAAGTACACAGTCATACCCACACACACACACACACACACAGACACACCACACTTTTCAAACACACACACACACACGCACATACTTTAATAAACCACCATCACCATCACCTTCACACCCCCAATCATCACATCTACACCCTCCACCATCTTCACCCCCTTCACCCCACCACCACCACCTTCACCTCCTCCGCCGCCGCCGCCGCCGCCAATTCCGTCCTTTGATTGCGAGGAAGTTTGGCTCGACTCCCGCGGTCACGGTGCAACTTATCCTCCGGTCCATAACTCTGAGCGCGAAGATGATCCGTCCAGGGCGAGGTGTTGAGGGCGTGAGAAGGCCAGGGCGAGATAATTGGGGGGGGGAAAGGGGGGAGGGTGAGAGATATAGGAGAGGAAGAAAGGGAAGGGAGGAAAGATTAAGGGAAGGGAAAGGAAGGGAATGAAAGGAAGGATTGAAAGTGGATGGGAAAGGAAGGGAAAAGAATGAAGGAAAGGGAGAGGAAAACAAGGCAAGGGAATGGAATGGAATGGGGAGGAAAGAATGAAGGAGAGAATGAAAAGAGGGAAGGAAAGGATTAAAAGGGGGAAGAAGGAAAGAAAGAAGAAAGGACGGAAAGATGGAAGGAAAAGAAGGGAAGGGAATGAAGGAATGAAGGCACGAAGGACTGTAATAAGGAAGAGCGGGTAGAAAAGAAGGTAGAGAAGAAGAAGAAACGAAGACACAGAAAGGAAGAAGAAGGAATGAAGGAGGGACGGAAGGAAGGAAGGAAGGAAGGAAGGGATGAGAAGGGTAAGCGGAGGAGTGAATGAAAAATGAATGAGAGGAAGGGAAGTAAGGAGGAGAGTAGAGAGGGCAGGAAGGATGAAAAATGGGGGAGGAATGAAAGGAGTTAGTGAAGAAGGGAGGGAGGGAGAGGGAGAGAGAGGGAGGGAGAGGAGAAGGGAGGGGGAGGGAGGTAGAATGCTTGGACGTAGAGGAAGGGGTCAGGAATGCGGTTAGATGAAGATTAAAGGAAGATGAAGAGGAGGAGAAAGAGGAGGAGGAGGAGGAGGAGGAGGAGGAAACAAAAAGAGGAGGAGAAGGAGCTAAAGGATAAATTTAAGACGTCGAGGAATAAGAGAGAATATTAATGAAAAGTAAGAAGGAAAGAAGGAGAGAGAATGAAGGAAACGAATGAGGACGAAAAGATAGGATAGGATAAAAGAAGGGAAAGAAAGGAAGGAAGGAAGGAAGCTAAAGAATGAACCAAGAAAAGAAGCGAGAAAAAAATGGGGAAGGAATATGAGGAAAAGGAGAGGAGGAGGAAGAAGAGGAGGAGGAGGAGGAGGAGACCGACAAGAAGACTGTGGGAGGTTGGGGGGAGAGAGGGAAGGAGGGAGGGAAGGAAGGGAGGTTACGAATGGAGGAAAAAGTCGAGCAAAGTGGAGGGGAACTGAGGGGAAGGGAGGGAAGGGAAGAGAGGGGAGGAGGGGTCGTGTCTCCTTACTCTCCCTTCCCTTCAGGTCACCAGCAATAAGGGGAGAGAAGGGAGAGAGAGGGGAGAGAGAGGGAGAGGCTGCAGGGAAGAAAGAGAAGGAAAACTAAGGAAAAGGGATGGGGAGGAAAGGGAGAAGGGAGAGAAGGAAAGACTGCAGGAAAGAAAGGGAAGGGAGGGCAGGGGAGGAAAGGGAGAAGGGAGATAGGGAAAGACTGCAGGGAAGAAAGAGAAGGGAAGCTAAGGAAAAGGAAGGGGGAGGAAAGGGAAGGGGAGGAAATGAGGGGTCGTGTCCCTCTCCTCCCCCCTCCTCCCCTACCCCCTGCAGGAGAGTGACGCCCCATGATGGATCGCTCAAGTTCCACGGTTCGTTTTTTCAATTTCCCAGTTCGAGCCCCGTGGGGATTTTCAATACAATGACTGCCCAGGATTACTCAAAATGCCAACTTTCTTTGCGTCTCCCCCTCCTCTTCCTCCTCCTTCTTCTCCTTCTTTGGCTCCTCTTCCTCCTCCTCCTCCTCTTCCTCCTCCTTCTTCTCCTTCTTTGGCTCCTCTTCCTCCTCCTCCTCTTCCTCCTCCTTCTTCTCCTTCTTTGGCTCCTCTTCCTTCTCCTCCTCCTCTTCCTCCTCCTTCTTCTCCTTCTTTGGCTCCTCTTCCTCCTCCTCCTCTTCCTCCTCCTTCTTCTCCTTCTTTGGCTCCTCTTCCTCCTCCTCCTCCTCTTCCTCCTCCTTCTTCTCCTTCTTTGGCTCCTCTTCCTCCTCCTCCTCCTCTTCCTCCTCCTTCTTCTCCTTCTTTGGCTCCTCTTCCTCCTCCTCCTCCTCTTCCTCTTCCTCCTCCTTCTTCTCCTTCTTTGGCTCCTCTTCCTCCTCCTCCTCTTGCTAAAAATCCTCCTCTTTGTTTTTTTCCTCCTGTTACTCCCTGTCCTCCTCCTCCTCCTGTTCCTCTTCCCCTCCTTTCACTTCTCCATCCTCCTCCTTCCCCTTCTTTTCCTTCTACTTTTCTTCCTCTCTCCTCTTCGTCTTCCTCTTCCTCCTCTTGTTCCTCTAATTTTGCACCTCTTCTTTCTCTTTCCTCCTCTTCTCCTTCTTTCTCTCTCCTCCTATTGCTCCTCCACATTTTCCTCCTCCTCTTCTTCTTCACCCTCGCCGCCCTCCTCCTCCTTCTCCTCCTCACGCGCAGGTTATTCGAACACTCTCCAATACTTTCCTCGCCTCATCTTCGGCCGCTAAGGAATGCCAATCTTGTCCTTCTTGCCTCCTCCGTTTTCTTTAGACACACCCGCTTCCCGTTTTCTTCGCCAAGTCTTTTTCTTCCCCCTTCGTCTGCGCCCTTCACTGATAAGACAAAAAATATGATAACGTGTTTTTTCTTTTATCAGTTTTCTGCTTTTTTTTTATATGTATTCTTTTGGTCTTCGAATTTTACCGATGAAAAGTGTGTAATGTCTTTTTTTATTATTTCTTTTATTTATTATTATTATGCGACGTGCAAGAAGTTTTGGTATTAAAGAAAAGTAAGGATGGAGTATTAGAGTTTTTTTTATTATATTTCTTTCTCTCTCTCTCTCTCTCTCTGCCTGTCTATCTATCTATCTATCTATTTATCTATCCATCTATCAGTCTATCTTTCCCTCATTACTTACTCCCTTCCTTCTTTATTTTTTTCTTTCTTTCTTTCTTTCCTTCTCTCTCGCTCTCTCTCTCTCTCTCTCTCTCTCTCTCTCTCTCTCTCTCTCTCTCTCTCTCTCTCTCTCTCTCTCTCTCTCTCTCTCTCTCTCTCTCTCTCTCTCTCTCTCTCTCTCTCTCTCTTTGATGGGATAAAAAAAAAATAGGGTCATTTCTTAATTAATTGATGAAGAGCTCCACAACTTAGTCTCACGCGAGCGCAGACACACACACACACACACACACACACACACACACACACACACACACACACACACACACACACACACCAGCTCTCGAGGCGGTGCAGTCAATTAGTTAATTAACCGGTGATTAGCTTGCTTTCTCTCTCTCTCTCTCTCTCTCTCTCTCTCTCTCTCTCTCTCTCTCTCTCTCTCTCTCTCTCTCTCTCTCTCTCTCTCTCTCTCTCTCACTTTCTACCTGGTTATCTATCTATCTATCTATCTATCTAACTTTCCTGCCTTCCTTCCTTTCTTCTTTCTCTTTTTCTTCCCTTTTCTTTCTTTCATTTCTTTCTCTCTCTCTTTTCCTGTCTTTCCTACATCTTTTTTTCTTTTTCTGTCTTTCTCTCTTTCCAAATTTCTCTCTCTGTCTCTCTCTCTCTCTCTCTCTCTCTCTCTCTCTCTCTCTCTCTCTCTCTCTCTCTCTCTCTCTCTCTCTCTCTCTCTCTCTCTCTCTCTCTCTCTCTCTCTCTCTCTCTCTCTCTCTCTCTCTCTCTCTCTCTCTCTCTCTCCTCTAAGGCTATTCAAACTCGATCCGCCCCAAACAAAGTGGACGCCGAGCCGTGAAAAGAAGATGAAAAATAAGAGAAGAGAAAAAAAAAATGACCCAAACTTTGCAGGCCGTTCGCGATGATTTATTCTCGGGGTGGACTCGACTTCTCCTTGGCGCGGGAAGACCCTCTCACGCCTCCCCTCCTTCCCCTCCCCCCCTCCATTTGAGCGAGAAGACCGTCCTCCCCTCTATCCCTACTCCTGCAATCCCATCCCTTCCCTTTCCTTTTCTCTCTTTTTTTTCTTCCTTTTTTTTCATTTCCTTTCACTCCTTTCCTTTTCCCTTTCTTCTTTTTTGTTATCTCGATTCCTCTTTTTCTTTTCTCCCTGTCCATTTTCTCTATTGTTTTTTTTCTTTTTCTCCGGATTTCTTTCTTTCTTTGATCCTATCCATCTCTCTCTCTCTCTCTCTCTCTCTCTCTCTCTCTCTCTCTCTCTCTCTCTCTCTCTCTCTCTCTCTCTCTCTCTCTCTCTCTCTCTCTCTCTCTCTCTCTCTCTCTCTCTCTCTCTCTCTCTCTCTCTCTTTCATTTTCCTCACTTTCCTGACTTTCTCTCTCTACCTCCATCACTCCTCTTTCTCTCCACCTCGGGCATCATTTCTTCCTTCAGTCTTAAACCCTCTAATCCCTCCTCCTTCCTTCCATCCCTCCCTCCCTCTACATCCTTCATATACCTTAATCCCAACCACAATTCCTCCTCCATCCAATAACATTTTTTCTCTCCCTCCAGTCAACGTAGAAGCTTTTATTTTCCTCCATCTATCCTCCTTTTCCTCCTTTATCTGTTCCTTTCTTCCTCCTTAACTTGCTGACTTCCTCTTCTTCCTTCCTTTTTTCCTTTCTACTTTCTTTTATTTCCCTCAATTATCCGCCTCCTCCTCAGTCCTTACTTGGCATTCTCTGTTTATTTTTCTTCCTTAACTTACTAACTTTCCCTTTTTCCTTCCTTCCTTCCTTGCTCTCTTCCTCCTCCTCCTCATCCTTTCCTTCATCTGTTTCTCTTCTTTCACTCTAACTTAGTAACTTCCTCTCCTTCCTTCCTTACTATCTTCCTTTACTTCATCCTTCCTTACTCTTCCCACTCTCTCTCTTTCTCCCCTCTTCCAGACTTTCCTCCCCTTCTTCATTAACTCTTTGCAGTCTTTTCTTCCTCAATACGCGACTTCATTACCTAAAGTGGCGGGTCTAAACACTTGCTTCTTCCTTCCTCCTTCTTGTGACTCTAGCTATCCAATCCCTCTTTCCTTTTCTCTTTTTCTCCTTTATTTTTTCTCCTTTTTTCCTTCACCTGGTTTCTCCTCAGTATTGCTCTCCCTTTCCCTCTCCCTCTCTCTCATTCTCCCAGTACTCTTCTTCCTCCGCCTTTCCTTCTTATTCCTCTTCTTTCATAACGCTACTTTACTTCTTCTCTTCTCATTCTTCTCTTTTCTTCCCTCTTCCTCCTCCATTGTCTTTCTTCTTCTCCTCCTCCTCCTCTTCTTTTTTCTTTTTCTCTTCTTCTTTCATAATGTGCTTTCAGAGGCTCTTCTCAATCTGCCTCTCCCGTTCTCTCTGTCTTCTTTTCCTTATTTTTCTTCCCTCTTCCTCCATTCTCATTCTTCTCCTCTTTTCTTCTTCTTCTTCTTCTTCTTCTTCTTCCATGATAGTGCTTAATAGTGCTTTTCTGTTCTCTTTCTTCTTCTTCCTACTGTTTTGCTCTCTAGTGGATGAACATAATCACTCTTCTCTCCCTTCCTCTTCTTCTTCCTCCTCCTCCTCCTTCTTCTACTTTGTTATTCTCTCTATCATCCTCTGCTTCTCTTCCCATTCATCTCTTCTTCCCCTCCCCCCCCCTTTCATCTCTTCCCCTCCTCTCCCCTTCCATTTCTTCCTCTCCTTTACCCCCTTCCTCTCTTCCCCTCCTCTCCCCTTTCATTTCTTCCTCTCCTTTACCCCCTCTCATCTCTTCCACTTCCCCCCTTCATCTCTTCCTCTCCTTTCCCCCTCTCATCTCTTCCTCTTCTCCCCTTCATTTCTTCCTCTCCTTTTCCCCTCTCATCTCTTCCTCTTCTCCCCTTCATATCTTTCTCTCCTCTACCCCTTTATCTCTTCCTCCTCTTTCCCCTCTCATCCCTTCCTCTTCTCCCCCTTCATCTCTTCCTCTCCTCTACCCCTTTATCTCTTCCTCCTCTTTCCCCTCTCATCCCTTTCTCTCCTCTCCTCCTTCATCATCCCTCTTCCCCTTCTTTCCCCTTTCATCTCTTCGTCTCCTCCTCATCCCTTCTCCATTCCTTCCCATCACTGGTTTCTCAAGGCTCTGGTGGCGCACAAACTCTATCTCCTCTACTATCTCACCATCTCTCCAGCACTACTTTCCTCACGTCCCTCCCCTCCCCTCCCCCTCCTCCTCCTCCTCCCCTCCTCCTCTCCATATCTCCCACCAATCACATTATGGTACTCTCCACGGCGGTCACCATAACAACGTCTCAACTTATCTATCGCTGGTGTTCTATTTATATATGGGATTATTTAGTGTTATTTTTCTTTTTCCTTTTTTATGTTAGTGTTGAGTGTTTTTCTTTGTAGTTGTTTGTGTAGTTGAAGTTTTTGGGGTGGTTTCTTTTTTTTTCTCTCTCTCTCTCTCTCTCTCTCTCTCTCTCTCTCTCTCTCTCTCTCTCTCTCTCTCTCTCTCTCTCTCTCTCTCTCTCTCTCTCTCTCTCTCTCTCTCTCTCTCTCTCTCTCTCTCTCAAAACAAAAACCAGACATCTATATTCGTATCAACATTTTTTTTTCTAATTTATTTCCCTCCACTTCTCTCCATTCGCCTCCCTCCTCCTCCTCCTCTTCCTCCTCATCCTTCCTCCTCATCTTTCTTCTCCCCACCAACACTTTAATTCTCCACTCCCCTTCCCTTTCTCCCCTCCCTTCACCCTACACCTTCCCGCTTCTCCTATTTCTTGTTAGTTGCAATTAAAAGTTCACAAGCCTCCTGAAACCCCTCATTTTCCTCTTCTTTAAATCCCTTCCTTACAACCTATATCCTCCCCTTCCCTCTTTTTATTGCCCACTTGTGTTCCCTTCTCTACTTCCCTTCCTTTATTCACCCATCCTACTCATTCCCATCTTTCCCCTTCTTTAACTCCCTTCTCCTACGGCATATCCATACTTTCCTTTCCTCTTTTTATTCCTCTTGTTCTCCCTTAATTCTCTACTTCCCTTTGGGTCTTTTTTTTACAGCAAAGGAGAAAGCTCAAGGGCACAAAAAAAGGAAACAATAATAAAAAAAAAGCCCGCTACTCGCTGCTCCTAAAAAGAATCCAAAGAGGTGGCCGAAAGAGGGGTCAGTTTCGGGAGGAGAGGTGTTCTGATACCCTCTTCCTCCTTCCTCCTTCTTTTCTTTTATTTACATGTCCTGCTCACTCTCATCTTTCCTCTTCTTTAACTCCCTTCTTCTATGGCTTATACATCCTTCCCTTTCT
>NC_066535.1:15720352-15725352 GCF_024679095.1 Eriocheir sinensis | reverse complement strand
CTCTTCCTCCTTCTACTACTACCACTACTACTACTACTACTACTACTACAACTACAACCATCATTACCATCTACTACCTTTTATTATCATGTGGCAACTGAAGACTCCTTACGACAATCAACCTGAACAAGGAAACGAACAAGAACGAAAGCACTACTACTACTACTACTACTACTACTACTACTACTACTGCTACTACTACTACTACTATGGCTGCTGCTGCTTCTACCACTTCAGTAATTACAGTCCCCTCGGCGCGGCATTGGCGGGGCGAAGAATGCGAGACAGAGCGCCGCCTGATTGCACGCACCGGCGGCCGCGACTCGCCTCATTTTCGCGATCACTTCCCATCCCGGGCGTGTAATGAGGGCCGCGGGTAATGCTCTCTCTCTCTCTCTCTCTCTCTCTCTCTCTCTCTCTCTCTCTCTCTCTCTCTCTCTCTCTCTCTCTCTCTCTCTTCGTCCTATTTCCTCCCCATTTCTTTATTTTTCTTATTTGTTTCCTTTTCGGTTCACTCTTTAAACTCCTTCCGCCCCCTTCCTTTATCAGCTCCTATCTCATCTTTCTCTTTCGTCTCTTGCATTATTTCTCTCTCTCTCATCTATTTGTTTTGTTTTTCGTTATTTTCTTCATTAGCTCTAACTTTCCCTATTTCTTTCCCCCTCCTTTTTTCCCCCTCCCTATTTCCTTTTATGGTTACTCAATAATCTATCCCAGTTTTCCCTCGCCTTTCTTCTTTTTCAGTTTCTTTTTCCTTTTGTTTTCTTTCTATTATTTATCTTTCATTTTATTTCCTTCCCTTTCCTCTCCTTTTATTGTCCTTCCCTTGCTCTCTCTTTCCTTTATCTTCACGTCTTCTTCTATCTTTCTTTTCTTTCTCATTTCCATTCCTTCCCCTTTCTTTTCTTTTCTACTGTACCATTCCATTTTATTTCCTTTCCTTTCCTTTCCTTTCGTTCGCCTCCCTTGCTCTCTCTTTCCCTTATCTTCACGTCGTCTTCTTTTTTCTTTTCTTTCTCCTTTCCATTCCTTTCCTTTCCTTTTCTTTCCTTTCCAACTATATAATTTCCTTTCCTTTCTGTCTTCTCCCCTAACCCTATTTATGTCTCCTTATCCTTCATTTTCTTTCCTGTTTTTCTTCTCTAATTATTCACTTCATCCCAATTTCCTTTTTTTAAACATCACTTTCGTTCACTTCATCTCACTTTCATTCACTTGTCCGTTCCTTTCTCTACTTTTTCTTTCACTTCTATTTCATCTTCTCCCTTAAAATTAAAACCCTTCCCTCCCTGCCTTTAACCACGTACCTTTTCCCCCCTTTTTTTGCATTCATTCCCTCTCCTCCCCTCTCGCTCTCATTTATATATAGTACGTTCCTCCAATCTTCCATTTTGAATCACTAACTTTTAAGTCGATATGTTTTCTCCAGTCTCCCTTTTTATTTTCTCCTCCCCTCTCATCACTCCTGCCTCCTCCTCTTCCTCCTCTTCCTCCTCCTACTTCTTCGCCTCCCAAGCCCTCAATTACTCCTGGAGAGGCCAAATCAGCTGCGCCTTGATAGCTGCATAAATTAAGTAAGAAAATAATGAAAAAAAAATAGGAGCCTTAATCATGGTTCTGACCTCCACCGACTGACTAACTGGTGGTGGTGATGATGAGGATGGTGGTGGTGGTTGTGGTGGTGATACTGTTAAAGGTAGTGGTGGTGGAGGTGGTAGTCCTGGTAGATAGATAGATAGAAATAGATAGATAGAGACAGATAAGTGGTGGTGGTGATGGTGATTTACGTGGTGACAGTGGTGCTAATGGTAGTGATGGATGGGTCGGAGTGGTGGTGGTGGTGGCAGTGGTGGTGGTGGTGGTGATGGTGGTAATAGTGGTGATGAATGGATGAGGTAGAACTGTCGGTTATGGTATATTGGGCGTGTTGTTGATGTTGCTATTGTTGATGATGATAGTGTTGTTGTTGTTGGTGGTGGTGGTGGTGGATGGTCGAGATGGTAGCGTCGGTGTTGATGTTGTTGTTGTGGTGGTGGGCGGTATGTAGATGGTGTTGGTAATGGTGGTAGTGACAGTCGTGGTATTGATGGTGGTGATAGCGGTGGCGGTGGTAGTGGAGGTGTTGGTGGTGGTAGTGACGGTCATGGTATAGGTGGTGGGGGTCGTGGTGGTCGTGGTGGTGGTGGTGGACATTATGGTGATGGTAGTGTCGGTTATGGTACTGGTAGTGGGGGTGGGGGTCGTAGTGGTCGTGGTGGTGGTGGACCTTATGGTGGTAGTGACGGTTATGGTCCAGGTGGTGGTAGTCGAGGTAGGGGTCGTGGTGGTGGTGGACCTTATGGTGGTAGTGACGGTCATGATCCAGGTGGTAGCGGTGGTGGCGGCGGCGGCGGTGGTTTATAAGTCAGGCCAATGAGTGGTGGTTTATGTGCGAGCCTCCATCATCAATACATCCATGGGCCATTAAGACCAATTTAGTGCGTCACATTTATTTACGGGGACAATATATACTTTTTGTGGCTCGTTTTTCCCTCCCCTTCTCGCCTCTGTTTTCCTCCCCGACACGATTTTGTTTTTTTATCTCCCTTTTTTTATTCGTCAATCGCTATAGTTATTTTCTATTGTTTATTTACTCTTCTTATTTATTTACGGGGACAATATATACTTTTTGTGGCTCGTTTTTCCCTCCCTCTCTCGCCTGTTTTCCTCCCCGACACGATTTTGTTTTTTCCTCTGTTTCCTCTCCGACACGATTTTGTTTTTTATCTCCTTTTTGTCGTCAATCGCTATAGTTATTTTCTATTGTTTATTTACTCTTCTTATTTATTTACGGGGACAATATATACTTTTTTTGGCTCGTTTTTCCCTCCCTCTCTCGCCTGTTTTCCTCTCCGGCACCATTCTCTTTATTTTTTTGGTTTTGTTTTTTTTTCCTTTTTGTCCCTCAATTCCGATCGTTATTTCCTATTTTTTTTTTATTTACTCTTCTTATTTATTTACGGGGACAATATATACTTTTTTCAGGGTCGTTTTTTTTCCTTTCCTCTCTCGCCTGTTTTCCTCCCCGACACCATTCTCGTTTTTTTTTTTTTTTTCCTTTTTGTGTCTTAATTCCGATCGATATTTCCTTTTTTTTTTTTTTTATTTACTCTTCTTATTTATTTACGGGGACAATATATACTTTTTTCAGGGTCGTTTTTTTTCCTTTCCTCTCTCACCTCTGTTTTCCTCTCCAACACAATTCTGATCTTTCCTCTCTTCCTTTTCGTGCATCAATCCCGCTAGTTATTTCCTATTGTTTATTTACTCTTAATTATTTATGGGGACAATATATTCTTTTTGTGGATCGTTTTTTCCTCCCTCCCTCTCTCTCTCTCGCCTCTGTTTTCCTCTCCGACACCACCTTCATTTTCCTTCTCTTTTCTTCTTTTTTACTTTCCTCTGTCGATATTTTCTCCAGTACTCGTTTTAGTTTTACTCTCCTCTTCCTCTTCACTTAATTTACTCTTTTTTCCCTTTTATTTCCCTCCTTTTCTTCTTTTTATTTCCCTTCACTGTTTCACGCTACACTTTCTCTCTTTTTGTTATCTCTCGCTTCCTCTTCTCCTTTTTCCCCGTCATTCTACTCATCCATTTTTTCTTTTTTTTCTTTCTTTAACCTATCCATCTCTCTCTCTCTCTCTCTCTCTCTCTCTCTCTCTCTCTCTCTCTCTCTCTCTCTCTCTCTCTCTCTCTCTCTCTCTCTCCTTTCCCTTCCCTTCATAAATCTTCGTTTCCAGGTTTTGGGTTTCCCGTGGGAATATTGTCTTTTTTTTTATCAGAGAGAACAAAGCTCTCTCTCTCTCTCTCTCTCTCTCTCTCTCTCTCTCTCTCAGGCACTTTTTCCTTGTAGAGTTTCCGCTTTGAACGTCTTTTAAAGGGATTCACGGCCCCTAGGGAAGGATTTTTACCGTTTTCTTTATGCTCCGAAAAAGAAAATGGGTAGTAAGTTGCCTAGTCTTCTCTCTCTCTCTCTCTCTCTCTCTCTCTCTCTCTCTCTCTCTCTCTCTCTCTCTCTCTCTCTCTCTCTCTCTCTCTCTCTCGACGCTAACAAGGCACAAGACATGACAAACTGGAGGGATGAGACACTGGAGAGAGAGAGAGAGAGAGAGAGAGAGTGTATAGGGTCTGGGGTAAACACAATCGTAGGAGACAAGCACCGCCCTCGCCCGTTCTGCCTCGCTAATTAATGTGAAACTGTTATTGAAGTTTCAGTCAGACTGCATCAAGTTCCCCCCTCTCCCCCTCTCCTTCCTCCTCCTCTTCCTTCTCCTCCTCCTCCTCCTCTTCTGATATCTCTACCTACTTCACATTTCCCAGTTACTATTTCTTCTCCTCTTCCTCTTCCTCCTCCTGGTTCTGCTTCTACAATTCCTTATCTTCTTCTTCTTCATCTTCCTCCTCCTCCTCTTCCTCTTCGTAAGCTACACCACAATAACTTCTTCTGTGGGTTGTTTACTTGTTTTTCTGTCTTCTTCTTCCTCCTCCTCCTCCTCGGGACTTTTTCTTCTCCTCCACTTTCCTCCTTCCTTCCTTCCTTCCCTCCTCCTCCCTCCCTCCTCCACATCCATCCTTCAAGCCCTCCTCCACATTCTCCCTTCTCAATCCATAAATTCCTGTCGACTATTGTAACTAGGAGAAGGTTCCTTAATTAGCTGATCCCTTCTCTCTCTCTCTCTCTCTCTCTCTCTCTCTCTCTCTCTCTCTCTCTCTCTCTCTCTCTCTCTCTCTCTCTCTCTCTCTCTCTCTCTCTCTCTCTCTCTCTCTCTTATATTCTCTTCCTCACCTCTACTTCATATTAACGAATGTCCTTCAGGTAACTTATATTGATTTACTTTAACTCTCTCTCTCTCTCTCTCTCTCTCTCTCTCTCTCTCTCTCTCTCTCTCTCTCTCTCTCTCTCTCTCTCTCTCTCGCGTAACGTATTAATGGAGAGAGAGAGAGAGAGAGAGAGAGAGAGA
>NC_066535.1:15697852-15717852 GCF_024679095.1 Eriocheir sinensis | reverse complement strand
AAAAAAAAAAAAATAATAATAATAACATCAAAAAGACATAATCTAACTCGACATTGTCCAGAGAGAAAAAAAAAAAAAAAAAAAAAAAAAACTTTCTGAGGAGATACAAAAGTTAACTGGGAAAACTTTTTGTGGTCCGAAGATGAATTTGGAAGAATAGAAAGAAAAGAAAGAAAGAATAATTTGAGAACTGCCAGTGTTTAGAGCTTTCGTGATCAATGAATGCGAGATAGGGAGATAGATAGATAGAGAGAGAGAGAGAGAGAGAGAGAGAGAGACTAAGTGAAAGATGAGAGAAAGGAAGAGACGAGGAGGAGGAGGACGAGGAGGAGGAGGAGGGGGAGCTGGTGAAAGGAGGGAAGGAGGGAGGGTGCGAGAGGAGGAGGAGGAAGTAGCGTACGTAGCCTGGAGGAAAGGAGAGAAAAGGGAGGAAACTTCTGGAGGAAAGAGAGGCTGATGAGGAAACCAACTGAGAGGAAAAGAGTAGCAAGGACCCGGAAGGAAAATTTAAGAAAGGAGAAAAGAATAAAAAAAAACATAACTAGCAAACTCCAAGAGGAAGTTAAGAGGAGGAAACCGTGAGGAAGAGGAGGAGGAGGAAGAGGAGCGGGAAGAAGAGGACGAGGAGAAGCAGGAGAGAAACTGAAGAGGAAAGAAAGGAGGTGGAAGAGGAGGAGAAAGAGGAAGAATAGGAGGTAAGGAGACATAAGGAGTGGAAGAGAAGTAAAAGAAGACATTGAAGAGAAGAGGAACAGGATACGAAGGAATAGGAGGAGAGGAGGAGCAGGAAGAAGAAGGATAGACGAAGAAAGAAGAGGCAGAAAAAGAAGGAAAGATGAAGGAAGCTGATGGAAGGTTGTCGAGATGGAGAAAAAGGATGA
The DNA here is from genome assembly GCF_024679095.1 of Eriocheir sinensis. Lineage (NCBI taxonomy): Eukaryota > Metazoa > Arthropoda > Malacostraca > Decapoda > Varunidae > Eriocheir > Eriocheir sinensis. Next base: position 15,716,971 of record NC_066535.1, on the reverse strand, counting down.
AGAGAAAAAAGAGGAATAGAAAGGTAGAAGGAGGAGGAGCAGGAAGAAGAAGAAGGGATAGACGAAGAAGGAGGAGGCAGAAAAAGGAAAGATGGAGGAAGAGAATAAAGATAAGGAGATGGAGAAAAAGGATGAAGAGAAAAAAGAGGAATAGAAAGGTAGAAGGAGGAGGAGCAGGAAGAAGAAGAAGGGTGGACGAAGAAGGAGAGATGAAGGATGAGGATAAGGATGAGGAGATGGAGAAAGAAGAGGAAGAGGAGGAAGGCAACTTAGCACCAGGTAACACTAACAAGTCTATTAGCTCCAAAATGAGGTTATCTGCGTTAATATCTACCACTCTCCAATACGCAGAACCTCCCTATTATCGCGAAGGCATAGGAGAGCGAATGAGAATCCCTACAGGAGACCCCATTCCCATTATAACAACCCCCATTGCCCTCGCTGCCCCTCCCCTTAATGACGCACCCTACCCCTCGCTGCCCCTCCCTTTAATGACGCACCCCACCCCTCGCTGCCCCTCCCCTTAGACGCTCCATATCCCCCTCGCGGAAGTATAGACAAAAGGTTCTTGACGTATTTTTTTTAACGGGTCAAGAAAAATGAAACCGGCGCTGCGTATCTGTTGAAGGTAAATACGAGTTTCTTATACGTATGAGTGAATGGTGGGAAGCGAAGGAAGGGAGAAGGAGAAGGAGGAGGAGGAGGAGGAGAGGGAAGAGGTATACTGATGAGATTAAACATGAAAATCAGGTAAAGTAACATAACCTCCACTTTCTATTTCCTTTTACTTTCCCTATTCTTCCTCATACCCTTTTCTCTCCCTCTCCTTTAGATTTCTTCATCTCTGACGTTCCCATCCTCATCCTTCCTTTATTTTTCAGGAGGAGGAGGAGGAGGAAAAGGAGGAAGATGAAGAGAGTGAGGGAATGACGAGGAGGTGGAAGAGTACTTGGATGAAAAGGCAGAGGACAAGGAGGTAAAAAATAAGGAGGAGGAGGAAGAAGAAACTGAAGGAGAGAGGGAGGGAATGACGAGGAGGAGGAAGAGTACTTGGATGAAAAAGGCAGAGGACAAGGAGAAAAAAATAAATAACAAGGAGGAGGAGGAGGAGGAGGAGGAGAATGGGAAGAGGAAAAAGAACACGTAAAAAGTTCCCAACCTGACAATTAAAACACGGTAAGGTACACGAGTATGACAGGACGACGGGAGATCATTACGGAGTGACGGAGGGCAGCCCAGGAGAGATGGCTGAAACACTAAAACCTGCCTCACTTTAATGATTATAATAATAACAAAAATAAAGATACTAATGACAATGACACTAATTAATAAGAGAAAGTGATATAGTAACCACCGGCCTCAGCATCACTAACACGCATCATAAATAACATCAATATCACCACCACCACCACCACTAACAACAACAAGCCCCCGCCGTATAGACAAATGACACTAATAATAAGAGAAACAATGATAATAGTAACCACCGGACTCAACATCACTAACACGCATCATAAAAAAACATCAATAACAACTTCAATATCACCACCATCACCAACAACAAGCCCCCGCCATATAAGCCCATCTAAGCTTTATCAGGACGCGGCGCCGAGTTGACGAGTTACAGGAAACGCCACAAACAGCGGATGAAGCCACTCAAAGCCCCACCGCCCAAACATTTCCTCGCATTTGACGCTCTGTCCACGCTACTGATGGTGGTGGTGGTCGTGGGGCGGGGTGGGGGCGGTACTAGTGCATGGGTGGTGGTGTTGATTATAAAAGTCGTGAGTGTGGTGGTGGCGCTGGTGGTGGTGATGTGATGATGAGGGAGGCGTGTGTCTGTGGTGTGGTGATATATAGGAGTCGTGTATGTGGTGATATGGAGGTGATGGAGGTGTTGAACGTGTGGTGATGAGATGCGGAGTTGGTGAGATGTATGGCATGTGTGTGTGTGTGTGTCTGTGTGTGTGTGTACCGTTCCAATCAATGCGTCTTTTCCTCCATACCGAAGAGAAATTGAAAGAGGAGAGGAAAGAGGTGGAAAACGAGGAGGGTACATGAAGGAAGCTAAACAACAGGAGGAAGAGGAGGAGGAAGTTACACATAAAGAAGTTACCCATAAAACTAAATATCATTAAGTAACATAGAGGTGGAAAAAGAGGAGGGTAAATGAAAGAAGATGAAGACTAAGAAGAAGAAGAGAAGAGGATGTTACATATAGTTACCCATAAAACTAACTATCACTAAGCAACACAGAGGTGGAAAAAGAGGAGGGTTACATGAAAGAAGATGAAGAACAGGAAAAAGAGAGGGATGAAGTTACACATACATAAGTTACCCATAAAACTGTCTAAAAACCACAACGCAACACATCCAGAAATACATTCGCAACACACAGCTCCCGAGTTAGTATCTCTCCCTGATTTAGCGCCCAACAATTATGATATTCAGCACGTGAACGGTTCTGCCAATAAGCTATTTGCAATCTCGCTCTGCTGGGGTCATGGCAAAGGGCGCAATTTAGATTAATTTAGCTTCAAGGAGAGCGGCAGGAATCGGCTCACAAATAGGGCAGGGGATGAGCCGAGCAGACTTCACGGTAAAGCGATTAGTGCGAATTCACCGGCGTTGCAGAATGTTGGATAAAGTGTTGGATGAGCATGATGCAGGTGACGGGTGTTCGCGAGCGGTTATCTTGTTTTTCTTTTGTTTTATCTATATCAAGGGAGGCAGGTCAAGGGCAATACACAATAACAACAACACTCTAGACGCTGCCCCGAACAAAAGAAAAGAGAACAAGAGGTCAGAGGAGAGGTCAAGAGGTGTTGCTTGACTGCTGGAATTTGTAGACTCTTAAGTTAGTATTCTTAAACATTTCGGCGCCCAAACTCACATACTGACAAGGCTTTCGTATATGGAGGTTTTGAGCATTTCCACGGGTAGTTTTATGACCCTGGTGGTGGTGGTTTGACCCTTCCTCTGTACCATGAACCCAACAAAAACACTCATTAGAACTCGACTTATCTCCCTTTTAGCCTTAAGATACAGATTATATGAGCGTCAGAAGCGTCAGAAAACACCAACATATAGCTATTTTCTCTTCAATGCATTTCCACAAGGTTTGAAGAATATATAAACGGAAATAAAAGCAGGCAGCGGGTTTAGCGAGGCTGCCTTGTGTTGGCCGACTGGGTTTATAGTGTACGAGAATTCTTGTCAATTCGTATAAATTATTTGCCTCTCACTTACGTTCTGAAAGGTATGATAAATATTTAGACAGGAATGACAGCAGTGAGCAAACGTAGAGGAGCTGAATGGTTTTGTGTTGACCGGCTTCAGTGTACTGTCCATTCTGTATAAGCTATTTGCCTCTCACTTACGTTCTGAAAGGCTCGATAAATATTTAGACAGGAATACAGCAGAGAGCAAACGCAGAGCTGACTGGTTTTGTGTTGACCGGATTCTTGCTCTTTAAAACCTTTTGTCTGTTCCTGTCTATTCGTGTAAATCTTTTCCTCCTCCATCGTGGCCACTCCATGAATCAGTAATAGCGGGGAAGAGGTTCAAGGGAGATGCCAACTGTGGGTTTGACTGGGTTCTTGCAGACTTTGATCTTTTATGTTTTCTTGATTATTCGTGAGAGATATAGACTCCTCAACCACTGGTCCATGTTCTTAACCCCTCCGCAGCGATTGGCACAGATTTCGCCGTCAGTGGCAGTCTGGTAAAATAAACTCCCATGTCTTTCTCTGCCTCTGTGGTGGGTAGTGGAGTGCTTCCCATGTGGTATTAGCATGCTGGATTTCCCCTCCCAAGGTACAGGACTTAACATTTTTCTCCATTGAATTGTAGCAGCCACTTTTTGTTCCATTCCTGTAGCTTGGTTAGGTCTTCTTGTAGGAAATCCGCATCCAATGAGTTAAAGATATCAGGCTAACATTACGGCAATTCTCCAAGGCCATTGTGAAGATTAACCGGGTTGTCAAGGGTGATTTATGTTTTCTTGTTTATTCGTGAGAGCTATAGATCCCTTCCACAGCTGGGCCATGTTCTTAAAGGTATCAAGCTCACATTACGGCTATTATCTAAGGCTATTGAGAAGATTAACCAGGTTGTCAAGGGTGATTTTCCAGTGCAGGGTGCAGAGGTCGTGTTGGTCCTCCCGAAATTGACTCCGATTTTGACCCCTCTTTCGGCCACCTCTTTGGATTCTTTCTAGGAGCAGCGAGTAGCGGGCTTTTTTTTATATATTATTGTTTCCTTTTTTGTGTGTCCTTGAGTTGTCTTCTTGTGAAAAAAAAAACTATCACTAGAATCACAAAACAGTCCATGAAAAGCCCTGAAACTACTACGAGAGGCTTTTTAAACGGGAGAACTGAGGTGCGGATGCGTTTAAAAAATATGGGCTTCGTCTCTGCATTCAAATAAGAGCAATAATAGCAGACAGGAGCAAGGCCTAAATGAATGTTGCCGGCTCGGTCAGCTTTTTTTTATACCCTGTTCTACGTCACCCGGTCCGAAGGGGGAGCCTCGAGAGGATGCGCGGAATGGGACGAGTTTTGAGCCGACCATGTGTTGACCTCCCTTTCTTTAGATCTTGGACAGGAGTTTCACAGTAGCAGCAAATGTTGGTCGATTGATATCTTGCAGACTCTTTCAGACGCCCCCGCCGCTCACATCAGCTACTTCCACAGGCCAAGAGGGAGGTAAGTCGGGTTCTAGTGCGTGATTTTCTTAGGTTCATGGTGCTACAGGAGAAGGGTCAAACTACCGCCAGGGTCATAAAACTACCCCCGGAAATCAAATATTCTCTGTTCATGTCGGCTAAATGTTTCTCCTATCTCTGTCAGCATTCGTGTCGTGGTAAGCCTTGTCTCCTTATTTACGAATGCAAGCTTCTCTCTTTCTCTCTGTCTGTCTGCCTGTCTATCTATCTATCTGTATCTATTCTTCTTCATTCGTGGGAGCTAAATGTTCTCCCATCTGTGTCAGCATTTGTGTCGTGGTAATCCTTGTCTCCTTACGTACGAATGCAAGCTTCTCTCTTTCTCTCTGTCTATCTACCTGTCTATCTATCTCTATCTATTATTCTCCATTCGTAGAAACTAAATATTTCTCCCGTCTACATTCGTGTCGTGGTGAACCTTATCTACTTACATACTAATGCAAACTTCTCTCTCTCTCAGTCTATCTATCTATCTATCTATTTATCTATCTATCTATCCATTTTGACCTCTGCATTAAAGTCATAGGATCGATAGGCGTACATGGCGGTGGGCGGTGTTTCATTCCTGTTTCATGGCCCCCACGATGCCTGACATGCCGCCTCCCTGGTGTGCTGGGCTCCCTCTCCCTCCGCGGCCCTGTGACATGAAGGCCTGCTCCCCCGTGGGCCGCCCTCGCTGTTACCCATGGGACGAGGAGGTTATTGTTGTTGATGTGTGTGTGGGGTGGGGTTGGGGTGAGGGTAGGGGAGTGAGTGTGTGTGTGTGTGTGTGTGTGTGTGTGTGTGTGTGTGTGTGTGTGTGTGTGTGTGTGTGTGTGTGTTCGTCTTTATCTATTTTATCTATCTGTCCACCCGAAGAATTGCGATATAGTAGTAGTAGTAGTAGTAGTAGTAGTAATAGTAGTAGTAGTAGTAGTAGCAGCAGCAGTTACATGAACAATAAAGAAAATTAAGAGGCAGAAAAGAAGAAGAAAAAGAAGAAGAAATAGAAGAAAAAGAAGAAGACGAAGACGAAAAAGAAGAACAATAGCAATAATAATAAAAATAATAGTAATAATAATAACAATAGTAGTAATGATAATAATAATGATAATAGTAATAATAGTAATAATAATAATAATGATGATAATAATAATAATAACAGAAACAACACAAACTTTATATCCCAAGAAAGCATAAGTCCTTCGAGGCCCACAAACTCGCATCTTAATTCATCTCCAGAAATTACAATATGGAAATGCGGCGCCACGAGAAAAGAATTATAATTTCTCCTCCGATTCTACGCCGATTACGAGGCATTAAATCTCAGCATTGCAGCGTCCATTATTCTGCAGCGTCGTAGCCCTCCCTCCCTCCCTCCCTCCCTCCTCGTTTTCTTTGTAAATAATGTTGGCTCCGAAATATTATCATGAGGTTCTTGCCCTTCAGCTTTTACTTTTACATTGCTGTCAGGCTTTATTTTCTATTATCATTATCATTATTATCATTACTACTACTACTACTTCTACTACTACTACTACTACTACTACTACTACAGCAAGAATAACTACCAGTATCTTAACCACTACAATTACTATTATTTCTACTAGCACAAATACAACAACAACAACTACTACTACTGCTACTACTACTACTACAACTACCACCGCCACTACTTATGTTGTTGCTGTTGTTGTTGCTGTTGCTGCTGCTGTACTAGAACTTCCTTTTGTGCTAAAAAAAAAAAAACTAGAAGCCTTGTATTGACCAACATTATAACATTCGTCGCTTCTCAATTACTTCGGGGACTAATTACGATAACACACACACATACAAGCCCCTCCCCCCCCCCCCCCCCACACACACACACAGACCCACCTCCCTCCCTCACACACACAAGAACCTTCCCTCCCCTCCCCCCTCCACACATGTATCTGTTATCAGCACCGCGCGGAGCCTCGGAGACGGCCCCCTCGTATTCCTGGGCGTCGGAGGAACAAGATCAAAGGATGGGGAAACAAAGGTGCGCGCGGGGTCCACCTGGAGACAAAAGTTGTACGGTAATGAGTTCCTTCCCGTTTGTGGGTGAAGTTGAGGAATGCTTCAATGGAGGGGAGGAAGGGAAGGGGAGGAAAAAGCCACGGCGTAAAGAAGGGAAAACAGGAGTGATTAAGGGAGTGGAAGAAGACAAAGATAAGGAGAGAGAGAGAGGAAGGAGAGAGGAAAGAAAACAAGAAGTGATGAAAGGAGAGGAAGCCAGGGTGTGAGAAGGGAAGACAAGGGTGATTAAGGGAGTGGAAAGAGAAAAAGATAAGGGGAGAAAGAAGAAGGGGAGTGGAGAGAAGACAAGAACTGATAAAAGGAGAGGAAGAAGGAGGAAACCAGGATGTGAGAAGGGAAGACAAGGGTGATTAAGGGAGTGGAAAGAGAAAAAGATAAGGGGAGAAAGAAGAAGGGGAGTGGAGAGAAGACAAGAACTGATAAAAGGAGAGGAAGAAGGAGGAAACCAGGATGTGAGAAGGGAAGACAGGGGTGATTAAGAGAGTGGAAGGAGAAGGAAAGGTAAGTGGGAGAGAGAAGGAGAATGGGAAGAACAAGACAAGAGCTCCATAAAGGAAGAGGAAAAAAGATGTGATAAAGAAAGAGAGAAATGAAAAGGGTGTAAGAAGCAAAGAGAGAAAGACACAATAATAAAGATAGGGAGAGAAAGAAGAAGGAAAGGGAAAAGAAGGCAAGAAATGAAGAAGGGAAAGGAAGAAGGATGTGATAAAGAGAAAGAGAGAAACGAAGAGAATGGAAGAAGGAAATGCAGGGGCGAATAAAGGATGAGAGAGAGAGAGAGAGAGAAAGAAGGGAAAAAGATGAAAAGGAGGAAAGAGGGAAAAGAACGGAAAAGAAGACAAGAGGTTTGAAGAAGGGAGAGGAGGAAGAAGAAGGATGTGATAAAGAAGGAGACAAATTATTAGAAAATGGAATAGAGGGATTGGCGTGTGTAGAAGGAGATGGAAAGAAGAGACAAAGAAAAAGAGGGAAAGTAGAATGAAAAGAAGAAGGGAGGAAAAGAAAGACGTGACAAAGAAGGAAAGAAACAACGCCAGGGGTGATTAAAGGATGGAAGGGATGAGAGGGAGACAGATAAAGAAGGGAGAAAGAGAAAGGGGGAGAAAGGGGAGTCTGAATGGAAAGAAAACAAGAGCTGTGAAGAAGGGAGATGAAGAAGAAGGTGATAGAGAAAGAGATAAATGGGATAGGGAGATAGAGAGGATGGGATGGAGGAGGAAAGGGCATTCGTAGGAGGAGAAGGAGAGAGACAAAGAGAGAGAGGGAGAGAAGAAAGGGAAGGAGGGAGAGAGAGGAGAGAGAGAGAGGAGTCCTGGGAGTATGCAGGTGTCTCTCTCTCTCTCTCTCTCTCTCTCTTTTCCACTCTGCTTACTCCAAAATTATCTAGATTATAATTTACACCAGGTGAGGTCATTCCAATACTCTCTCTCTCTCTCTCTCTCTCTGTCAAACATGCATTTCTCCTCCTGATACGCGATTACAGGAAGGGGAAGAGGGAGTGTTGCAGATTGTGTTGCGTAAAGTGTGTCTTGAGTTAAATGTGTTTCTGTTGAGCGTGTGTTGTTGTGTTGCTCTGAGTGAACGTTCAGTGTATTGTAATGTGTTGCACTGCCATGGGTGGTGTGTAGTTTTGAATATGTTGAGTTAAATGTGTTCTATCAAGTGTTGTCTAATGTTGCGCTGCGTTGTGTTGGGTGGGCAGTGGCTAGTGTTAATTTGGTTGTGTTGGGCTATATATGTTGTACCAAGTGTTGTGCTGAGAGTGTTGTATTGGATGTATTTAATGTATTCAGTTAACTATTTCGTATCAAGTGTTGCCTAGCTTTGCGTTGTGTTGTGTTAGAGGGCTCGAATGCATGCGTTGGTGCATATCTGTCCTCTCAAGTGTTGCCTGGCGCTGTGCTGTGTTGCGGAGAGGGGAGTTAGCCGGGTCAGGAGTGTTGGAGTGTTCCTGTATTGAGCGTGTTGCCTGGAGTGTTGCAAGGAGCAGGTCACCCGTCACGCTGCGCTGCTATCTTCTCGGTGTTGCGTGTGTGTGTGTGTGTGTGTGTGTGTGTGTGTGTGTGTGTTTACCTGGTTATGTTTTCCCTTACGACCATTCCTTGCAAGCTTCCTTTCTTTTCTCTTCTCATTTTCTCTTCGGCATTCTCTCCTTTTTTACCTCCCTCCTCTCCATCCTTTTTGTAGTTTTCTTCCCATTAACTTTCTTCCTATTCCTCTTTTTACATATTTTTTCTCTTGTTCTTGATCCTGTAAGTGTTCTCCTCCTCCTCGTCCTCCTCCTCCTCCTCCTCCTTCTAATCCTCCTCCAACTTTTAACATTTCCTGCATTACCTTGAGCGACAGGTGTAACGAGGCGGGACTAACAATAATTAATAACAACAACAAAATACCTCAAGTGACACAGGAAACACGTACCACACTTCCTCCTCGGCTAACAAAACAAACCTCAGACCAAAAATCACAACCCAACAAACAATAACAACTAACAATACCAATAATAATAAACGCCAAAACACAAAGCAACAATAAAATATAAAAGACGGGAAAACAGAATAATTACCCAAATCTCATTGAAGTCTTTTTAAAGGGGACGCTCACAACGAGGAGAGCAGCGGCGGCAGAGGCAGCGAGCAGAGGAGAGGAGGAGAAGGCGCTACGAAGGTTCAGACGCCAAGATGGGATATGTACAGTGTGTTCAACTTGCACGAAGGGTTTAGAGTTACGAGCGATCACTTACGCAGGGAAAGAAGGGTAAGAGAGGGAGAGATAGAGGGCGAGAGAGAGAGAGAGTGAGAGAGACGGAGAGAGGGAAAGGGAGACAGTGAGAGGGAGATAGAGGGCGAGACAGTGAGAGTGAGAGTGAGAGAGACGGAGAGAGGGAAAAGGAGACATTGAGAGAGAGAGAGAGAGGGACAGGAAGGAGGTAAGCGAAATAAACTAACAGAACACATAAGTTAAAGAAGAAGAACTGAAGATGCGGGGAAAGGAAAGACAAGAAGAAGAGAGAGGGACAGAGAGAGGAAGACAGAGAAAGAGGGAGACATAGAGGGAAACAGAAAGAAGGTAAAGGAAAGAAACTGACAATATATACGAGTTGAGGAAGCGACAGGCAAAGAAACTGAAGCTGCAGGGAAAGGAAAAAAAAGAAAGACAGAGAGAGAGGAACAGAGAGAGGAAGACAGACAAAGAGAGTGAGTGAGAGAGACAAAAAGGAGATAAGGGAAAGGATCTAGCAATATACATAAGTTAGGAAAGCGAAGGAAAACTAAACTAAAGATATGGAGAAAGGTAGGAAGAGAGAAAGAGAGAGAAAGAGAGAGGGAGAGAGACAGAGAGAGGAAGACAAACAAGAGAAAGAGAGTGAGAGACAAAAAGGAGATAAGGGAAAGGATCTAGCAATATACATAAGTTAGGAAAGCGAAGGAAAACTAAACTAAAGATATGGAGAAAGGTAGGAAGAGAGAAAGAGAGAGAAAGAGAGAGGGAGAGAGACAGAGAGAGGAAGACAAACAAGAGAAAGAGAGTGAGAGAGACAAAAAGGAGATAAGGGAAAGGAACTAGCAATATAGATAAGTTAGGAAAGCGAAGGAAAACTAAACTAAAGATATGGAGAAAGGTAGGAAGAGAGAAAGAGAGAGAGAAAGAGAGAGGGAGAGAGAATGAGAACATGTGAGGGAAAGAATATACAAAAAGAAGACAGTCTAAAAAAAGGAAGAAGGTTAACAAGAAAAGAGGTGGAGGAAATAACGATGGTAAATTAAGGAAGTGAAGGGTAACTGAACTACAGGTGAGAAAAGTTGATAAAGAGAAAAATATCATGTCGGTAAAAATAAAATAAAGGAAGAAAAGCAACTAGGAAAAAAAAATAAAGGTGGGCATCATGGAATCGCGTATAGCAGAATAAACGTGAATGATACAGGAAATAGAAGGGAGGGAGAGAGGAAGAAAAAAAAAAGAAGAAAAGAGGCGAAGAAGAAAACTGGAGAGGAACCAAACGAGAGGACAAAAGAGGAGAATGCCAAATAAGTAGAGGGTAGGAGGAAATGGGAGAGGGGAAAGGTGAAGATGGGAAGAGGGGAAGATGAGAAAGGTTAGAGATAAGGAAACGCTCAGGAAGAAGAAGAAGAGGAGGGTGAGGGGAAGAAAATGAAAATGGAAAGGAAGATAATAGAGAAAGACCATGGGAGGAAGAGAAGTGAGACAGGAGGTGAGAGGGGAGAGAGAGAAGAGAGGGGAAAGAGAGAGAAGTGAACGGGTAAAGGAAGGAAGGAGAGGGAAATTGGAGGAGAGGGAAAGGAAGGTAATGGAAGGGAAAGGTAAGGTAAAGAAAATGGAAGAACAAGTGGAGGAGAAAATAAAAGAGGCATAGAAAATAAATAAAAAAGGTGAATGGAGGGGAAAACGAGGGTAAGATAACAGGAGGAAGGGAAATAGGAAGTAAGAGGGAATGAAGAAAAGGGTAGAACGGAGGGAGAAAAAGAGGAAAGGGAGGGAAGAAGGGAGAGAAGAGAGGAGTGTAAGACTGAGAAATGGAAAAAAAAGGGAGAAGGAGGCAGAGTGAATGGGAGAGAAAGGATGAAGAACTGAAAAAGATGGAAAGAGGAGAGGTTGAAGAGAGAGAGAAAGAGAGAGGAAGGGAGAGAAGAAAGGAGTAGAAGACTGAGAAATGGATAAAAAAGGAAGAAGGAGGCAGAGTGGTTGAGAGAGAAAAAATGAAGAAGTGAAAAAGACGGAAAGAGGAGAGGTTGAAGAGAGAGAGAAAGAGAGAGGAAGGGAGAGAAGAAGGGAGGAAGAAAGGGAGCTCCACCGCGGCACAGGGAGGGTGGAGGAGGACGCCGCGCCGCCACACAAGGGAACTTCTTCGTCACCCAAAGTTGGCAAAGTCCTGATGGCGCTCAACACCCTCTGTAAGACCTTCTTGGAAACGCCTTTGGCCCGACTGACGACCGTAAGTTTACTTGTTCTGTGATGGAGGATGGGGACGGACGAGGAGGAGGAGGGAGAGGAGAGGGGAGAAGATTGAGGAGGAGACGTGAGATGAGGAAACAAAAGTGGAGACAGAGAAGCATAAAATGGAGAATGAGAATGACAGAAAGAGGAAGAGAAAACAGAGGAGCATAAAGAGAAGGAAGAAAAAAATGAGGAGGAAGAGGAAGAGGAGGAGGAAGAAGAGGAGGAGTCACAGAATGGTTACCTCCCACACCAACAATTCAAGACAAACAAACAAACAAACAAAAAAACCACCATGATCGTAAACTAGAAACCTCAGTAAAACATCATGACTGTAGACTTGAAACCATATTTTGAAGACCAACATCAAGCATAAAGAAGAAGAGTTAAGATACCCAAGAGGAGGAGGAGGAGGAGGAAGAAAAAAAGGGAGGAGGAGGATGCAAGGGGAGAGAAGGAAAAAGGAAGGGTAAGGCTGCAAAGAGGGAGGGAGAGGAAAAAAGGGAAGAGGAGGAGGAGAAATGCAAGAGGAAAGGAGGAGGAGAATGGAAGGGGGAGGTGGAGGAAAAAGGAAGGAGGAGGAGAAGAATGTGAGAGGGAAGAGAGAGGAGGAGGCAGGGGGAGGTGGAGGAAAAAGGGAGGAAGAGGAGAATGCAAGAGGGAAGGGGGAGGAGGAGGAGGAGAAATGCAAGAGGAAAAGGGGAGGAGGATGCAAGAGGGTAGGAGTAAAAAGGTAAGAAAGGGAGGATGGAATGGGTGACGAGGAGGAAAAAAAAAAAAAGGAAGGAGGAGGAGGAGGATTTTTGCAGCGCCTCGTGTATCAGTCTGAGCCCCAAATATTCCTCCTCGCACAACCCAAACAGAGAGGCGGCGGCGGCGAGCTAACAGGAGGGGAGCAGGACGCCGTTTGTCTCGCGCGGGGCAAAACTGTGCAACGAGGAATCCGGAGTCAATTTCCAGAGCTTTTGCGATGACCCGAAGCCCCCCTTGTCCCCCTTCCCCCCCCTCGGCAGGCAACGCGCACACACACACACACACACACACACACACACACACATACACACGCAACACTCTCACTCGACGCACGCAGCACACTCACGCCACGCACGCAACGCACTCACTCGTTCCATGCATGTGTTACTAAAACTTTAAACCTCTTCACTGCGGCGTTTGGATCCAGCTCGCACAGACAGGCTCACCCACCCACTCTGTTTCTCTGTCTGTTTCTGTGTGTGTTTCTGTCTCTGTCTGTTTGTGTGTCGGTTTGTCTGTCTGTCTCTGTCTGTCGTTTTTTTTTCCTTCTTTTCTCTCTTTTCATTTTCTCTTCTCTCGTTTTCTCATATTTCCTTTTTGTTTTGTTTTTTCTTTCTCTATTTTCCTCTCGTATTTTTCTTCCTTCTTTTTTTCTCTTCCGCTATCTATCTTCTCTCTCGTTTTCACTTCTCTCCTTTCTTATTATATCCTCCTCCTTTTTATCTCCTACTTCTCTCTTCTCTAATCTTCTCCCGTTTTACTTTACTTTCATTTTCATCTCCTCTTATGTTCTTTTCCTCTCCCTTTATCCCTCTGAAGAAGCGCAACGGCGGATGAATGAAAAAGCTCCCTCCCTCCCTCAAGCGCCCGTCCCTTGATTTCGAAGCCTCACCAATCACAAACGCCGCCACACTAGCGCGCGTCTTCATCACCTGAGTGTGTCGATCTTGGCGCGCACCTGCCTGCTCGGCGCTCTCCTTTAAGCAAATTGATTCTCGTTAGACACTTTTCTTCCAAGGCAACCCCTCCACACCACCTGACACCTTCCTCCTATTCCCCGCCCTGCCCATAGCCTTGGCCTCTCCCTCTTTCTCTCCCTTCTCTCTCTCTTCTTCTGTTATCATCTCTCTCTCTCTCTCTCTCTCTCTCTCTCTCTCTCTCCCTCTCTTCATAGTTCTCTTCCTTTTCCTCTTGCACTGCCAACCCCCCCGGCAGTCCCCACTCCCTCCTTTCCTCCTTCCTTGTATCTCCCTCTCTTTCCTTCCTTCGTTCTCTCTCGCCTTACCTTCTCCTCCTTCCCTTTCATCCTCCTCCTTTCTTCTCTCCTTTCTCCCCTTACCCTCTCCTCCTTTCCTTGCCTCCCTCCCTCTCATCCCTCCCTTCCTTCTTTCTCGCCTTTCCCTCTCCTTTTCCTCCCTCTCCTCCTCCCGTGCCTGTCCCTCCCCTTCCTCCTCTTTTCCCTCCTGTACTGCCGGCGGTGCAATCGGTAGGAGTTTTTCCCTTCGGGGCCTTCGCTCGCTCGTTCTTTCTCTTGCTGGCTAAAGAAATAAAACTCTCTCTTGTAAAATGATCTCCCGGGAAACATATCAATCATTGGCCTTGAGTCCTTCCTGAGGCACCTGACGAGGCTGTTCTGCTGGGGCCAGTTAACGTGACCCTAAGGGCAGCCTGGGGAGGGAGTGTGACTGAGAGGGGTGTGGGGTGAGTGGGGTAATGAGGATAGGAGTGGCAGTGGTTTAGATTGAGAGGTAAGGGAGGGGTGTAAGGTTGCAAATAAAGGGTTGGTTAAGGGGTAGACAAGGAGGACAGGGGTAAGGTTTCAGGAGGACAGGAAGGGGTGGTTGAAGGACAAGAAGAAGGGAAGTGCTGGTTGGTTGAGGTCAAACGTAGATGGGATGAAGACTTGCAAATTGCTTGGTTGAATAGCAGAATAGAAGCGGTGGTTTCAAGAAGGGAGAAGGAGGTGACGAGGAGAAGGAAAGGATTAGTAAGAAAGAAAGCAAGCAAACAGAGACAGAGAAAGCAAACAAGCAGAGGGCAAGCAAGCAAACAGACACAGCAACCAAAACAAGCAAGCAAACAGAGACAGAAAACAAATAAGCAGAGGGCAAGCAAGCAAACAGACACAGCAACCAAAACAAGCAAGCAAACAGAGACAGAGAAAACAAACAAGCAGACAGAGGACAAGCAAGCAAACAGACAGAGCAACCAAAACAAGCAAACAAAAAGAGACAGAGAAAACAAACAAGCAGACAGAGGACAAGCAAGCAAACAGACAGAGCAACCAAAACAAGTAAGCAAGCAAGCAAAGACAGAACAAGCAAATAAACAGAATCACAGAGCAACCAAGCAAGCAAATAAACACTCACAGAACAACCAAGCAAGCAAATAAACAATCACAAAACAACCAAGCAAGCAAACAGACAGAGCAAGCAGAGACACAGAGCAACCAAAACAAGCCAGCAAGGAAGCAAGCAAACCAAAGCAAGCCTCCTCCCTCTAACACCACCGAGGAGGCGGCCCGCAAGAGAGAGAGAGGGAAAGGAAACTGAAACAAAAACTCAAATAAAATCCTCCAAGAACACATTTGCTCGCCCAACACGAGGCGGAAAAGGCTGCGGGAGCGACACGGCCACGCCAAAAAGGCCGGGCATAAAATAAGTTAAGGACGCTAAGTAGAACAACATTAATAATAAAACTGGAGCAAACTTTACCGAGGAGGGATTAGCCTGTTTGTACTGAGCCTGGCAAACACACGGGAGGCGAGGCGAGGCGAGGCAAAGGGAGGTTAGGTAGTTTGAAGACAGGCAAAGCAAGGTAACAGAAGGCAAGGTGAGTTGAGGGGAGGAAAGGTAAGGCAAGGTAATGTTAGGAAGGTGAGGCGAGGGAAAGGAAGGTTAGGTAGGATGAAGACAGGCAAAGGGAGGTAATGGAAGAGAAGGTGAGTTGAGGGGAGGAAAGGTAAGGCAAAGTAATGTTAGGAGGGTGAGGCGAGGGAAAGGAAGGTAAGGAAGGTTGAAGACAGGCAAAGCAAGGTAATGGAAGGCAAGGTGAGTTGAGGGGAGGAAAGGTAAGGTAAGGGAGGTTTGGTAAGGCGAAGGAAAGTTAGGTAAGTTGAAGACAGGGAAAAGCGAGGTAATGGACGGCTAGGTGAAATGAGGATAGGAAAATTTGTCTAACTTCTCTTCTACCTCTTTTCCTTTTTTTCTTCCTTAGTGATTATGCCTCTCCTTGTCTCTTTCCTTATCTCTCTAACCCAAACTTTCTCCTATTTTTTTTTTCTTCACCTGTACGTGTAGTTTACCTCTTTCATATTTTGTCCTTTAATTTTGTCCTCTTTACTCCTTCGTGGTTAAACCCATCTTTTTTTTTTTACCCTTTCCTTATCTCTCTAACCTAAACTTTCTCTATTTACTTATTTTTCATCTGTACGTGGACTTCACCTTTTTCATATTTTGTCCTTAAACTCACTCTTCATTCTTTACTCCTTCGTGATTAAGCCTATCTTTTTTTTAACCATTTCCTTATCTCTCTAACCTAAACCTTCTCTATTTAATTAGTTTCGTCTGTACGTGGACTTTCATGTCTGTCTGTGTCTGCCTCTCTGTCTATCTGTCTCTCTCTGTCGCCTCTCTTTCTCTCTCTCTCTGACGAGCTCCGCGGACGCTTCTCTCTTTAAACACAATTATGCTGTATGCTGACGCCGCTTGCCATTCTTACCTCAGCATATCTCGACTTTTCCTCATCCTCTCCGCTGCCTCTCTTCCTCCTCCTCCTCCTCCTCCTCCTCCTCCTCTTCCCCCTCCTGATTATGCTCCTCCTCCTGTTATTATATTTTCTCTCTCTTTCTTGTTGCTGCAATTTCGTTTTCTTCCTTTTACAACATTTTCGTTCTTTTTCTTGTTATTTCATTTTCGTTCTGTTCCTTTTTGCTGTATTTTTTTCTCTCTCCTTCCTTTTATTGCATTTTCGTTTTCTTTCTGTTGCAACATTTTTCGTTTTCTTTCTTTTTATGGCGTTTTCGTATTCTTCCTTTGACAACATTTTCGTTCTTTTTCTGCTATTCTATTTTTGTTCTCCTCCTGATATTGAATTTTCGCTCCCTTTCTCTCTATCTCCTCCATACTCGGTTTCATTCGGCTACGGACACAGTGCAATTCTAAACTTCTTCATAATTCAAATCTCTAACTTGCTTCAATTTCTCCTTCATATAATTTCTTTTTGAATGTCTGTGTATTTTTCCACATTTGATATCTTGTCCTGAAACCCACTCTTTATATTTTCTCCTCCGGGATTATGCTTCTCCTTTTATCCTTTCTCTGTTGCTTTAATCCCAAATGTTTCTCTCTCTCTATATTTAATCATTTCCTCATCTGTATGTGAACTTAACCTCATTTATACTTCGTCCCTAAATCCACTCTTTACCTTTTCCTCCTAAGTGATTATGCCTTTCTTCATGTGCTTTTCTATTCCTTTCTCATCCAAAGTTTTCTCTATTTTACTATTTTTCCTCTGTTCCTGTTAACCTCATTCATACTTCGTCCTTAAACCCACTCTTTACCTTTTCCTCCTAAGTGATTATGCCTTTCTATTCCTTTCTTATCCAAAGTTTTCTCTATTTTACTATTTTTCCTCTGTTCCTGTTAACCTCATTCATACTTCGTCCTTAAACCCACTCTTTACCTTTTCCTCCAAAGTGATTATGCCTTTCTTCATGTGCCTTTCTATTCCTTTCTCATCCCAAACTTTCTCTATTCAACTATTTTTCCTCTATTCCTGTTTACCTCATTCATATTTCGCCTACTCTGTATTTTTCTCCTAAGTGATTATGCTTCTCCTCTCCATTTTCTTATTTCACTAATCCAACCTTTCTCTATGTAATCATTTTTCGTCTGTACGTGAACTTTCCCTCCTTCATATTTCGTCCTTAAACCCACTCTTAACTTTTTCCTTTTCCCTTGTTCTTCCTTTTTCATATCTTATTTTACTCTTTCTATGTCTCTTTTACTCAGCCTTTCTCTATTTAATCATTTCTTCGTCTGTACGTTAACTTTCCCTCCTTCATATTTCGTCCTTAAACCCACTCTTAACTTTTTCCTTTTCCCTTTTTCTTCCTTTTTCATATCTTATTTTACTCTTTCTATGTCTCTCTTACGCAAACTTTCTCTATTTGATAATTTCTTCGTCTGTACGTTAACTTTCCCTCCTTCATATTTCGTTCCCAAACCCACTTCTAACTTTTTCCTTTTCCCTTTTTCTTCCTTTTTCATATCTTATTTTACTCTTCCTATGTCTCTCTTACCCAAACTTTCATCTGTACGTTAACTTTACCTCCATCATATTTCGTCCCTGAGCCCACCATCTCCTCTGCCTCCGCCATGCACCGCCTTCCCAGCCTGACTTTAGCTCCGACATCCATCCCGCTCCTACAAAACCCGCACGTCTCTGATCTTCCTCTCTCATCTCCTTTACGTCGAGGCTCCGGGCGGGGACAATGGCTGCTCCCGACACTCGAGGGCAGGGGCAACAAAGGCTTCAGCGCGTCGGGTGTTTTGAGTGAATTACACATTAGCCTTAACCTTTCCTCCTGGCCCCGAGGTCTTATTCCGCGTTCAAACTCCTTCCCTCCGCCACCACGACCATGAAGGCAAGCGTCTAGGGTGAAGGAGGGGGATGCAGGGAGAGAGAGCTGCTGATGAAATGTTATGTGACTTACCGCATACTTGTTGAGGGTGAATGTGTGAAGGTGAGGGGGAGTATAGTGGGAAGGGAAGGAAGGAAAGTGGGTGGTGGAAGAGAAAGATGGGATGGGAAGGTAATTGTGAGTGTAAATCCGTTGCCAATGAATGAGAAGTGAGGATGGAATGAGAATAGAAGGGAAGGAAAGAAAATGGATGCATGCGTAGATAGGTTGACAGAGGGAGGAATTTAGGATGGAAGAGTGTAGAAATGAAGAAGGGAAGGAGAGGTGGATAATTAGAAGGTAGAAAGAGGGAAGAAGCTAGGATACAAGTGAAGAAATGGAGAATGGAAGGAGAGGTAGATAGGTAGAAAGGTAGAAAGAGAGAGGAATCTAGGATGGAGGAGTGTAGAAATGAAGAAGAGGAGAGGTGGATAGGTAGACAGATAGAATGAGGGAAGAAACTAGGATGGAGGAGTGTAGAAATGAAGAAGAGAAGGAGAGGTGGATAGGTAGACAGGTAGAGAGGAGGAAGAAACTAGAATGGAAGAGTGAATAAATGAAGAAGGGAAGTAAAGGTGGATAGGTAGATAGATAGAAAGAGGGACGAAACTAGAATGGAGGAGAGAAGAAATGGAGGGAAGGAATGAAGAAAAGGTAGATAGGTAGATAGATAAATGGCGGACGGGGATGAGACAGAAAGGGAGGATATAAAATGATATGACAGAGAAACGCATCACAAAAAAAAAAACACCACAAACACAGAAAGAAGGAGAAACCAACACACAAACACACACACACAAGCAGAATTATAGACACCACAAAAAAACACAGAAAAACAAAACTAATTACAACGCATCAAAAGGTCACAAAGAGGAGGAGGAGGAGGAGGAGGAGGAGGAGGAGGAGGAGGAGGAGGAGGAGGAGGAGGCGAGCGAGCGAGCGAATATTTTCACACACAAACACA
>NC_066535.1:15680352-15695352 GCF_024679095.1 Eriocheir sinensis | reverse complement strand
AACAAACGCAAGGCATAGCGTTGAGAGAGCGTGCACGATGATCTAATTTGGGCAAGAACTTCTGTGCTGTGCTGTGCTACGTGTGTGCGACTACCCGAGTGAATGTGTGGGCGTGGGTGGGTGTGGAGGTGTGGGTGGGTGTCCCGTCGCCCCCCTAACCCACCCCTGCCATCTAGCCGCTTACCCGTCCGCTCTACGCCCCCAACTTCGGCCACACCCCCCCGGCAGCCTCCCGTCCCGCCCCGGCACAGTTAAATTGTCCAAGTTTGACAATAACTTCCACTCGAATCGGCGCGAGTCTCCGGCAGGACTACAAGTGGTTCCGCCTCCTGCCCCTCGCGACGCTGATTGCGAGGACACCACACGGCGCGAAGGAGTCATACGGCGAAGGACTCCCGGAGATCCTATTAGGGCAAATGCCAAGCGTAGGAATGAGCTCCCAAGATCCCTGAGGACGGAAACTTTGATGGTGCTCCGTAACGTTAAATATTGCAGCGGGCGGCGATGAGGGAAGGAAAAAGGAAGGAGGAAAGATAAAGAAGGGAAGGAAGAAAGGAAGAAGAGAAAGGAAGAGGAAGGGAAGGAAGAAAGGAAGAAGAGAAAAAATGAAGGACGGATGGAAGAAATGAAGAGAAAAAAAGAAAGAAGGGAAGGAAGAGAGGAAGAAGAGAAAAAAGAAAGGAAGGAAGAATGAAAGGAAGAGAAAAAAAGAAAGAAGGGAAGGAAGAGAGGAAGAAGAGAAAAAAGAAAGGAAGGAAGAATGAGAGGAAGAGAAAAAAAGAAAGAAGGGAAGGAAAAAATGAAAAAGAGAAAAAGAAAGAAGGGAATGAAAAAAAAGGAAGGAGAAAGAAACATGAAGAAAGAAAGGAGGGAAGAAATGAAGAAGGGATAAAGAAAGAAGGGAAGGAAGGAAGGAAGAAGAGAAAGAAAAAGAGAAAGAAAGCGAAGGGCAGAAAGAAAGAAAGAAGAGAAAGAAAAGAGAAGGAAAAAAAGCAGAACAGAGGGGAAAAAAAGGGAGCGTAAATGAGCAGTTCTCGGGAAAACATGGGGGAGAAAAAGATGTGAGTTATTTGATTGGTCAGGTGTTGCGTGGGGGGTGAAAAACGTCGCGGCCCCGAAGACGCTCACCCCAAGACTGCCTTCCGAGGTGACGCATAGGAGGGAAAGACGAAATAAAATTGTGTCCCATGAAAAAGAGAGGAAGTAAATATTTCATGATGTTGATGGAAGAGGTTGGGAGAGAGGCAGAGCAAGAAAGGAAGGAAGGGAAGGAAGGGAAGAGGAAGGGAGGATAGAAAGAGGGGAGGGAAGGAGAGGAGGAAAGAGGAGAAGAAAGAAAGGAAGGAAGGAGAGAGGGGATGAAGGGAGGAAAGAGGAAGGGGAGGGAAAGGAAGGGAAAGGAAAGGGAAGGGAGGGAGAGAGAAGAGGAGGGTGGAGGTCAAGGATGGAGAGGAAAGGAGGGAAGAGGGAAAAGAGGGGAAGGAAGGGGAGAAAGACAGAGACAGGGAGGGAGATATGGAGGAAGGACGAGAGGGGAAAAGGAAGGGAAAAAGAAAAGAAAAAAGAAAGGAAAAAGGAGGAAAAGGAAAAAGGAAGAGGACGAAGGGGAGAGGAGGAAGAAAAAGAAAAAGGAGGAAGGAATAATGGAAGGAAGGAAGAAAGGAGGAAGGAAACGAAGAAGAACAAGGAAGATGAAGGAAAATAATAATAAAAAAAAGGAATATAAATAAGAACAGAGGAAAGGAAGGAAAAGGAAAAATAATGTGAAGAGAAGGAAAGTGAAGCAGGGGGGGAGGGGGAGGAGGGAAAGTGGGGGGGGGAGGGGAAGGGGGGGAGGAGCAAAGAGAGACAATACAGGGAACTCCTTCGCCGCCAACAGCAGACGAGGGGAACAAAGGGGAATCGAACGCCCCCCTCACACCTCTGATGACGCCCCCCTCCACCCCCTTCCACCTCCCCTCCCCTTCCACTTTATATCTCCCCCTTCCCCCTTCCCCTCCCCTCTAACCAGCTCTCCTAATCCCTTCCCTTCACCTTATACTGCCTCCACTCATCCCTCCCCTTCAACCTTCCCCTCCCCTCTAACCAGCTCTCCTAATCCCTACCCTTCCCCTTTTACCGCCTCCTCTCATCCCTCTCCTTCCCCTCTTCCCCCTTCCCCTCATTTTTTCCATCTCCCCTTCCTACCATCTCCTCTTCCCCCTTCCCCTCTTCCCCTCCCCTTCCCCCTTCCCCTCTTCCCCTCCCCTTCTTCCCCTTACTCTTTTCCACCTCCCCTCCCCTCCTTCTCCTCCTTCCCCTCGTCCTTTCCTCGTCTTCTTTTCCTTCATCTTCTCTTCCCTTCTTCTTTTCTGTTCTCTCTCTCTCTCTCTCTCTCTCTCTTCTTTTCCCTTCTTTTCCCTTTTTTTCCTTCCTCTTTCCTTCATCTGTTTTCCCTTCTTCGTCTTTTTCTTTTGCCATTTTCCGCTTCTTTCTCCCTCTTTATATTTCTCTTTCTCATTTCCTCCTCCTCTTTGCTCTTTCATTCACCTGTTCTCCTTTATCGTCTTTTCCTTTCAGCTCATTTACCGCTCCTTCTCTCTCTCCCTTTATATCCCTTCACTTTTCTCTTTCTCATCAGTCCCTCCTCTCCTTCTCCTTTTCCTTCCTTCCTTCCTCCCTTCCGCTTTACACTTCCTTTCGTCCCTGTACTTTTTCCCTCTTCTCCCCTCTTCCCATCCGCTCCCCGCAACCTCTCCGTCTCTTCCTTCCATTCACACCACACCCTCTTCTCTCGCTCTATATGCTTATTAATGATTTTTCTCCTTCCCTTCCGCCTCAACTACCCTTCCTCTGGCTTCTGCTGCACCCTCTTCAGTCCTTTCCATTCCCCTCCCAGTAGATTTTCCTCTCCTTTTCTCTCCCTTCTTCTTTTACTCTCCACTCCACAGAGCCTTGATTTCCTTTACCAGCATCACAGAATTTCTCCCTCCCTTCTTCCTCCACTTCCCTCCATTCGTATACGCCTTTCCTCCTACCTACCTTCCTTCTTCCCTTCTTCCCTTCAAAAATCCTCCTTCCTCTGTATTCCACGCATATCTTCCTCCTTCCTCCCCTTTTCCGCTAAATTTCAGCTATACCCATTTTCTCCCATTCTCGTAAAAGAACGTGTGTGTGCTCTTCCCTTATCTACCCCTTTTCCATCCCTTTCCTCGGCCCTTCACTAAAGTCTCCGCGCTACTGCCTCGTTTTCGTTATCTTCCCTCTTCCTTCCGCAAAACACTCATATCGCCTATTCAATTTCACAGTGTTCCTCCCCCTCCCCCCCCACCAAAAGTCTCCGCCCGATACCCTATTCTGGGCCCGCTGCTTTCAATCTCCTCTGCCCCCTTTTTCGTTTCCTCTCTCCTCCCCACTCACAAACATGCCAGCTTCCCTCTTTCACAAATCCTCAATTAACTGACCTACCTACCTCTCTAGCTACCCTTCCGCCGCCTCTTCTAAAATTCGTTGCCTCCTCTTTCTTTCCCTTCACTGTTATGTTTTTCCTGTACTCTCAACGTCTCCTAAAACCACCTATTCTTTATCCCCTTCCTTCTACCTATGCTAAAATTTGTTCTATCTCGTTCTTTTCTTTCCCCTTCTTACTTTCTTTTCCATTTCCCTCCACTGTTATGCTTTCCCTGTACTCTCAAACTGTCCTAAAACTACCCATTCTTCATTTATATTCCTTCGCCTCTTCTAAAATTTGTTCTATTTCCTCTTTATTTCCCTTCTTCTTCCTTCCTTCCTTCCTTCCCTCCTTCCCTGTTTCCTTCCTTCATTCTTCCCTCCTTCATTTCTTCCCTGTTTCCTTCCTTCATTCTTCCCTCCTTCATTTCTTCCCTCTTTCCTTCCGTCTCTCCAACTTTCCTTCATTCTTCCCTCCTTCCCTCTCCAATAACCGCCAATTCTTCCTTCATTTCCCTACCCCTGCACCCACCCACACGCCTCGCCCCTCCTCCTCCCCGCTAAGCTGCAGGGACACACGGATCACACGAGTCCCCGCCGCCGCCAACACCTGCAGCCCCGTGTCCACCGCAGCTCCCGGGACTCCTGCAGCGGGGGCGGGGTGGGGCGGGGCGGGGTGGGCGAGGCGGTGAATACTGCTGTGGTGGGTTTTGATGGTCCGCGCGTTTCTGTTTTACATGTGAATAGAAGTCTTTCATTCTTGGTCTTGAGGGCACTTTTTTTTTCCTTTTTCTTATGCAGTAAAAAATATAAAAAATCTGAACAGGACTTGCCTTTCTTTCTTGCTTGCTTCTGGGGACACGAGCACACACACACACACACACACACACCCACACACACACACACACACACACACACACACACATATACACACACACACAGTCACACCATCCAACTCTTTCCAACCAGGCGGGAGGAAGTGAATCTGTCATCACCTCACATGCAAACGACGCCTCCGCTGAAAACTGAACCCCGTGACAAAGCATTCAAAGGGCGCGCGTGTCAGTTAGTCAGCCAGTCGGGTCGGCGCGCCAATTAATAACTTTTTCCGCTATTGGACCGACGGCGGCGATTCACGGCAGGGAGATCGATGGAGTGCAGCGGCGCCCATCTATCGAGAGATTCTGCGTAACATGTTTGATAATGATGTACAAACTATTCGGTATTAATCTCCCTCTCCTCCTCCTCCTCCTCCTCTCTTTGTTCCTTCCTTCCTTCCATTCATCTCTTCTCCTCTCTCTGTTGTTTCCATCCGTGCCAATCAGTCATGAATTCTCTGAACTTATCTTGCGAGTACACGGTTATTCCTCCTCCTCCTCCTCCTCCTCTTCTTCCCTCCCTTTCCGATAATGATGTACGAACTGTTCTGCATTCCTCTCCTCCTCCTCCTCCTCCTCCTCCTCCTCCTCCTCCTCTCTCTCTCTCTTTGTTGTCCCTTTTCAGTGCGTCATTCAGCCATAAATTCACTGGACTTGTTACCGAGGCGTCCACTCAGTTATTCTTCTCTCTCTCTCTCTCTCTCTCTCTCTCTCTCTCTCTCTCTCTCTCTCTCTCTCTCTCTCTCTCTCTCTCTCTCTCTCTCTCTCTGATGGCGTTTCATAAATTGTTCCGCTTTCCTCTCCTTCTCTTCTCTCTTCATCCTTTTCTCTCCTCTCCACGTATCTCAGTATAGTCACATTTTTTTGCTGAATTTACTGAAACTCATATTTCGAACAGTCCACCAAGCTCTCCTTCCTCTTCCTCCTATCTTTCTTCCTTCCTTTCTGTTCTGTGTTTTTCGCCTATTCTCGTTCTCTCTTTTCCACGTCTCCCGGTAACCACATTTTTTTTTTTTTTGCGTCAAGTAGAAAGGTATTTACTGAACTCATATTTTGAAGAGTCTAAATGGTTCCTCTTCCTCCTCCCTTCCTTCCTTTCTGTTCAATGTTTCTCGCCTCTTTTTCTTGTTCTTTTCTTCTCTACAAGTCTCTCAATAGCACCATTTTTTTTTTTTGCGTCAGTAGAAAGGAATTTACTGAGCTCAAAATTGCCACAGTCTACCTTGTTCTTGATTCTCTGCCTCCTTCCTTCCTTTCTTTCTGATGGTTATGCGCAAGCTCTTCCATATTCCTCTCCTATTCCTCTTGTTCTTTTCTCCTTCCTTTCTCATATTCCGAACAGTCTAGTTAGTTCTTGCTTCTCCTCTTCCTCCTTCCTTCCTTCCTTTCTGATGGTAATACGCAAGCTCTTCCATATTCCTCTCCTATTCCTCTTTTTCTTTTCTCCTTCCTTTCTCATATTCCGAACAGTCTAGTTAGTTCTTGCTTCTCCTCTTCCTCCTTCCTTCCTTCCTTTCTGATGGTAATACGCAAGCTGTTCTGTATTCCTCTCCTCCTCTGTTTCCTCTATTTATTCGTTTCTCCTCTCCTCCTCTCTTTGTTGTCCCATTTCAGCGCCAATTAGCAACGATTTCCCTGCACGGACTTAAGTTTCCGTGTAGCCTACCAAACAAGCCATTTTTCTTCCTGATAATCACGGTTTCGTATTTCTTTCCTCCTCTCTTTGTGCTCTTCTTCTCCCCAGCTCTTCTTCTTCTCTTTATTGTCTCATTAGTGCCAATCAACACCGAATTCACTGGACTTGTTTTCCGCGGAGCCTGACTAGCTATTCTCTCTCTCCCCCTCCCTCTCTCTCTCTCTTGTGTCGTATTATCGGAGGGACAGTCGAGGGAGGTAAGTTATGGAAATCCACTGAGTCACTCGCGGCTTTGAGGTTCGGGGAAGGTATGGGAAGGATCGCTGGGTACTGTGTGTCCGTCGAAGGCTCTAAAAGTGTTCTCCTACGAAAGACGTTATCAGGTTATGTTCTTCATCTTTACTGTTGTCTGATCCTTTATCCCATGCATATGATTTTCGATTTTTATTTGGGAGACTCTGTATATTAATTCTCCTCTTCCTCCTCTTCCTCCTTCCCACACACCCTACACATATACACACACACAAAATCAATGGTTAAATAAAGTAAGCGCTCCCTCGGTATATATATGAACGGGCCATAAATCAAGACTTCACGAGAAAATTATTTAAACTTTTAAACGCCGCGGGAAGAAGAGTAGTTGCAATGTTAAAAACGGAGCCGAGTCGCAATTTTAAACTGTATCCCCCCAAACACACACGCACGCACGATTCTCTCTCTCTCTCTCTCTCTCTCTCTCTCTCTCTCTCTCTCTCTCTCTCTCTCTCTATTTTTTTCTGCCTGAATCATAACCAAATGCCTTCAAGAGAGAGAGAGAGAGAGAGAGAGAGAGAGAGAGAGAGAGAGAATACTGCACAGCTGGAGAGAAACAGTTGCTCTCCTCCCTACCTCCCCGTCCTCCTCCTCCTCCTCCTCCTCCTCCTCCTCCTCATTTTCCTTCCTTCTCCTGTCTCCACTACCACCACTACCGCCATTACCTTCTCCTCCTCCTCCTCCTCTTCCTCCTCCTCCTCTTCCTCCCATCTAACGCTGATAACTTTGGAATTGATTAGCACACTTTTCCGCATCCTCGGCCTTTTCCCTTCCTGATAAAGCCACTCGACGGGAAAATACCACCGCTGAAAAGGCCATCCGAAGGGAACACTGGTGATGGGGAAAAAAAAGAAAAAAAAAGAAAGAAAGAAAAAAAAGGAAAGATATGCTGATAATAACTAGCCATATGGAGTTTTTGTTCTCTTGTGATATGGTTTAATATTGTTAAGTTCATATTCTTGTCTTGGGAGCGGCGAGGGACGGGCTTTTTTTTTATATCCTTTTTGTTGCCCTTGAGCCGTGTCCTTTGATGTAAAAAAAAAAAAAAATAAATAAATAAAATAAAAGGCAGTTCAAGGGGCCTTCTAGGGGAAAACTCGTAAAGAAGTAAAATAAATAAATAAATAAATAAATCTACAAAGACACAATGACAGTAAATAGAAATAGGAAGGTTTGATTTTCTTTTCATAGGCTTTATTTCTGTCTTGTTCGTATTTTGTCTCTATATTTTTTTTGCCCGTAATAGAGGCACCATTTTCTTGACGTCAGTTCCAGGATTACCAATCAATCAAACCCCATCCCATAAGAGCTTTCTAGGAACCACTTCTACTTGTTAAGGGAGTTACTACGTTCGACACGTCAGCCTTCTCTGTCAATAACAATAATACGGCACAAAGGGGACAAAAAGAAAATGTATTGTCGTTAAAGTATATGGAATTCGACGACGGGGAAAATCTGTTTACTTAGAAGATAGCGTTTTTTAGTTTTTTTTTTAGTTGGTGATGAATATTAATTTTCTGAAGGGAGAGTTTGGCAAGCGGCCACACACACACACACACACACACACACACACACACACACCTACACACACTCAAACACACACAACGTTATTTTTGGTAATATTACATGTACACACACACACACACACACACACACACACACACACACACACACACACACACTCGTCACTTTCACACACATTTCGACACGCCGACTCGCTTGCTTCATAATAAACAAAAACACCAAAATAAAAAAAATATAAAAACACACACACAGTTACACGGCGGCTCCAAAGTGCATTACTCTGTTTGATTCCATTTTTATACGCGCTTCGTTTTTTTCTCTCTCTATTTCGTGTTTGTGAATATTCATGAACGTTTTTTATTTTTTTTACAGCACAGACTATTACTATCCGCATTTATTTTTACCCCGTTCGGTCATATGTTAGGTACTCGATATTCCTACGTACCTAAACTTTATATTTTATTTTCTGCGCACTTAACATATATAGTTCTTAATACCTTTGCCGAATTAAAGTTGTCCTGTCCTGTCTGATAACGTGAATTCTTCCTTACACTCCTCATATACTCCTCCTTATCCTCTGACTCTGATGAACTGGATGGAAAGCAAAGCAAAACAACAATAACAAAGATAAAAACACGACATTCTTCTTCCTCCTCCTCTTCCTCTCTCTCCTCTGAACCTCCTATAAGCCCTATGAAAAACAATAAAAAAAACCACGATATTCTTCTTCCTCCTCCTCTTCTTCTCTTCCTCTTTCTCCTCTGAACCTCCTATAAACCCTATGAAAAACAATAAAAAAACCACGATATTCTTCTTCCTCCTCCTCTTCTTCTCTTCCTCTCTCTCCTCTGAACCTCCTTTAAACCCTATGAAAGTAAAAAAACACGCCATTCTTCTCCCTCCTCCTCCTACTCTCTTCCTCTCTCTCCTCTGAACCTCCTTTAAACTGTATGAAAAACAAAACAAAACAAAAAAACACGACATTCTTGGACATTATTCTTCCTCCTAGTCCTCCTCTTGAACTCATACTTGAGGTGCGGTCTTACCATTGAATTTTACTAGGACAACATAACTTCTGGCGCGTTTTACATTCGAAGTTCCTCGCTGTGAACCTGAGCTTAGTACTGGCTTTCTTATATACTGAGTTCCGGACCGGACATTCTTTACTCATCATTTCTCTTCCCCGCGTCCACTGATGACCCACCCACTGATTGGCTCTCCTTGTTACCAGTCCTTTCCTTCCTTTCCGGCGTTTCAGCTGCCTTCGCCCGGGCCACAAAGACGCGTCCATTAGCCCGGCGCGGCACAATAGAGCCACACACGCGCGGGCCTCACCGTCTGCCTCCCAATACTCACGGCCACAATCGACTCTCCTTCCTCATCAATATTCATAGTTAATTCAATTCGGCTTCCCAATAACACGGATTCAGGCGGTGTCGTTGCAGGCCTCGGATCTCTGCCTCTTGTCTTGTCTTTCATTCACCCGGTCTGTCTGTCGGTTGGTTGGTTGGGCTTTGTGTTATTAGTCTGCTGTATTTCGTTGTGCTCAAAGGGACGGTGTGACGGAGATGTGCACTGGAGCCACGCGCAGATATAGTGTATGCACCCAACTTTACTTTTTACCTTTTGTGTTATGTATACTCTCTTTCTCTTTCTTCCTCTTTATCTTCCTTCAATAGTTGTCTTCCTTCCTTCCTTCGTCCTTGTTCTCCTCCCATCCTCCTCCTCCTTCTTCTAATCTCCCACCCTTTCTCTTCCTTCCGTCCTTCGTCCCCGTCCTCCTCCTCCTCCTCCTCCTCGTAATCTTCCTCCCTTTCTCCTCCTCCCTTCCTTCCTTCCTCCGTGTATTGATTTCCTCCTCTCTATTCACCCTTGCAAAACATAATCTTCCTTCCATGGGTCGCTTTTTATTACTCCTTCTCTTCCCCTCCTTCCTTCCTTCCTTCCTTCCTTATCTTTTTTTTCATCCCCGCTTGCATGCTCCATCATTCTTGACACTGAACACCATCTCATTTTACTCCTCCTCCTCCTCCTCTTCCGCCTCCTCTTCCTCTTCCTCCTCCTCCTTCGCTTCTTTAAAATTCTTCCTTTCCCCACCATCTACCTCATCATCTCATTATCTCTTCTTCTTCTTCTTCTACCTTATCCACAATCTCTTTAATCTCCTCCTCTTCCTTCTCTTCCTTTCCTCCTACTCTTCTTCCCTCTACTCGTCTTACTCTCTTCCTCCTCCTCTGGCTACTCGTACTTACTCTCCTCCTCCTCCTCCACCACCTTCCCCTCCTCCTCCTCCTCTTCCCAATCTTCCTTTTCCTTACCGTTGCGTTCTGCGTAAACACTTATTTTTCGGCCTCAAAGCTTTCAAAGAGGTTGCGAAGCGTTCGGCGGATACACGAGAAATAAAAATGAAACGTTGCGGAAAATATTAAAGAAAGCGAAATATTTTGAAGGGAAGAAAAAAAAAATAACGCAATGAACCCTAGTAGCCATAAAGTTTGTAAGGAAGGTCTATATTATGAACTCTTTAGATCTTGGAAACTTAAGTAGATATGTTAAGATTACTACGGATACGAGGAAGGAAGGAAGGAAGGAAGGATGCAAGAGATAAGGAGGGAGATTAGGAGGAGGAGGAGGAGGAGGAGGAGGAGAGAGGAGAGAGAGAGAGAGAGAGAGAGAGAGAGAGAGAGAGAGAGAGAGAGAGAGAGAGAGAGAGAGAGAGAGAGAGAGAGAGAGAGAGAGAGAGAGAGATATGAATGTTTTTTTTTATTTAGAGTTTTTATTGATGTTTTTTATCCTCAATCTTTTTTTTTATTCAATTTATCTTAACTTCCCATTTTTCTTTTTATTATTTGCGTATATCTTACTTATGTGTGTACGTGTGTATGTATTATGTGTGTGTGTGTGTGTGCGTGTGCGTGTGCGTGTGTGTGTACGCGCGCAGTTAAAAAAGAAAATCCACTCCTAACTAATTACTAATCGCCCTCAAATAGGAAAAAAAATGAAGGCGATGAAGTGGAATCTGAACCAGGAAATTGCGTAGAGGAAGACTGGAAATGAGAGGGAGAGGGAGAGAGGAGAGGGAGGGAAGGAGAGAAGGCAGGAAGGGAGGGAGGAAGGAAGGAGGAGGAGGGAATGTAAGCTAGGGTCAAAGTGGGACTCGACTGTCAGCTCCGTAAACGAGAAGAGGAAAAAAAAAAGAAAAAAAAAGAAACCCGCAGAAGTGAGATGAAAGTGATGGAGCTAGAGGAGGAGGAGGAGGAGGAGGAGGAGGAGGAGGAGTCGGGATATGAAGGAGGAGATGAGGAAGGAGATTGAGAAGGAGATGGAGGAAGAGATTGAAGAGGGAGGTCATTCTGGGGAAGCACACGAACGATTGAGATGATGGAGACAACGGCGTGGCGGAGGAGGAGGAGGAGGAGGAGGAGGAGGAGGAGGAGGAGGAGGAGGAGGAGGAGGAGACGAAGAAGAATAAAAAAAAATCATAATAATACTAGTGAGGAGGAGGAGGAGGAGGAAGAGGAAGAGGAGATGAAGAAGTATAAAAAGTAGTGCAAGAAAAAAAAAAACTAAAATATCATAGTAATACCAATGAGGAGGAGGAGGAGGAGGAGGAGGAGGAGGACGATGATAAAGACGATGACGATGATGATGATGATGAATACAATAAACAAAAAATACCATAAAAAAGTAATCAATCCTTCAGTTTATAAGAATTTCCACGCAAAAGAAAAAGAAAAAAGAAAATAAGTTAAACCGAAGACAAAAGATCATATATAAGGAAAGACGGACACACTAAAAAAATAGAAGAAAAAGAAAACAGGAAGATGGAAGAGAAGAATAACAATAAAAATGAGGGAAGGGGAACAAGGTCAGAAGGAGGAGGAGAGAAGGGGAGACATAAGATTTGAGGGAAGGAGAGCAAAAGGTGGGAAGGGGGAAGAGAGAGAGGAAGAGAGAGAGAGAGAGAGAAAGGAAATTGAGTTTGCGGGAGAAAGAAGAAGAGAAGAATACAGAGGGAAGACGAAAGGGGAAGAAGAGGAAGAAAGCAAGGGACGAGAAATCTGGGAGGAGGAGGAGGAGGAGGAGGAGGAGGGGGAGGAGAGGGATTGGTGACGATTGAGGGATTAGACCGAGTAGACCCGAGACCCATAGAGGATTACGAAAGAGAGAGAGAGAGAGAGAGAACAAAGAACAGACTTCCATCATTGAACACAAACTCCAACAAGAGACGCGTCACTCAGGCAGAAGGACCGAAGGATGAACAGAGAGGGAAGGGAAAGACTACAAATTTAGGGCAAAAAATCTAAGAGAACCGAGTTAACTTCTGAATGCTGCCGCCCCTCACCCCTCCTTGTGCGTGTGCGTGTGTGTGTGTGTGTGTGTGTGTGTGTGTGTGTGTGTGTGTGTGTGTGTAAGCAGATGTCGAATACAGTAAAAGAATAACAAAAGTGGACGCGTGACACAAAGGATTAAATCACTAACAAAATCTCTCTCTCTCTCTCTCTCTCTCTCTCTCTCTCTCTCTCTCTCTCTCAGTAATTATATATAAATAGGATAATTAAATTGGGAAGTCATTAAATTTTGCACTGAGGAGGAGGAGGAGGGGAGTGAAGGAGGGAGAAAAAGAGAGCAGGAGAAAGGGAGGGAGAGAGGAAGGGTAGCAAGGAAAGTAGGAATTAAAAGGAAAAAAAAATGAAAAAAAGACAAGGAGAAAATTAAGAACAAGAAGAGAAAAAAATAAAAACAAGTAAAACATGATGGAGAGAAAAAAATGCTTATGGAAGAGGAAAGTAGGAATCAGAAACACAAAATATGAATAAAAAGGAAAATAAAATAAAGAACACGAAGAATAACAAAAATAAAACAGAGGATGTAAAGGAAAAAAAAACACTTACGGAAAATCAGAAGTAGAGTTAAAGGGAAAAAAAAGAAGAAAAAAAACACTTGACAAGGTGAGCGAGGTAAAAAAAAACACCACTTACGGAAAATCAGAAGTAGAGTTAGAGGGGAAAAAAACACACACACGTGACAAGGTGAGATCAGTCAAGAGGTGAGGTGGCAACACTTACCTGGTGGGCTGGTATGTCAGAAGCGTCCGGCCCCTAGTGCATCCTCCGTGCCGGCGAGCCTGCAACACAAGACAACACACCACGTTAACATAAGGAAGGAAAACGTCAACACAGAGCAATGCAACACCTCAACACAAAGCAAACAGTCAACACAAGACAACACACCACGTTAACATAAGGAAGGAAAACGTCAACACAGAGCAATGCAACACCTCAACACAAAGCAAACGGTCAACACACGACAACACAACACATTAACGAAAGGGAGGAGGAGGAGGAGGAGGAGGAGGGGGATCAATGGAGGGAGGAAGGGAGAAATGGAGAGCGTGAGGAAAGAAGGGAGGCAGAGAGGAAAGGGAGGATAGGAAAGTAGGAATTAAAAGCAGAAAAAAATGAAAAAAATAATTAAGAATACGAAAGAAAAGTGGAGTGGAAAAAAATGTTGAAGGAAGAGGAAAGTAAGAATCAGAAGCACAAAATATGGAGGAAAAGGAAAAGAAAACAAAACACAACAGGTTAAGAAGTAAACGCGAGGCAATACAAAAGCTAAACAGAAACTACACGATCAATAAAAGACACTACTCGTTAAAATAAGACAAAAACAAAAACAAAAAGCGCAATACAATCAAAACACCGCAGCACAAAAAGAAAATATACCAACACAAGGCAACCCAAAACCCAAAAATGCCAATAAATGATAACAAAATGAATAACTAGCATCGGAACAACACAGCTCGTCAAGAATACCATAACAAGCGAGATGCAACACAGCACACCACACGGGCAACTCACTCCTAGCAACCCCGATCTTTGCAATTTCAATAACAACAACAACTGCGCCACACACGGTAATATAACACTGCAGTAATGAACGTGTCGGAATGTTCCTCTTTCTGCAACACAAATCCTGCAGCCTTGCCTTTGTAGCACTGTACCTTCATCCCTATTAGAGTTCGTTCACCCCTCAACACGTGTACGCTATATAGACACCTGCGAACTGAATGCTGAATCTTCCCTCGTTTTACTTTCTACTTAACACCTGTGGCCGAGCGAGACTACGCCCTAACACCTGTACCATCACTGATACCCCACACTCATTACCTGTACACCTGCCGCATCCACACCCATCCACACCCACACCCACACTAAGAAATGAATAATGGGTTAAAATTCAAAACAATAGCGCATTTTATCAGCACTCAAAATATGTAGTAGACTAGTAATGAAATAATGAATAATAGAAACAAACATTAAAGACAAACATACGCACACACAAACACACAAACACACAAACACACACAAATATATTCACACACAGAAGCAGTATGGGATTGGACTGACAAACATTGATAACGTTAATACGAAATTGATACACACACACACACACACACACACACACACACACACACACACACACACACACACACACACACACACACACACACACACACGCAACCCACCCCACCCCCACCACAAACACACATGCACGAAAACAAACAAACAAACAAACAGCCTCCCTCTCCCATCGCACCCCACAAACACATGGATAAAGCCCCTTACACCTCCTCACCCCTTTCTCGACGCCCCTCCTTCGCCCCCTCCTTCACCCCATCCTCTCCTTCTCTCTCCCATCGCACCCCACAAACACATGGACAAAACCCCTTCTTCCTCCTCACTCCTTCCTAGACGCCCCTTCCCCTTCGCCCCTTCACCCCACCCTCTCCTATCGCACCCCACAAACACACGCACAAAACCCCTTTACTCTCCCTTCCCCCTTCTCCTTCATCCTCATCCCCTCCCTTCACCCCCTCGACACCCCCTGGCACCACCACCCTCGTCATTACCGTCTCGAGGCCCCGATGCTAACGAGGCTAATACGACACGGACGCGGCGGACGAAGGCAAAGTTCCTCACCGCCACTTTTCGCTCAGATGACAAACAGAACGAGGCGCTGAGGACGAACGCCACTTTTTTTTCCCGTGGGTTTCGTTCATGAGGGCGAGTTAGCATTCATCCCGCGCTGGCCCCGACAATGATACACACACACACGCACGCACACACACACACACACACACACGTAAACGCTTTTTTTTTTAATTTTACCTAAACTTTTATATTGAATTATGAGAGGACGGACGTAATTTTGTTTATT
>NC_066535.1:15535352-15675352 GCF_024679095.1 Eriocheir sinensis | reverse complement strand
ACCTTTTATATCGCTGCGCAAGGTGATGAAATACGAGCTTTCTGAGGATCAAAACCTTCCTATAGTGAAACCAAATTGTCGAGTCCGTTTTGGCGTTGGCTCCCTCGGGTCCATTTCTCCCCTCTGGTCTGCCACACAGTCCCAACACCTATTTTTTTCTCTCATATGTTACCTATAGCTTACATATGAGAGGAAGGGATAGGTGTTGGGGGGGTGTGGCAGAGCAGAGGGGAGGAAAGGACCCGCGGGAGCCTACGCCAGACCGACCTCGACATATTTGGAAGACTATAGTTTATTCTTTGTCCCAACACGAAGCCAGGCGCTCCTCCAGTTCTTCCGCCTGTTGGTGCTGCTGCCGGGGAGCTGTCAATCCCAGCGCCTCGCCTCGCCTCACGCCGCGGTGGGTGCAACAGATGCTCCACACCGGTGCACTCCAAGCTTTTCTTCCTGTGAACCCAGTTTTGTTTGAAGCATCACCTGCACGACGCACCTGCAGCCTCGTGACGGTAGTAGGAATTGTGTGCCTCCCGCGCCATCTGCTCAGTTATATAGTTGCGAATAAGTGGCTGCCCGGTGAGTATTCAACCGTGACCCAATGCCAGGGCGCGTATTTCCCTTCTCTGTACGGGTATGTGGCGTCCGCTCTTGAACAGGCCAGGTTAGGTTAGGTTAGGATAAGTTAGGTTAGGTTAGGTATAGTTAGAGTTCCTCATGGTAATTTTGAGTAGGAATCACAATGGGAGTATTTTCCAGAACACCCAGTGGTTAGCTTTGAAGGTACAGCCGAGCGTCTTCACTCAGGAACCACATACCCGTAGAGAGAATGGGAATATGCTGCCGGGGCGTGACCTCTGCTGTGAGGAGCCCTGCCCTGCACACCGCTGGGTCCGGGTGACGGCCCAACCTCCTTCACGCACACTTTTTTCATAACCAATCTAAAACTTTTCTCGCTACGAGGAAACTTAAAACAATAGAGTAGTTGTCTGGACAGCCCCAAACAGACACTCCTGAGATACAAGGCTCTCCTCACAACCGGCCCGCGCTGCTCTGAGTCTAGTCAAAAGAATAAAAAAAATGTGTAATAACGTTTCGCCTCTATTGGGGAAGGTAAGAGATTTTTTAAGAGCGCATTTAAAATCTTAACAAGATACAAACTTGGGAAACAACGCTCCAAATTATTACTTTGAAAAGAATAATTTGTTCTAACTTTACCTGAACTCTCTCTCTCTCTCTCTCTCTCTCTCTCTCTCTCTCTCTCACACACACACACACACACACACACACACTTTCTCTACCTGAGTGCCTCGCCTTTCCCACGCAGCGTCTCTGGTTGGTTAGGCTGTTTGGAAATCCACAACATTGCCTCTAATATCCCTCAGGACGCCAACCACCACCACCACCACCACCAAGAACAACACTAACACCACCACGGCCAAGACTCACGGCCCACACTGCTATACTTCCATCTACTACAACTCTTCTATCGGTTTAGTTTCCAGCGTCACTAGTACAGCCACTCTGCCTAACATTATAAAGAGCAACACACATTTTTTTCCTTCCCCGTTGAATACTTCTCGTCACTATCAGGAAAAGTACTTCCATCAGTGTAATTTCCTCCCGGTCAGTACCACAAGCACCGTCTACCACCACACACAGAACACTACCTCTCCTGCTTACCATTACCCTCCCCCACCAACCATACACCCCCCCCATCATCACCACTACCTCCTATAGAGCTTCCCCCATCATCACTACAACCACCATCACCATTATGAGCGACGAAAAGCAAAAGAAGGTATGATGAACTTCTAGGTAAAAGGAACCACTCATCATCATTCAACACCAAAAACAACACCGCCATTAATATTACCATCCAGTCTCTCCCTTCCGTCATTACCAGAATCACTGTCCACCACCACCAACACCACCATTCAGAATACCACTATTATCATTTTCCGCCACCACCACCAACATCAACAACACCAGCACCATCAATTATACTCTCACCATCACCGCCATCAATGATCACCACAACATGTCAGTTAGTCACATCACATTAACGGCTTCATCATTAATATATACTCTCTCCTCCATCACTACTAACACACAGGTCATCACTATCGTTTTAATCCATCGAGTCACCATCAACAATAATAAAATCTCACCATGACAGCCACTGCTCGACTACACACACACACACACACACACACACACACACACACACACTGGTCACCTCTCTTTACCTTTCCTTTCCCTTCTTTTACTTTCTTCCCACTTTTCCTCTTCCCTCATTACCTCATTTTCCCATCGGTATCTTCCGTTCTTCCTCGTTCCTCAATTTCCCCTCTTCATCTTCCCTTCCTCCTCGTCCACTCCCGTACCCCTCGTTCTCTACCAACGCCCTTTCTTCCCTCCCTATCCCCTCTCTTTCCCCTCTACAGCCCCGGAACGAAAGAGGTCAGGGAATGGGATAGAGTTTCATCGTCGGGGAAAGAAATGGAAGACCGTTATACCCTCAGCCGGCTAATGAACGGCCATGAATCAGGCAGGTTAATGAAATGACCGTCCATCGCAGGTGAGCACAGGGCGGGCGATAGGGCGCCATAAAGAAAGGTATTGTGGTCACTACGAGGTAAACGGCGAGGAACGTACCCCAAAAGTGACGAGTTGGAGAAGATAAAAAAAGCATTGTGAAAGAAATAAGGTATGGTGGACTAGTGCAGAGAAAGAAAGGCGCCCAAAAGTGAAATATTAATGACGAAAAATGATGAAAGAAAAACTACTATATGGTGGATTTTATTGGAGGGAAAGAACGCAAGAGTGACAGACTGGTGAGGAAATAAAGGTTTGTGTGATAAAGAAAGTCTAGTCGACTGTTTTATGGTAAGGAAAGGATGCGGGGAGGTAATGAAGAGATAGAAGGGACATGGGGGTGGAGAATGGGAGAGCGAGGGAGAGGGAGTGGGGAGAGAGAGAGAGAAGGGGGACTGTGTTGTTCGTCGGACATGGATGCGGAAAAAAATAAAATGATGACTAGGAGGAGGAGGAGGAGGAGGAAGGGGGGTCGGTGCGGTGCGGGGTTCGAAGGGAGGTGTCAG
This sequence comes from Eriocheir sinensis, assembly GCF_024679095.1. Classification (NCBI taxonomy): domain Eukaryota; kingdom Metazoa; phylum Arthropoda; class Malacostraca; order Decapoda; family Varunidae; genus Eriocheir; species Eriocheir sinensis. The sequence continues at coordinate 15,672,254 of NC_066535.1, read as the reverse complement.
GGGTTGGTGCTGCGATTGGTTGATCATTGGAGCGTTCATCTTGGCGCCACAACTGCTTGGTCATGTGGCGCCGAATTTGACACAAAGACTATTATATTCTAAAAAAAAAATATATATATAAAATCAATAAAAAATTAAAAGCATGATAAAAAATAACAACAGTAAAAGGTCAAGAGGAGATGCGATTGGTTTATGAGTGAAAAATTAGCGACGTAAAAAAGGTTATAAAGAACATAAGGTATGGTGGACTTCGTGAAGGTAGGGAAAGTAGTCTGAAGTGACAAATTAGCATAGAAAAAGAAAATGTTTGGGAGAAAATTAGGTATGATGGACTTCGTTATTAAGGGAAGGAGAGTGACCCAAAGTGACAAATTAGTGACGAAAAACAAGATACGATGGACTTCTAAGTTAAAAGGAATCAAGAGTGACGAAGTAGCAAGGAAAATAAAGTGTTGTGAAGAAATGAGTGTGAATTCTCGACTTTGCACGCTACGAAGGGAAAGGAAACAACCAAAAAGTGATCAAGTGGCAGAGACAGGTGAGCTTGCTACGTAAAAAAAAAAAAAATAAATAAATAAAAAAAAAAAAAGAAAGAAAGAAAGAAAGAAAGGACAGGAAGCAAAAATGATAAGTAAAAAAATAAATGCCTGGCGAATATTGTGAAAAAACAACAACTAATTCCTCCCGATAAAACAAATAAAACAAAAAATTCTTGCTCCTTTCAGTCACTTACGTCAGGGTACACTGGAGAGAACAAAGTTAAGCCACTCACTACAAAATTAAAAAACAAACAAAAAAAAACTTCAGAGATCGGTAATAGGTACAAAGTTAGGTCACTGGCAGCATAAAAAAAAAAAAATCACATCAAACGAACGGAAAATAAATAAATAAAAAAAAACGGAAAATAACACACACACACACACACACACACACACACACACACACACACACACACACACACACACACACAGAGGAAGCGAACAAAGAAAAAAGAAGAAAACAGTCCCCGCTCACCTACGAACGCCCGCGGATTAAAGAAAAAAGATAATAAACAAAAAGGAGATGAAAAACTGATTGAAATATGGCCGCAGGAAGGTAAAAGAAAATGGGAGGTGGAAATGTCAATATGATGGAAGGCTTTTATATAACGAAGAGTTCAAACACGAGGCGATTGACGGACGGGCGTTTGTGTGCTCATGACGAGAGAGAGAGAGAGAGAGAGAGGATAAAAAAAAAAGAGATCGACAAAACAAAGAGGAAAGGAAAGGGAACCAAAATATGCGTGGGAGGAGGAGGAGGAGGAGGAAGGGGGAGGGGTCGGTGCGGTACGGGATTCGAGGGGGGGGGTCAGGGTTGGTGCTGCGATTGGTTTATGATATTAAGTGGCGCGGGGGATCACGGCGCCATTAATCTCTGGAGGTCATTGGTGCGGGAGATCAGTGTGTGTTTACGGCGCCCGGGCGAAATATGACGGTCAGAGGCGGGCTTGTTGTGGCGGCCCCGATGGTGGTGTGCGGTTGAGGCATCATGGTGTGGGTGGGGGTAGGGGGGGAGGAAGGAGAGAAGGGAGATGGAGGGAAGAGAGGAAATACGTAGGTTAGTGAGGAAGGGAGGAGATGAAGGAGGGAGGAAAAGAACAGGTTAGCAAGGAACGGAGATAAAGAAAAGAGAAAGAGAGGGAATGGAAAGGTTAGGATGAATGGAGGGAGGGAAGGGAGAGGTTAGCAAGGAAGGGAGGGGAGGAGGAAGAAAGGGAAGGGAGAGGTTAGCAAGGAAGGGAGGAAAGGAATTGAGAGAGGGAATGGAAAGGCTAGCAAGGAAAGGGTGAAAGGAGAGAGGGAAGGGAGAGATTAGCAAGGAAAGGAGAAGAGGAGGGAGAAAGGGACGGAACAGGTCAGCGAATAAGGGAGGAAAGGAAAAAGAGAAGGGAGAGTGAAGGGAGAGGTTAGCATGGAGGGGAGGGAAGGGGGAGGGGTAAGCAAGGTATGGAGGAGCCTTTGAACTTAAATAAAGAGAGAAAACAATAGAAAGATAATCTGTCCGAACTGCAACTAACTCCTTTTTTTTATTATCTTTTATATTTCCATCCAGCACGAATTTCGGTTTGCGGAACATTATATTTTTTTCTGTAAGTCTTTTTTCCACACACAAACTTTCTCTTTCGACAATTTTTTTTTTTTTTTTCCCTTTCCGCCTCAGGTCGCCTCCACAATCTGGCGCACCAATTTGCTTTCCAGGAAACGTAATCTTGCCAATCATTCAATCAATCAATCATCCAATGTCTTCTATTTACTCGTTTCCTTATCCTCTCCAATCCTCCTCCTCTTCCTCCTCCTACTTCCCCATCCACGCCACCTCCACCTTTCAACCCTTTTCTGACTCACTCTCATTTTTTTTTATCTCTTTCTAAATAATTTCATTCCTCCTCCTCCTCCACCTCCTTCTCTATTTTTTTTCTCTCCCAGGTTCTTTTATTCTCCCCACGTCCTCGCCTTTGTCCTTTAAATTCGCCCTCCTTGTCACTCCCCTCCTCCCTTCCTTCCTTCCTTCATTCTCTTTAATCTTTTCCATCCAGGTTCCTTTCCAGCTTCGCCTTCTGTTTTTTTTCCCTTTCCAGTTTGCTTTCAATTCCTCTTGTTACTTTTCTCTTTCCTTTTTTTCCTTCCTTCCTGCATATCTTCATTCTTTTCCATCCTGCTTTTCCTTCCTTTCCTTTTCTCGTGTCCTTTTACATTTCTTTCCCTCATGTTCACATATACAGAGCCTTCCTTCCTGCATTCCATTCTTCATTCTTTTATTCTTTTCCACCAAGCTTTCACTTCTTTTCTAGGCCTATCCTTCTCTTTTCCTTGGAGTTTTCTTTCCCTCACGTTCATGGACACACCTCCCTCCTTCACTTCTTCCTTTCTTCCTTCTCTCCCACGTTCTTTTATTCTTCCCACCTTTCTTTTTTCCTTTTTTGCCGGGTTCATCTTGTCTCTTTCCTTCCCAGTTTCCTTTTCCTCGATTTCATACATATATACTGCCTTGTTTTCCTTCCTTCCTTCCTGTATTGATTCATTCCTACATTCTTTTTATAATTTTCCACTCTTCTTCCTTTCCAGTTCCTCCTTCTCTCGTTCCTCCCAAGTTTCCTTTCCCTCAATTTCTTACACACACACACACACACTGACATCTTTCCTTCCTTCCTTCGTTCATTCCGACATTCTTTTTATTATTTTCCACACGTCTTCCTTTCCAGCTCCTCCTTCTCCCGTTCCCTCCCAGTTTCCTTTCCCTCAGTTTCACGCACACGCCGCCGCCTTGGTCCACAAATTCTAACCCGTCGTGGGACATCATTCCCTATTCAACTTCGGAACCGTTACGTTTGGTAGCGCTCAATCTTTCCTCGTCCTCGTCCTCGTCCTCGTCCTCGCCTCCTCAACCATCGCTCCCTCGCTTCCTCAGCCCTTCCCCTCCCTCCCTGGCTCCTCCTCCTCCTCCCTCCCTGGCACCCTGGGTACATACAGCATACATAATGGAAGGGTAGGATCAGTCAGGCCCCGCCATGCACCTCACGGCCCACACCACCGCCGCCTCACTTCTGCAGGAGGACGAAGGACCAGTCTGTGAATCTATGTTTTGTTTTTCCTTTCTGGTCTTGTTTTTCTCGTTTTTTCTTGTCGTTTTTGTTTTATTTTGCTTACTTTCTTTTTTTTTTTTTTACTTGTTGGTATTTTTCTCATCTTATTTTTATTATTTTCTCTTTCTTATCGTTTTTATTCATATTTCTCTCACTTTCTCTTCGTTTCCGATTCACTGTGTCTGTCTGTTGCTCTTTTTTTTCTTTTTTTCTTTTTGCTTTATATTCATTTTCGAGAGATAAAATCGGCTTCACTGTCTGTCATTTTGTGTCTATCTGTTTTTATTTTTCTTATTATTTTGATTCCTTAACTATTTCTGGGTGATAAAAGAACGATATCGCTGTCTGTCTTTTGTATCTTTTTGTCTGTCTGTTTCCCTCTTTCACTTCACCTTTTATTTATTTTCCAATTAGTTTAACAAAAAATATAGCAACGATTTCATTTTCCTTGTCTATTTTTTTTTTTTTTACCTTTGATTCGTTTCCGAGCAACTGTATCGATTTTACTGCCTGCCTGTCTGCCTGCCTGTCTGCCTGTCTGTCTGTCCGTCTCTCTCTGTCTGTGATTGATAAGAGAATCGCGGAGCTGACAGACAGACAGGCAATCGGCCATTCTCGTACTAAAAACAATATAGCGAATGGGGAGAAAAAGAAAGAGTGAAAAAGAAAAAAAAAGGAGAGTTTGAGCATTTCTGGAACGCTTGCAAGTATTTCATTTTCATTTTTCTTGACACGTTTCTTTTTTTTTTTTGGGGGGGGGGGGGGGAGGGAAGGGGACACTGTAGAGTAAGATTCATAAACGTCAATAGTCCAAACCTTATCCTTTTTTTTCGTTTTTCTTTCGTTATTTTCCTTTATTTTATTTCCCAATCTTCTCCTGGTTGTTCTTTTTTTTTTTTACAGCAGAGGAAACATTTCAAGGTCGTAAAAAAAAGAAAACAATAATGAAAAAAAAAAGCCCGCTACTTACTTACTTACTTACGCTACTTAATTTCTTTTCTTTATCAGTATTTATTTTCTCTGATTCCTCCCCTATTATCTGCATTTCCCTTCCTCATCCTTTTATCTTCCCTTCTTCCTGCTCTCCTCTCCCTCATGCTTCCTTTCTTCCACTACATAATTATTTTCTTTTCTCTTACCCTTCATCTTCACTTCCGTTTTTCCTTATTTTTTCTTTACTTTTATTTTCCTTTTTCCTTCTCATATTCAGCTCCTCTTTCCCTTACTCGTCTTTCTCCTTTCTTTCCTCCTCTTCCTCCTCCTCGATTTTACTTCTTCCTATATTACCGGCCTCTTGCAGACTCCTTACGTTCTTATGTTCTTATATCTCCCTCCTTCCTCTTCTTCCTCTCTTTTCCTGTCCTTCCTCTTTCTCTCTTTTCTCTTCATATTTCTTCTCTCCCTCCTCCTCCTCTTCGATCCCACTCCTTCATCACATCTTTCTCCATCTCTCCTTCTCCTCCTCCTCCTCCTCGATCCCACTCCTTCATCACGTCTTCCACCATCTCTCCTTCTCCTCCTCCTCCTCGGCTGGATCCTTCGGCTCTCTGCTTAATAACACAATAATCCAGAGCAAAGGAACCAACCAGCGTCGCCTCCAACACATTCTCCTATAATACCGGAGTTAAGCTTCTCTCTCCTTTATATTTTTCACTTTCCTTTCCTTTACCAGCAGCAACAGCAACAATTTCACTCGTGTTTGAAGGTAAGGAAGTGGAGCAGGAGGAGGAGGAGGAGGAGGAGGAGGAGGAGGAGAAGCTGTTATAATCCTTTGACTCCTCTCGTGCTGCCTAAAATCTGCTCTACTGACATGTCTTTTTTTTTTTGTTTTTTTTTACATCTGTGTGCCTCTGTTTGACTGTCTCTCTCTCTCTCTCTCTCTCTCTCTCTCTCTCTCTCTCTCTCTCTCTCTCTCTCTCTCTCTCTCTCTCTCTCTCTCTCTCTCTCTCTCTCTCTCTCTCTCTCTCTCTCTCTCTCTCTCTCTCTCTCTCTCTCTCTCTCTCTCTCTCTCTCTCTCTCTCTCTCTCTCTCTCTCTCTCTCTCTCTCTCTCACCTTCATTTACCTGCCGTTCTCACCCCTCACATTATCACCTCTTCATCTGTTACCTTCCCATCCCCTCCTTTTCCCTTCCCTTTCCCCTCCATTCCCTTCAGTTACCTCTCCTCCTCTCCCCCTTGCCTACTACTTCCCCTCCCTTCCATTCCCTCATTTAGATACCCTTTACTTACCTTTCCCCTTCCTCTGCCTCCCCTCACCTCTCTTCACCTCTCTTTACCTTCCCTCACAACTGACCGACCAACGTTTTTTTTTGTGTTATTTTGATCCTTCCACTTCTCCCTTCCCTCCTCTTCCCCTCCTCCTCTTGAAAATGGGAAGAGGGGCGAGGAAGGGAAATGATGATGCCGATGAACGAGGGTGAGGAAGAGGGTGAGGAGGAGGGTGAGGAGGAGGAGGAGGAATGGCCATGAAGAGGGAGGGAGAGAGAGAGGGTGAGGGAATGGAGGAGGAGAGAGGGGGCGTAACGAGCAATCTGTGCCTTCTAATTGTCGAGGTCGCCAGGTCAATTTCAGCCTACGATCTGCGGCCAACTAACCTTCACTAGGGTCACGACAGGCTTTGATCTCCCTCCCTCAATCCTTCCCTTCCTTTCTCCCTCCCTCCCTGAACTGACCTACGTCCATACCAGTCTCCCTACCTATCTATACCTCCCTCTCTCCCTTCTTCCCCGTGTTCACCTCCCCCCATGCCTTACTCCTTCACTCCCTCCCTCTCTCTATGCCTGCCCAGTGCCTATGTCATGGTTTTTTCCCTCCCTCCCTTCCTGTGCTTGTCTCCTCCTCCCTACATCCCACCCTGGTCTCCCTTCACTCCCTTCCTCTCCCTGCGCCAGCCTGCTCCATATTTGCCTCCTCCATCCCTCCCTCTCTTCACTCTTTTCCTCCCTTCATTCTTTTCTCCTCCCCTCCACAACAGTGCCGCAGTAAAAATTTTCCTGCACGCGGTGGCTTCGAACCTTTTGGATGTGGTCCCCCCTTGAATCATCTTTTAGCAAACCGTTTTCTTTTATACGCTTTATTTTGTCTCGTCCCTGTTGTTAGCTTTTTTTGGGGGGTGGGGGGGCAGTATGTAGTGGGTTTAAAGTGCCCCCCTGCGCCCCCCTCCTCAACCCCAACTCCCTGTATGGATGGATAACTATAAATAATGGGATAAAAGTGGATAGGAGGGGCGAGGGGCGATGGGGGGGTAGATAAGAGCTCCCAGGTTGAAAAACGTTGCGAAAAGCCCTGCGCTCTGTTGTTAGAAGAGAGGGAGCTTAGCCGAGGCGTTTTTGAGGGAGAACGGAAAGGAACAATGTGTGGGCCCTTGTTGAGGATTAAAGAAAAAAGATACGAAAATGTTAACTCTCTCTCTCTCTCTCTCTCTCTCTCTCTCTCTCTCTCTCTCTCTCTCTCTCTCTCTCTCTCTCTCTCTCTCTCTCTCTCTCTCTCTCTCTCTCTCAACACAGACAAACATTTTGGACCAGCAGATCAAACGGCGAGGAAGGAAAAGAAAGAAAAAAAAAGAAATACAATCGATTCGCAAACCATCAGAGAGAGAGAGAGAGAGAGAGAGAGAGAGAGAGAGAGAGAGAGAGAGAGAAACACACACACACACACACACACACACACACACACACACACACACACACACACACACACACACACACCGATGTATACCTATTTGTGTCGCCTCAAAATTTATCGAGACTCAAACGGAATCTGCTCGAAAATGCAACGCGACGCTTACGTGTGACGCCGCGGCCTGTGTCGGGTTTTAATTTTTATCTTTTTTTTTCCCCCTTTTTTTTTTTTGGGTGGGGGAGGGAAGGGAAAAAAAGGCCCACTGAAAAAAAAAAAAAAAGACAGTGGGGTAAAAAATTCCGTACTGGTCTGAAATCACCGGAGGGCTCATCAGTCCACGCCCCTCCAATCAGTGTGTTGTTGTTGTTGTTGTTGTTGTTGTTGTTGTTAGTGGTGGTGGTCGATCTGTTTTTTTTCTGTTTTTTTTTGTAAGTGGTGGTGGTGATGGTGGTCGTTCTATTTTTTGATGCTGTGGTTGTTTTTGTTATTTTTGTTGTTGGTGGTGGTGATGGTGGTGTGAAGGGAGGTGGGTGGTGTCGATGTTTCTACGGTTATTTAGATTTAGATATTGTTTGTGGTGGTGGTGGTGGTGGTGGTGATGGTAGTAGTTAGCAATTTAGAATAACATACTCCGCAGGATCGTATATGAACCCCAGTTAAAGAGAAATACATGAGCACACACACACACACACACACACACACACACACACACACACACACACACACGAAATGATGTAACGGCGAGAATATATTAAGCTCACTTCGCTGGCAGTGCAATGATTACCGTGTATGTTGTCACTTCTGTCACTGTTGTTGTTGTTGTTTATAGTTGCAGCTTATATGGTGATCAGCTTCCACGGGTTAATTTCCCTCCCTTGTTTTATTTTTATTTTTACATCAGAGGACACGGCTCAAGGGCAATAAAAAGAGTACAAAAAAAGCCCGCTACTCGCCGCTCCTATAAAAGATAAAAGTAAAGAGAAGCCGAAAGCGAGGTCAATCCGTTAGAGAGATACATTTTATTTATCCAGCGTGTTACCAGAAAGCGTGTTAATCAGACATCCCGTGATTGATATTGAAAACCAGTTCGTTGTAATTCGCGTACAAACGTTAGCGAAAGAAGATGATTATTAACGCATTACACGGAAAGCAATTATTAAGTTTCATAAAATCTCAGGATCATCCGGGAGCTTTCACTTGGATGTTACTAATTATCTGGCATTACGCGGCGAAACAAAATAACGAATAAAACAACAACAGCGGGATCTCATTATATGTAAACCTGTGACTCTATTGTTGCCCGATGTTTATCTTCACTGGAAACTCTACAAACAAAGAAGGGTAAACGTTGGCGGAACCTGCAGCTGATGTATTGTCCAGAGGCGAGGCGGAAATACGACTATGTGTCCCTCGTCGCCGTCTGTCTGTGTGTCTTTGTGCGTGTACGTGTGTGTGAGTGTGTTTAGCAGCGGGAAAGATACCACGCTGCCTGATAGAGACAAAAAACAGTGGGTGAATTTCCAGCTGACACGAACGAGAACCCAAATCCGTGAGTGAACCGAAGAGGAGACGCCTGTAAGTAAGGAAAATCTTCAAGCCTCGCAAACTCATCCCCAGCAAACACGAGGAGATCCGAGGCGAGTGAGAGTGTGGGAGAACTAAGATAAACACTGAGGCGACGATAGGAAAGGAAAGAGCAAACAGGAGACTATGCATGGATAACACGAGCGACAAACAGCGAGAGGAGATGGAAGATGGTCGATGACAAAAATAACGCATGACAGAGAAAGGCCTGCGACTAGTCAAAGGGTCGTATTTTAAAGCATTTCGTCGCCCAAGGACACATATTTGACAAGGCTTTCGTAGACGTTTAGGGCATTTCCAGGGGTAGTTTAATGACCCTGGTGGTAGTTTGACCCTTCATCTGTACCGTGAACTTAAGAAAACACTCAATAGAACCCGATTAATCCCCTCTTTGACCTTTAGAAATAGCTGATGTGAGAAGCGAGTGTCTTAAAATACCAACATAAACCCCGTTCACATTGCGCCGACTCCAGGCCACGACAACCCAGCGACTCAAGGTACACGAGGTCATGGATGTGAAATGTTGATGTGAAAAGGTCGCACATGGTCGCAAAGAGGTCTAGAAACGATCGCCGAATGTTGAGTAGGCACAGTGTGAAGGGGCCCAAAAGTCGCTAGGTTGTCGTGGCCCAGAGTCGGCACAATGTGAATGGGGCCAAAGTATAGTATTCGAAACGACATTCAGCGCAAACAACACTTTTTTTATTGCATTTTCGAACTCTTGGAAGGGACGGCGCATGCGTAATGAATCGTCAATGTTGAGATGACTGTCTGACAAGAGGATTTTTGGTTCACTGTGAAAACTGAGGTAAAGATAAGTGTTGCATAAGAGAATGGGATGGAAGTCTACATTTGGACGATGGATGGAATAAAAGGCTTGAATAATGAAGTAAAGAAATAATTATCTGAAGAGGAGTGTTAGGTCTCTCTCTCTCTCTCTCTCTCTCTCTCTCTCTCTCGTGTTGAAGTATATATATTCAGATGCAATGCTTTCTACTTTTAATTAGAACACACACACACACACACACACACACACACACACACACACACACACACACACACACACACACATAAACACACACTGTAATAAGTTCGTTTTCAGGTGCTTTACTTTGTTGTTTGTTTGTTTGTTTTAATGAGCTGAAAAAAAAAATTACACTTCCCGAGAGAATTATATGGATATATAACTCTCTCTCTCTCTCTCTCTCTCTCTCTCTCTCTCTCTCTCTCTCTCTCTCTCTCTCTCTCTCTCTCTCTCTCTCTCTCTCAAGGAGGAAAAAAGGTTAAAAAAATATATAAGCTTATCTCGCGCCCTTCCCTCGCCTTCCTTCTTTAATCCTTATCGCAGAATTTTCCTTAATCTCGACACAAAAATTTCCCTTCTGTCATTACACAACTCGTATACTTTTTTCCCTCCTTCTCTCCTATCTTCTTCTCCTTCTTCTCTTTCTAATTCCTTCCTTTCTCCTCCTTCTTTCCTTTCTAATTCCATCCTTTCTTCTTTCCTTCCTTCCTTCCTTCCTCCGACCCTTTCGTTTTCCTTCCTTTCTTTCTCTACTCTCCTTTTTCGTTCATCCTTTCTTCCATACATTCATTCTTTCTTCCTTTCTTTCATCATCCTGCATTTATTCCCTCCCTTTCTCCCTCCCTTCTTTCCTTCTTCCTTTCTTCCTTCCATCTTTTCGCCACTTCCCTTTTCTTCCTGTTTCTTCCTGTGTGCTATTCCTCTTTCTTTCTCCTCTCCCCCTCCACTGTCTTCTTCTTCTCCCTCCCTTTCTCTCTCTCTCTCTCTCTCTCTCTCTCTCTCTCTCTCTCTCTCTCTCTCTCTCTCTCTCTCTCTCTCTCTCTCTCTCTCTCTCTCTCTCTCTCTCTCTCTCTCTCTCTCTCTCTCTCTCTCTCTCTCTCTCTCGTGTTGTCACATTCTTTCTTTTAAGGGACACAAAGGAGGCGCAGAGGCTCACGCAGGCACGAGACTTGCATACATTAGCAGCGATCTCCCACGGGAAGGAGGGAGGGAAGGAAGGAAGGAAGGAGGGGAAGAAGGATGGAAGAATGTATGAGGGAACGGGAGGTGAAAGAAAGCAAGGGAGGAAAAAAGGGAGGGAAGGAAAAACGGAAGGAAGGAAGGAATGGTGGAGGTGAAGGAAGGAAGGGAGGAAGGAAGGATGGAGGGAGGTGAAGGAAAGGAGGGGAGGAGGAAGGAAGGAAGGAAGGAGGGAGGTGAAGGAAAGGAGGGAGGGAGGGAAGGAAGAAAGGTAAGAAGGAAGGAAGGAAGAAAAAAGGGGAAGAAGGAAAGAAGGAAGGAAGGAAGAAAGGAAAGGAAAAGGATGGAAGGAAGAAGAGATGATGGAAGGAAAGAGGGAAGGAAGGAAAGGAAGAAAGAAAAAAGGAATGTGGAGAAAACGAAGGAAAAGAGGGACGGAGGAAAGAAGAAAGGAAGGGAGGAAGGAGAAGATGGAGGAAGGGAAAATGGAAGAAAAGAAAGAAAGAAAGAAGGGACGAAAAAAGGAATGTGGAGAAAACGAAGGAAAAAAGACGGAGGGACGGAGGAAGAAAGGAAGGGCGGAAGGAAAAATCGATAAAAGAAAGAAAGAAGGAAAAAAGAAGAAAGGAAAGGAACATAAAAGAACTAAAAGACGAGAAACAGCAAGAGAACAGAGGAAAAGGAATAAAAGATGAAAAATGACACAGGGGAACAGAAAGCAAAGCAGGAGATGAAGAAACAAAGAAAGGAAATAGAGAGAAAGAAGCCGTGAATTAATTAAAACAAAACTACGATCCCCTAAAATGAAAAGGGAGAAAGAAAGAAAGGAAGGAAAGGCGGGGAGTGAGAGAGAGAAAGTGAGAGAGGGAAAGGGTTAAAAGAAAGAAGAGGAGGAAGGAGAAAGATGCAGAGTTACCAGAGGCGTGCCGGAAAAATTCATACATGTGTGTGGAATATATGCAAAGGATGAACGAACGAAGAAAGGATATGAAAAGCAAAAAGGCGGGACAGGAAGGAGACCAGACGAAGAACGGAAGAGAAACAGCAGAAGAAGGACACGAAGAATAGAAGAAAAAGAGAAAAAAAAAGAAACACGGAACATCAGAACACGACGACGACCACGCTTACTGAAGATGAATAAAGAAGAGAAATGAGAGAAGAGAGACGAGGGAGAAAAAGCTAAGCAAGAAAAAAAGAAAAAAAACGTCAGAACAGCATAAAATATTTTCTTGTAACAGCGAAGACAATGCTTGCCGAGGAGGAATAAAGAAGAGAAAAATGAGAAAGAGGGAGAGAGAGGATTTACAGAAGATGAGAGAAAGAAAAAGAGAGAGAGAGAAGGTAAAGAAAGGCAAGGAGGAGGAGGAAGGAGAAGTAATACTGAGAGAGAGGAAACATTTGCAAAGACGGGCACAATGGAAGAGTTTGAAGCACAGAAGTTTTAAAAGATTAGAAGCTCAGCACGCGGCGGGCTGAAGAAAGAGTGGAGTGAGTGAATGAGTGAGTGAATGAGTGAAGACGGGTAGGAAGGTAGGCATGAAGAAAGGAAGGAAGGAAGGAGACCTGAAGAAAGAGTGGAGTGAGTGAATGAGTGAGTGAAGATGGGTAGGAAGGTAGGCATGAAGGAAGAAAGGAGAACTGAAGAAAGAGTGGAGTGAATGAATGAGTGAGTGAGTGAGTGAGTGAATGAGTGAGTGAAGATGAGTAGGAAGGCAGGTAGGAAGAGACGAGGAAAAATAAAGTAAAAAATAAACAAAGGTGATAAAAAAAATTAGTGGAAAAGAAAAAAAGGGAGGAGAAAGGAGGAACGAAAGAGAAGATTTGATAAAAGTGAAAATGGATAAACAAACAATAAACAAAGGGAGAGAGAGAGAGAGAGAGAGAGAGAGAGAGAGAGAGAGAGAGAGAGAGAGAGAGAGAGAGAGAAAGCAAAAAAAAAACTGTTAATTAGAGAGAAAGGAAAATACAAGCAAAAATAGGATGAGAAAAAAAAAGAAAGAAAGAAAGACAGAAAAAGGAAAGCATGAAAAGTAAGGTTGCTAAAAAGAAAACAAGAGAGGGAAAAAAGGAAGAAAGAAAGAGAAAATAAAGGAAATAAAAGCAGGAAGTGAGGATAGAATGTCAAGGGAACGAGAGAAGAAGGAAAAAGGAGTAAACAAAAAAGGGAAAAGAGGAAAGAAAAAAAAGAAAAAAGAAAGAAAGCAGGAAGTGAGGATCGAGTGAAGAGGAAAAAGGGGAAAGGAAAAAAAAATAGCGATTCGGAGAAATTAAATCAACGGACGAAGTAAAATATTATTGGGAGCGAGAAATAAGTTGAGGAACGAAAAATAGAAGGAAAAGAGAAGGAAAGAAAAAAAGAACAAGAGTATTTTCTCGCTGCACTTTGGTTTCATGTACGTAATAAAACACCTACACGCCTTCAGTCACACACACACACACACACACTACCGCTACCACCACTACTACTATTACCACTACTACTACTACTACTACTACTACTACTACTACTAATAATAATAATAATAATAATAGTAAACCGTCTATCAATTGCTCTTTCCGTCTCTCTGATGTTTCTGTAAATAAAAAATAAATAAAAAAAGAAAAAACCGGGTTCACTCCAATTTACAATGTAAATTGGAGTGAACCCGGTTTTTTACATATCCGTCATGCCGCGTTAGTCTGTCTGTCTGTCTGTCATTCTGTGTCCCTCGAAAGTCTGGTTCGCTTTGAGGACTTGTTATTTTCTACTTATCTTCGTTTTTGTGTGTGTTTAGAGGGAAAAGGTATTCATATTGTCCTTCCTTCCTTCCTTCTTCTCTGCTTCTTATTATTATTATGCGTCCCATTTGCTTCTTATTAGTTTTTTCTCTTTCTTAGTCTTTTGGTTCTTACGATATTTTGCTTTTTAACTTCTTCGCATCTTCTATTTCTCTTTTCTTCTTTTTGCGTTCTGTTATTTGGCTTCCGTTGCTTCCCGTTAGCGTTTTTTTTTTATTTGTTTCTCATTTTTATTCTTTGGCTTCTTATGATACATTGCTTTCCTACTTCTTCTGCGCATCTTCTTCTATTTCTCTTCTTCTCTTTGTTTCCTATCCTTTGCGCCATATTTTTCTATTTGTTTTTTATTCATATTCTTTGGCTTCTTATGATATCTTTTTTATTTCTTCTTTTTTTGCATCTTATCCTATTTCTTCTTCCTATTCTTGCTTCTTATTCTTATGCTTCTTAATTTCCTTCCTTGCGCCTTCTTCTTAATGCTTTCTTGGTTTAATTACTTCATACTTATATCGTATTTTGCTTCTTTGCTTAATCGTCTTTTCCTCTAGTTCTTATTTATTATACGTATTTTGCTTCTTTCTCGCTTCTTACTTCTTTTTACATCAATCATTCTGCTCGTTGTATCCTCTTTATTCCAATCACTTGTCCGCTTAAGTCCTCGTTAACTTCAACTTACCTACTTTTTTTGTTTGATTGGCGGAAAGAAGCTTCTGTGCTGCTTTCTCAGTTTCCTTTATCAAGTTGGCGCTTCACTGCATCCCCTGAAGAGCAGTGTAACATTTCCCTTGACGCAGTGTGGGAGAGAGAAATAGATAGATAGCATTAATGATAGATAGATAGATAGATAGATGGACAGATAGAGTGTGTGTGTGGTGTGGTGTGTGAGTCTGTGCGTGTGCGTGTGTGTGTGTGTGTGTGTGTGTGTGTGTGTGTGTGTGTGTGTGTGTGTGTGTGTGCGTGCGTGCGCCATGAACTACACACTCGCTTGGCTTGGCAAGGATTTAATATAATCTCTTGTCAATTAGTTCGATTGAAGATTATTATTATTATTACTTTTACAATTATTATATATTTTCATTGTTCTCTCTCTCTCTCTCTCTCTCTCTCTCTCTCTCTCATTTCAACAACATATTTTTGCGTTTTCAGTCTGCAATTTCCTCCTCCTCCTCCTCCTCCACCTCCACCTCCACCTCCACCTCCTCCTCCTCCTCCTCCACCTCCACCTCCACCTCCACCTCCACCTCCTCCTCCTCGTCCCTAATGAAATTCTAAGCGGCCGGCTGACGGACCACTCAAGGCTTTTTGTTCAAACTCATTCTATGCGAAGACCTATTTTTATTTTCTCTCTACGTGGACCGCATTAAAAAAAAATTTTATCTCGAACCGCCTTGGAAAAACGCCCAACATTCTAGACCCAGAAAAAACATAAATTAGTCCCATATCTCATAACCCGAAAAAGGACACACAACTCTTGCCTTACAGCTTTACATACACTTATTAGGGTAGCAGGACACCTCTCCTCCCGAAATTGACCTATCTTTCGGCCACTCCTCTAACTCTTTTTAGGAGCAGTGAGTGGCGGGCTTTTATTTTCATTTTTGTTTCCCTTTTTTTATGCCCTTGAACTGACTCCTTTGCTGTAAAAAAAAAAAAAATAAATAAAAAATTAATAAATAAAAACTCAATACGTTCATAAAGTTCTACAAACATAAATTTTAGAGCCCAAAGACATACATACACTAGTCCCATAGGCCTTAGTTCCACCTTAAGAGACAGACACTAGTCCCATAAGCCTTTGTTGAGCCACAAAATACAGAAAATATCTATACCTATCAATTTCAATCCATAAAACCTTCGTAAGCTTCACTGATCTCAACTACCACTCTCTAACCCGCACAGCTTCAACTGCAGAGCCCAAAGCAAACCAATTCCAGCCCTATCAGTCTTTTCATTACTCCATTAAGTGTACCTCAAGCCCCATCAGCCTTATTTTCGGTCTTCAAACAAAAGACTAACCTCATTTAGCCAACAAAAGCGAAATGTTTACCGGAGCCTTCTTTCCCTCGCCACCTGAACGTACCGAAACAAGATTAATAGCCGGTCTTTCATCCCTCTTTTGGTTCTCGGTAAGATCTCAACAACATTGGCTCCCGTGGTAACAAACAACCGCAGTATTAGTCGTCGTCATCAACAGCACGAAAAGCCGAAATTGACCTCTCTTTAGCCCTCTTATTTTCGTTACTGTTATTGGGGCAGGCGGTGGCTGAACAGATAGCAAGACGGCCCCGCGTTCAGGAGGACGCGAGTTCAATCCCCGCCCGGTGCCACAAAGCTGGGATTTTTCAGCCGCCGCCGAATGGCTTAAAACTACCCACATGCTGTCCAGAAGACCACCTATCAACCCGGACTCTAGATTCTAGGATTAAAGATGAGCTCCGGGAGGGCAGCATGAGCCAATGCAAGATGGCGCCACTATAAACACTCGCCTGCGCCAGAACGGGCTGGGCCGACCATCAGGACCCACCGGGAAGAAGCCTTGGACCGACGATCAGGATCCACCGGGAAGATGCCTGCCGGTGCAATAGGCCTGGAAAGCTTTTTTGTTGCATTTATTGTTGTATCCGGTAGCTGCGGGGATCGTGCTCTTAGCCCGTCCGCTGCGATTGACACGAATTTCACCTTAACTGGTAGCCTGGTAACATATAGTCCCATTTTTCTCTGCCTCTGTGGTGGATAGTGGAGTGTTTCCCATGTGGTATTGGTATGCTGGATTTCCCCTCCTAATGTGCAGGACTTTACATTTTTCTTGATTGAATTGTAGCAGCCACTTTCTGTTCTATTCCTGTAACAACCACCACCACCACCACTTCCATCTTTACCACCGACATTGCAACGCCTATGACCCCCCCCCCCCCCAAGTCCGGCCAAACTCAAGACAGCGATGTTTCCCGTGTAAAAGTTTTCCTTCTTTGATATTAAAAGGGAAACATTTATCCACTCCTCCCCCTCCCTCCCCCCCTCCTCCACCACCCAGTCCCCTCCTTCCACCACCTTCGCTCTCCTCCTCCCCCTCCTCCTCTGCCCCCACCCACCCCCGAAAAAAAAAATAGGAGCGCGCTAGTGAACTTTTAATATACAAAGTTTATCGTAAAAGAGCGACAAAGAAGCGATAAAGAGTGTCTGGTCTTCGGTGTATTTTCTTCGCCTGCCTTCCTTCCTTCCTTCGGGGACGCCTCCAGCAGCAGCGGAAAAAAAAATAAGAAAAAGAAAAGAAAATGAGCAGAAAGAAAAAAAAGTGTGATTGTTCGTGAATGATGATGATGGGAGGCAAATTAATGGATGGTTGGTGATGTTCATGAGGATTGTGGTGTGGTGTATACTGTGGCTGTGGTGGTGGTGTGTGTACGGGGGCGGTGAACAAGAACAAACGGAGAGAGAAAAAAAGAAAGAAAAAAGAGAAGAAAAGTGAGACAAAACGAGGAGGAGGAGGAAGAGCAAAGAGGAAGAGCAGGAAAAAAAATAAAAGGAGAGGGAGGGAGGAGAGGAAAAAGACGAAGAGAAGAACAAGAGGGAAGGAGCAGGAGGGAGAAAAAGAGGAGGCAGAGCAGAGAGAAAATAACAGGAGAAAGAACAGGAGGAGGAGGAGGAATAGAGAATGAGGTGGTGGGAGGTAGATCGCGGTAGCTCGGTCCAGTCTGCGAGGTCCAATTTGGGGACGTGAATGTAGCCTGCAGCTCGTCCCTAAAACCACTTCCTTTAGACCGGCCAGGCAGCTTTAAGGGGAGAGGGAAGAGAGAGGGAGAGAGACGAGGGAGGGGAAAGAGAGACCCGGGGAGAGAGGGTAAGACGCGAAAGACCTCTAAGAAAGTTGAAATTATAATGAAAGAAGCTCAGTCAAATGGCTCATACTCGTAGGGAGCTTCCGGGGCAGGCATTCCAAGTGGTTAAGAAAGTGGCAAGTGGAGTCAGAGGGTTTAAGTGGAATTACCAGCAAGTTTAGGGGGTGAAAAATATGGTTTAATCAGCTGGTTCGCTCAGGTTTGGAGGCCCAGCTGGCGCAGATGGGGGGGAATGGATATGAAAATGAGAGCGGCAGGTGTGGCAGCCAAGTGGGGGCGATGGTGGAGCCCTGCAGGTAAGGGTGGCGATAGGTGGAAGCGTGGGAAAAGGGGTGGAAATGTGGGAAGGTGAGGTGGACATTTTGGGGTGGAAAGTAAAGGTGAGCGAAGCGTAAAACAGGTGGGAATTAGCACGTAAGATGGAGAGAGAGAGAGTGGAAGGGGGAGAGAGGGAGAGAGGGAGAGGAGAAGGGGAATATAATGGGAGAGGAGAAAGGGAAATGGGGAGAGGAAGGAGAGGAAAGGGGAAGGAAAGAAGGAAAGGAAGGAAAAGAAGGAAAGGGAAGGAAAAGGGAAAGAGAAGGAAAGGAAGGGGAAGGACCGGGAAGGAAAGGAAGGAAGGAAAGGGGAAGGAAAGGCAAGGAAAGGGAAGGGAAGGAAAAGGAAAGAGAAGAGGAAAGGAAAGGGGGAAAAAGGGAAGGAAAGAGAAGGAAAGGGGAGGGAAAGAGAGGGAAGGAAAGGAAAGGGGAAAGGAAAGGGAAGGAAAGGAAAGGGGAAGGGAAGGAAAAGGAAAAAGAGGAAAGGAAAGGGGGAATAAGGAAAGGAAAGGGGGAAAAAGGAAAGGAAAGAGAATGAAAGGGGAGGGAAAGAGAGGGAAGGAAAGGGAAGAAAAGGAAAGGGAAAGAAAGGGAACAAAAGGAAAGGGGAAGGATAGGAAAGGAGAAAGGAATGAAAGGCGAAATAAAAGGGAAAAGGGGAGAGAGGGGAAGGAAGAGAGGGAGAGAGAAGGGCAATCTGAAGAAAGGAGAATCATATTTGAAAAAGAGAGAAAGGGAAAAGGGATGAAAAGGTCAGTAGAGGAGGAGTGAAAAAGGAAAAAAAAAAGATCATGGGGGAAGAAAGAGGATGGAAAGAGAGAGACAAAGAAGAGAAGGAGGTGAAAATGGAAAAGAGGAGAAGAAAGGATGGAAAATGAAGCAAGAAAGGAAACAAGAGAGAGAGAGAGAGAGAGAGAGAGAGAGAGAGAGAGAGAGAGAGAGAGAGAGAGAGAGAGAGAGAGAGAGAGAGAGAGAGAGAGAGAGAGAGAGAGAGAGAGAGAGAGAGAGAGAGAGAGAGAGAGAGAGAGAGAGAGTAAGTGGAAGGACGAGAAGAAAAAAAAAAGTAAGAAAAAAAGGAAGCGAGTGGGTAAGAAGGAAAGAGGATTGAGAGGAATAAGCTGCGTAAAGGCTGATAAAGGGGAAGGAAACAAGACAAATAAAGAGAGAGAAAAGAGAAAATAAAACCCGGTTGCAACATCAGAAAGATTTAGTCAAGATTTAGGATGTATAAAAAAAAGATATTAAACGTGAAAGCAAAACATTTTTACACACACACACACACACACACACACACACACACACACACACACACACACACACGAGAGAGGGAGAGAGGGTGGAGGGAGGGAGGAGAAAGACCAGTGGAGAGAAAAGACGAAGAAAAGAAAACGGGAAAAAATATTATTGGGGAGACTGCAAAACAAACAACTATTTTCTCTTCCTTTAGAATTGCATGAGAGAGAGAGAGAGAGAGAGAGAGAGAGAGAGAGAGAGAGAGAGAGAGAGAGAGAGAGAGAGCGCCGCATAAAACTAAAGAAAACGGAACAAAATCAAAACCTAAAAGCACGGACGGAAAAAAAGACGCGAAATTATTAAAAAAAGCGAAAGAAGAAAACGAGAGAGAAAGAGAGAGAGAGTGAGAGAGAGAAGCGGCGGCGAATAAAACACATGACTGGCGGAAGACGAAAATACTAGACGGAGGATGAAAAAGATATGCAGCGGGGAGGGAGATGAATAGAGAAAAAGTGTGAGCGGGAACAGCGAGGGACTGATGGTGTGGAAGGACGAGTGAATATGCCATGAGGACTTGTGTGTGTGTGTGTGTGTGTGTGTGTGTGTGTAGAAGGGAATAGAAGAAGAAGAAGGATAAGGACGAAGAGTAGGAGGAGGAAGAGGAAGAGGAGGAGAAGGATGAAAGAAAAAGAAATAATTGGAAAAAAATAAGAAAAAAGAAAATAGGGAGAGAAAAAGACTATAACGACAGAAGGAAAAGGAGAATAAAACATGAACAAGTGAGAAAGGAAAGGAAATGAAGAAAAGGTACGAAGGGGAGAGAAAGAAAAAGAAAAAAAGAAAAAGAAAAAGAAAAGAAATACACTACTACAATCCTTTATTCTCCTTCTCTCCCATTCTGCTTTGTTCATATTTCTTCTTTTATTTATTCCTTTCCAATTTCTTTTTCATTCTTCTTCATTTTCTTCTTCTTTTTCTTCTCCTTCTTCTTTTCCTCCTCCTCCTCCTCCTCCTCCTTCTCCTCTTATTATTTTTTTCAGTGTTGCCAATCCACTTACAGTTTATCATCTCGCACCTTCTAGATTGTCACTGCTGCGGCGTGTCATTACCCCTTGCGTCTCTCTCTCTCTCTCTGTTGGTGGAAATAAGGATGGGTCACTCACTTCCTCTCCCTTAACCATCCTCACCTCCTCCCCAATCCACCTCCTAATCCCCCCCTTACCCCCTCACGCCCCCCCCCACAATTACAGAATTATGGATTTTTGCGTCGCAGGAACAAGCAAGAGACGCGACCCGACCTTCCTATTCACTGCCCTGGAGATCCTATATCCTCGCCTCGGTATTCTGCAGGAGCGACGGAGCTTTCCCATTAGCCGAAATCCCGCTGAGGATGTCACGCCGCGTCACAGAGGATGGCATGTTTCTGTCCTCAAAGGGATGAAACGAAGGGTACACGGAGGAGAGAGAGGCGGAGGAAAGAGGGGAGGATAGGAGAGGAGAGGAGGTGTAGGTGGACGAAGAGGAGGAAGAGGTAGAAGAGAGATGAGATTGCAGGTAGAGGAAAGAAAAATGACGAAGAGGAAGAAGAGACGGAGGAAGCGCAGAAGGAGAAAAAAGAGAAGGGAAATAACAACATGGAGGAGGAGGAGGAGGAGGAGGAGGAGGAGGAGGAGGAGGAGGAGGAGGAACATATGACGTGAATAAAGGTATTGACACTTGCTAAAAAAAACGGCCTTTGTAAAAATTGCACCTGAGTCAGTCTCTCTCTCTCTCTCTCTTATATTTTCACACTATTTCTTATCATTTCCGACAATATCAAACGCCCGACAATAAGAAAAAAAACAAAACAAAAAAAATCAAAATAAGAAACAACATACAACACAACTTCAGAAGGAAACACACACACACACACACACACACACAGAAAGAAACACAGCAAGCCTACAGAACATTCCAACACCAACAACACAGCAAACCGGGACACACTGAAATACCCTGCAACCCAACACAGCAGAACGTTGCAACACGGAAGGAAACAAATAAATAAAAAATACCTCGACGAATGGAAACTAGAAAAAGCGAAGATGAGATGCAACAGGTTTTTCCTTTCACGTAAACCAGAGCAGTGGGTCGTGTTGCGGGGCGGGGTGCAGGGGTAGGGAGCAGGGGGAGGAAAAGGAAGGGGCGGGATAGGGCGGGGCGCAGAGGTAGGAAGCAGGGAAGGCGAGGCAAGGGACGGAGCGGGGTGGGATGGGGATATCGGGTTAAGAAAGGGAAGGTTCTAGGTGTCAAGGTCGTAAAGGGACAGGTGTGTGTGGGGGGGTATGGCAGGTGTGAGGGGGAGTGGGGCTGGACTCAGAGGAAAAGAATAGGTGGGTAAAAGTGTATAAGTGAGAGTATTGGAAAGGGAAAGAAAGGTAGTCACATAATAAGCGGTTTGAGGTGCATGTAGTATGTCTAGGTGTGTAAATAGGGTAAGGTAAGGTAGGTTAAGGGAAGGTAAGGTCGGGGTAAGGCAAGGTAAAGTAAGGACAAAGTAAGGTAAGGTAAAGTAAGGTAAGGTAAGGTAGGTTAAAGTAAGGTTAGGTAAGGTAAGGTAAGGTAAGGTAAGGTAAGGTAAGGTAAGGTAAGGTAAGGTAAGGTAGGTCAAGATAAGGTTAGGTAAGGTAAGGTAAGGTAAGGTAAGGTAAGGTAGGTCAAGATAAGGTTAGGTTAGGTAAGGTAAGGTAAGGTAAGGTAAGGTAAGGTAAGGTAAGGTAGGTCAAGATAAGGTTAGGTAAGGTAAGGTAAGGTAAGGCAAGGTAAGTGAAGGTGTTGATGCGTTATCTATACCGACTTCCAGCGACTTGAGGACAAAAATCAAATCTTCGCAGTATGGCAACAGTTTCGGGCACGTCGCTCCATTGGCCAGTGGTATAACACGATCCCTGGCACAGCATCACCCATGAAAAAAATAATGCGCTCAGTAAACTTTCTTTATCAACACATAATAACTGGTTGATTAGTCCCGGAAAACTGAAGGGGGAACTACCCACTAGATGATGGCACGCTAGGAGGGTGGAAAGTAAAAAAAACGAGGGTGTTGCCGAAGGGTGAGCAATGTTTTCCATAGCGTCGAGGGTACGGCAAGAACACCACAACCGTAACAGGCTTGACGGGAGACTCAGGAAATACGAAAACAACACGGGTTATCTGATTCCAATTGCTTTGTGGGATTTTCCTTGTTTTCTTCACCTTGCTTTGTCAAAAATACACATCCACCTCCTAATCATCCTCACTTGCTTGACGTGCCTGAGCTGCTGGCTGCCTGAGTGTTCCTTCAAGGGTTCCCGTAACGCCTTTACCTGCAAGGAAATAAAGCAACATTAGTACATCATACAAAAAATCCTATCAGTTAGAGAAAAGAGAATTTTTAGAAGTTAGTGATGGAAATACTTTTACATATACAAAACAAAGAGACAAGATATGAAAAGAATAAAACACCACAACCAACTGCGGATAAGAAAATAAACCCCTAATTAAAAATGTCACAAAAACAAATTAAGAAAAACGGTAGAGAACAAAACACTACAATAATCACAGCAGCAAATCAACGCTGACCATTGAGAAAACACAACAAAAAAAAAACATAATTACGTCCATGTAGCTACACACCAAAACAAAACAAACAAAAAAATCCGTGAAAACTCAGAAAACATCTCCCGGTAGTCTGAAGGCCCCAAGGCAAGGGATGGAATACTTCATGACCGCGAGGAGCTGCGAGGAGGGAGGGGGGAAGGGGGGGAGGGGGGTTCAAAGAGAAGACACGGGCGATGCACAACAACGACGCGAGATAAATGGAATAACTTGTGTGACGGTCATCTCATCAAGGGGGGGAGGGAGGGAGGGAATGGAGATCTCTTTCTCTCTCTCTCTTTCCTTCTCCCTTTCCCTCTCCCTCTCTCATTACCCTTTCACCAAACTTCCCGTCAAGTACTTATGGAGAAAAGGGAGAGAAAGGAGGGAAAGGAGCAAGGACGGAATGAAGGGAGAGCGACAGGAGGAAGAAAGAGAAGGGAAGAGGAAAGAGGGATGGAGGGAGGCTGATGGACGGCGAGGGAAAGGGATGAGCGTTATCTGGACTTTGACAGGAATTTAATTACGTTAAGATCAAAGCTTGGAGAGATCAGCGTTTGGGGATAAAAAGGTCACTTATATACTGCCCTGCGCTGGCCTGTCTACCCCCCCCCCTCCCCTTCCTACCCTCCCCCCCCCACACTCTACCTGATCAAAACCCTTCTTCCACTAAGGATTTGGGGGTCATTTGCATGTGGAATTAACTTACACACACACACACACACACACACATACATACAAAAACCTACATGCATACCTTCACACATACTAAGACATACATTCATACATACATACATACATACAAAAACCTACATACATACCTTCACACATACATCTAAGAAACACATACACACTTTACATACACACTAACACATATTTTCACACATACATAAGTGGACACGAACATACATACTCACACACACGCCAGATTTCTTCAACATCGTCTTATTATTTATTGACAGGTATGTGACTAGTTTGGCTTTTTTAATTATTTTTTTAGAGGGTTGGACGGAGTGAGTTAGAGGTGCTGGTTTTCACACAGAGTTAAGTCGATATATTACAAACCCAGTCGTAGAAAAAAAAAAAACAATAATGGGAATAAAGATGGATGTTTAAGTGGTGTAGACGGAGGATAAATATTAGGAAGAAGAAAACGAAAGAAAGAAAGTAAAAAAAAAAATAGAAGAAGAAGATATGAGGAGGATGATGACGGACTTTGTTCCTCTGTTTGTTGTAGCCTTTAATTAACTTTCCACTGATGTAAAAAAAAATATTAATGACGCCTTGAACAACAGACAAAAAAAGTCACATCACCATTAAAAAAAGACTAATAGAAGGTTAAAAAACAAAGAGTTAGCGCTGATTCCATACGCTCCCGAGGCAAGAATTGGGTTGGTGAGGCGAGAGAGAGACTGGGGGGAAAAAATCGGCGTTCAAACACACGAAGGAACAATCTGCAATCTTGTCATTTTCCGCCCCACTGAAGACGACCAGCGAGGAAGAAGGAGAAGGAGAGGGCGAGGCAAGAGAAGGAGGAGGAGGAGGAGGAAAACGCTGGAGAAATGGGAATATGGAAGGATGTTTAGATGGCGTAAGCGAAAAAATGAAGTATTAAGAAGAAAACAAAAGAAAATGTAAAATAGATGATGATTATGGAAAAAGGAGGAGGAGGAGGAGAAGGAGGAGGAGGAGGAGGAGGAGGAGGAGGAGGAGGATGCCAAAGAAAGAGAGTCGACAAGGAAGGGGCAGTAGATAAGGAGGAGGAGGAGGAGGAAGAAGAGGAAGAAGAAGAGGAAGAGGAGGAGGAGGAGGTCCTGGATAAGAGAATATGCATCGCGTAGGAAATAAAGATGAGGAGAAATGGACCACAGGAGAGAGAGAGAGAGAGAGAGAGAGAGAGAGAGAGAGAGAGAGAGAGTGTGTTATGTCGGCAGAAACACGAGAATATTTCCTGCAGTAACACACATGCGCAGGAATAACAACAAGGGAGGAACATATGAACTGCATGTTTGTTGAAATACCCACCGAGCTCTCTAGGCCCCATATCTGGCACACACACACACACACACACACTGTCATCTATGTATGTGTATATATATTTTTCTCGCATTTTCTCTTTTGCTGTTAGTGACGCTCTCTCTCTCTCTCTCTCTCTCTCTCTCTCTCTCTCCGCAGAGACATATACATAAGCAATCAAGCACACACACACACACACACACACACACACACACACACACACACACACACACACACACACACACACACACACATTCCTCTCTCTCTCTATCTTCCCCCTCCCCCGCTCAGTCAGCTTCAACACCACCACCAGTCATCTGCCCCTCGAGACGTAAGTAAATTAAACCAACACCGAGACTTAACAAGCGCGTCAGTATTATCAAGCTTTTTTCCGTGTTGCTTAGACCTCCCTGTAAATGAATCAACAACGCCCTCAGGTCTTCCCCGGTGGGTTTTCCTGACGATTACGCAAGGGGAGAAGTGGAAGGAGGAGGAAGAGGAGGAGGGAGAGGGCATGAGAGAAGGGGAAGAGGGGCGGAGGAGGTATAGCGTTTTGAGGAGGTGGACACAGTGGAGCCCGCATAAGTTCAGAGGAGAAAGGAAAGACTCTGAAGGGAGGAAAGGAGGAAGTTATGGCGGGATCTGAAAATTTAAAGAAGGAGCGGGATTGAGAGGGAGGATGAGAAAGGAGGAAGGAGGAGGAGGAGGAGGAGTTCGAGGTAGAAAGAGGGAGTGAGTGAGTTAGATAGGAATGAGGAGGGTCAGGAGGAGGAAGAGGAGGAATGTTGATGTAAGAGAGAGGCTTAAGGAGGAGAGGAATGGGATGATAAAAAGTGAAAAAGAAGAGAATGTGGGATAACAGTCACGGAGTTGGAAGGAAAAAGTATTCTGAATGAGGATGAAAACTGAGAAAAGTATCGGAAAAGAGGGAGAAAGCGGTGAAGAAGAAGAAGAAAAGGAAGAAAAACTCAGTAAGAATAAAAAGTTGACTTGACCGGGCCATACAATAGATGTCATTGCAGACGGAGGACCAGGTGGAGAGATGAAATTAGAAGCAGAGTGGAGTACAGGGCATCCAACAAGAGAGGTGGAGGACGAAGGGTAAGGCAGTGGACTAGTAATGACTGAAAAGGATACTGATGATGATGATAGTGGTGGTGGTGTTAGGGTAGAGAAACAAAGGAGCAACGACCAACCAAGACGCTAAAGTTCATTGAAGAATTCTCAGTTACCTCGAAGGCGATTTTTCCTTTCCTTTCCTAGCGGGCAGACCAAAGGCTTCAGGAAGGGAGCAAAAATGCCTCCTTCTCCTCCTCCTCCTCCTCCTCCTCCCCCTGCTTCTGCTCCATGATTCAGAGGCCAAGAAGAAGCATCGCCTAAGGCCTCGCTGGATATGCCGACCTAACTTATGCCATTGAGCTGATCCCGCGGCTTAAGGCGACCCCCCCCCCCCAAAAAAAAAAAAAAAGCATATAGGTTACCGCCGCCCTCCCCTGCTCCCTAACTTTTTCCTCCTCCTGCTGCTGCCCTTTCACCTCCTTCGTCATCCTCTCCTCTCTTTCCATTTCTCTTTTTTTCATACGGACTCGCTTTTTTTTCCTTATCCTTCTTTTTTTCCCTCTTTTCATTGACTTTTCCCATCATTTCTACTCTTTTTACTCCTTTTTCCTTATCCTTCCCTTTTTCCTCTTTTCATTCACCTTTTCCATCCTTTCTACTCTTTGTATTCCTTCTTTTTCCTTATCCTTCCTTTTTTTCCTCTTTTCATTCACATTTCCCATCATTTCTACTTTTTTATTCATTCTTTTTCCTTATCCTTCCTTTTCTTCTCTTTTAATTCACATTTTCCATCCTTTCTTCTCTTCTTACTCCTTCTTATTCCTTACAGTTCCCCTCTTCCCATCCTTTCTCCCTTTCTTTACTCCCTCCGACATATTCTTTCCCGCTCCAACACGTTTTTTTCTTTTTTCTCATCTTCACTTGACCCGTTTTCGACTTCCTTTCCCTTCAACTCAATCATCATTACAATAACTTCAACTTTTGTCTGTTCCTTAATTCATGAGGCTCGCTAAGTTTCTCTGTTACACGAATATACCAAGCATTTCTCTCTCTCTAAAGTCTAAACCACCCCCATGGCAGAGACTTACCTGGCACCTTCAAGCACAGGTAAACACTAAACTCAGGTGCGCCAGGTGAACCACTCTAATAACTTCCTTGCACAGCCCAGCAACACCTGCATGCATGAGAAAGTCGAGCGTAAAGTTGAAGCAACCCGCTCTGAACAAAACACAAACTTCTCAACGATAATGCGGAAAGAGTGAAAGGAAAAAATAAAGGTACAACTCATTAACTCGGCCTTCATTTGCATCCATCATCCCAGGTAGCCGCCAGCGCTGCCCAAGGAACGTGTCTGCGCTCAGTAACTCGCGACCAATGTATATCTTTTCCCTATTAAGCAATTTTCTCTCCCTCGTAAAGTTGTGATTCAGGTGACGGGTGGTGGTGGTGGCGGCGGCGGTGACAGTGATGGTGGTGGTGGTGGAGATAGCGAGTGGTGGTGTGGTTGGCGAGCTCTCCCTCACCTTCCCGTCTCAGTAAGTCACGGTTAATTCAGGTGTTTTTCTCTGCTTTCCCTTCCACCTTCGCGCTCCGGCCACTAGTCACAAGTCATGCCTCGTTATGTGTGTGTGTGTGTGTGTGTGTGTGTGTGTAATCCCACCCATACAAAAAAAACCAACACCCAACTGACAAAACAACACCAAAAAATCAACTCCACCATCCCACCACCACCATCACCACCACCCTCACCACCAGCACCGATTCACACGGCCCATTACACTAAGCTTACGGAAGTCTCGGACGTGATATCGTGCCTAATGGTGGGCCAGAGGTAATTACGGCCGCCCCTTAACGAAGCAGAATAAAGAGGGGAAAGGAATCGCTTCAGTGACCCCTCAAAACTCTGCCTCATTTTCCGCGGAGTGCAGAGTCCATGGCTTCATAATGGGAGGGGGGGAGGGGGTGTAAAGAGGAAGGGAGGGGAAGGGACTGAGGAGAGATGGGATAAGGGGAAGAGGAGGGGGCGGAAGGAAGGGGTAAGAGAGGAAAGGGGGATGAGAGGGAAGGGATTGAAAAGAGGAAGAGAGAAAGGGGAATGATGAGAGGGGATGTAAAGAAAGGAGTAAAAGAAAGGGGTAAAAAAAGGTAGGAGAGGGGAAAAGAAGAGGGGAGAAAGAGAGGGAGAGGGGAAGAGGAAGAAGGAGAGAAAGTTAAAGGATACGAAAGGGAAAAGGGTAAGGAAGGGAAGGGAGAGGAGAAAGAGGAGGGTGAAAGAGAAGGGACTGAAGAGAAAGGGAGAAAGGGGATGAAAGGAAAGGAGGGGGAAAGTAAGACGCAGAAGGGAAAGAAAGGAATGGAAGGAAAGAAAGGGGGAGGAGAATGGAGGTAAGGGAGAGGGGTTAGAGAGGAAGGAGGAGGGAGGAGGAGAGGGTTTGGAGGGGATGGAAAGGAATGAGAATGAAACGAAGACCTCAAAGAAAAAGGAAAGTGGTGGTGGACTTAGACTTTTCCTACACGAAGTCAAGGTCTGGGTGACACACATACACACATACACACATACATACATACACAAATATACACACATTAATACATACATACTAAATTATAGGTCATTCAGTAATACTATTCTCCTACTGCTACTAATAATAATACTAATAAACGATAACAACATGCACCAACAATAACCACCACCCTACCACATCATCATCATCATCATCACCACCACACCACCATGACGATGACTATAGAAGGCGGAATTTTCAGGCTCACAAATTTTGCTCCTAGTGTCCCGTAATTAGCTCATCAGCCTCCACCGCCCCGCCCCCCACAGGTAACATCCTCCCGCCCCTCTTAGGTAACACCCCCTCACTCCCCCAAGGTAACAACAGCCCCCCACACACAGGTAACAACACTGTCTCGTTGTGAAAGGAAAAGGAAAGAGCGAGAGCGAGAGAGAGACAGAGAGGGAGGTGGCGTGTTACGTGTGGGCGGAGGACTGACCTAAGTATAGCCGTATCTTAAAGCTTGTAACACTACCCTGCTACCTTACAAAAAATGGGGAAAATATTGAAAGGGCGTGATGAAGCAATGATATATAAGGCATTGTCAGTCTGTATTTATTTAGTTGGAAGATGGAGGATGAGAAGGGTGAGAGGGAAGAGACTGGAGAATGAAGGAAGGGAAGGGAAAGACAGTTAGAGAAGTACATAATCTATACCATGTCAGTCTTTCACGTTTAATGACGGAAGAATGAACGTTACATCTCGATCAAAGGTAACACGATACTGCGCCTTCACAATTAAGAGCAGAAAGATGAAGAGAAAAGAGCAAGAATAATTATATAACCCATAGTCTATCGGTAACGTGTGGGGGTGGATGTGGGTGGAATTTTGACGTTAATTGACTTACGTGCGCACATAATAATAGCTATGAAAAGGTAATATTGTTCTTCTTCTCCCTCATCAGTGGAAGAAAACGGGAATAGAAAGGAGAGTAGGAACAGATATTATAAAGTATATTGTTTGAGGATTATTTGTGGTCGTGGTGATGATGGTGGTTGATTAATGTAAATTGACTTAAGTACTACACGTATAACATCTACAGAAAGGTAATTGAATCCTCTCTCACTAATTAAGAAGAAAAAATACATAGAAAGGAGCGAGAAAACAAAACAATAGGTGTTGCTTCATGATCATCTGTGGTGTAGATTAAACGTAGAGACCTGAGAACACATATAATATCTACAAAAAGGTAATTGGAAGAGGGGGAATGAGGTAGAGGAGGAGAAAGGACACAGACCAAGCCAGACAAAACGACGGGAAAGAGATGGAGGAGGAGTTTGAAAGAGTGAGGGAGGAAGGAAGAGGAGGGAGGGGCAGGTCTTAAAAGGTTAGGAGGTTAAAGTGGAAAAATGAAGGAAGGACAGACATCAAATGGGACAAAAGTAGGAAAAAAAGAGAGGAAGAAGGATGAAGAAGGGAAGACGGCAGACGAGAAAGAGTGCAAAGAAACGAAAATAGAAAGGAGAGGGAAAAGATGGTAAGAGAAATATGTTAGAGGGAGTGAACATAGAGATGAAGGAGATCTAAAGAAGGCAAAAGAATGAAGAGGGAATGAAGAGAGAGAGAGAGAGAGAGAGAGAGAGAGAGAGAGAGAGAGAGAGAGAGAGAGAGCAGGCTGGAGGGGGAAGAAAAAGTAATTGGTAAGCAGGTGACTTGAAGGTGAGTGGATCCCGTTGGTTGGAAAGGAGAACGGGAAGAGCAAATCGAATAAGAAGTAAAGGGGAAAAGATTGTTACCTTTCCCCTTCATTTCAACTACCACGACGACCACCACCACCACCACCAACAACAACAACAACAACAACAACAACTCCACGTCCTCCTCAGCTAACAATGTCAATACTATAACCACCACCACCGCCACAAGCACCACCACCACCACCACCACCACCACCACCAACAACAACAACAACAACAACAACTCCTCCTCCTCCTCAGCTAATAATGTCAATACGATAACCCCCATTTTCATCACCACCATCACCACCACCATCACAAACACCGCTGGCACATATATCACCACCAACACCGTAACTTCTATACCAATACTACTAATGGAGCAGTTATCACCATCATTGCTACCACCACCACCACCACCACCACAACTACCACCATCATCATCGGCTTTTTGTGGCATTATTCAGCTCGTTAACGAAGTACCGCGCGACAGACACACACACACACACACACACACACACACACACACACACACACACACACACAAAGCAATACATCACCTCAACAATCATTTTTCACGGGGTCGCAAACGAAAACAAACACACGTACAAACAAACATTAACCAGCAACAACAATTAAAGTCAAAATTGCAAATGACGTCCGGCAGCAATATCGCAAAAAATGATGAATAATGAATGGACGCAATCTCTCTCTCTCTCTCTCTCTCTCTCTCTCTCTCTCTCTCTCTCTCTCTCTCTCTCTCTCTCTCTCTCTAACCCTAATTGCTGGCACTCTTTTTCCCTCTGTGGCCGCGTCATTACTGGACAGCCTCGGCCGGACAGTTTCCAGGGACACAAAAGAAAGGCTGATTAAAGCTCTCCGCCGCCCACTGATACGGTCACAAGGCGGTCCAATTAAAAACGCACACACACGCACACGTACACACGCAACACCCCCCCCCCCCTCATCCACCCACACACAAACACACCTCTTCACACACCCAATACATCTTTCTCTGGGTGTTTATTTGTTTGAAGTTTTTTTATTCTCGCAAATTATCATCCTGCAAATTACTCCTCCAAGGTCTCGTTCGTCTCCTAAAGGATGTGGAAAGCAACGGTCCCTTTAAACACATTATGAAGGAGAGGGTGGGTGTGAGGGAGGGAAGGAAGGAGGGAGAGGGAGAGAGGGAGGGAGGGAGGGTGGGAGAGAGAGAGAGAGAGAGAGAGAGAGAGAGAGAGAGAGAGAGAGAGAGAGAGAGAGAGAGAACAAACAGACACACGCACAGATAGAGACAGATAAACAAACAGAGAATCAGAGAGAATGATATATGAAATTAAATAAAAAAATATAAAAAAATAGACAGGTATAGATAGATAGATAGATAGATAGGCACACAGATAGATAGATATAGAGAGAAGGGCAAAGGGGAAGGGAGACGAGAACCAACTAGCAAATATGAATGCAGGAGGGAGTGAGCGAGCGGGCGAGTGAATAATATACATTTGTAAGCTAAGAGGGAAGACGAGGAGGCGCCTATGAATGCTGAATTAGTGACGACCCTCCACTATTTATGGGGCGGAGGGAAGGGCGACGCGGAGAGAGGAGAGGGAGAGGAGAGGGAGAGAAGAGAAGAGGACAAGAAGCTCCCCACTCCTGTACCTTCAGCACTAACCCACTTCCTCTTCTCACTCTACCCTTGATTAAAGAGAGAAAGAGATGGACAAGGAAAGAAAAGAGGAGGGAGAGGAGAAGGAAAAGGAGGAGAGGAAGAGAAGAGGACAACAACTGATTAAAAAAAGAGGAGAAAGAGAAAGAGAGGGACAAAGAAAAAGGAAGGAAGGAAGGAAAGCTGAATACAGGTGAGGAGAGTGCAGCCGTCTGAGTGCACGCGATAGATAGACAGATAGATAGATTGACAGATAGACAGATAGATAGATAGTCAGACAGATAGATTGACAGATAGATAGAGAGAATGCTATGAATTACAATGACAATTACGGCAATCAAAACGATGACGGTTATTAAGCGTGAGTGTTTTGATTCCAATAGTGACGCAACGACCTATTCTTTGCGTGTGTGTGTGTGTGTGTGTGTGTGTGTGTGTGTGTGTGTGTGTGTGTGTGTGTGTGTGTGTGTGTGTGTGTGTGTGTGTCAAGGTGGAGGAGACTTTCATTCGAGTGTATATGTGTAGCAAATAGTGTACATACATACGCACATACATACCTCCATTAATACGTACATACATCATTTTAACAGATATTCAATTGGACGCACACACACACACACACACACACACACACACACACACACACACACACACACACACACACACACGCACACAAAAAAAATCACTTAGAACTCTGACAAATGAACCACAAAAACACACAAAAAAGGTAGATTTCGTAACTCCGCGGTACAAAACAAGTGATTTTTTTTCCCCATTCTCCAGTATTTTTTCCCATGCAGATAATCGGCCCAGGTGCTCCCACATCCGGCGGTGAAGGTCACGTGTGGTTTTCGCAAATATGAAAGGTCTCATCCTGGCGTGCTCCCCAATGTTCCCGCCCCGGCAACACGCGGCCACGGAGCTATACGGGAGGTGGAGGTAATGGAGGTTGTGGTTGGGTTAGGGCTGAAGCGATAAACGTTGAAGGCTTTGGTTGCATGGGTTGTGGATGGATTGGGACCGATTTCTCTGGGTGAGTTAACGGTTGGTTTTGTTTTGTTGGGTTAAGTTAGGTTTGCCTTCGGTGGGGTATAATTAGGTTCGGTTTGATTTTATATGGCTTGGCTTGCTTTGGTTTGGGTTGAGATGGTTTGGCTTACTTTGGTTTTGTTGGGTCAGGCTTGGTTTCACTTAGCTTGACTTGGCTTGACTTGGATTGGATTGGGTTGTTTGGGTTTGGTTGAGCTGGAATCAAATCGCTGGAAAGGGTTGACCTGGGAAGCTTTGCCAAAAACAGCAACCCACGTAAGACTTAGCATGTTAAGACGCCGTAGAGGGTAAACTGGCAGAAGGTATATACGAATTTAGATAAACTTGTGGTTACTAGGTGAGATTTCTAGAGACCATATCACTTAGCAACTTATATTTATTTTTTTATCGAAGTTAGGTTAGGGATGTGTAGTTGACAAATTGGAGCAAATGTTCATATATATTCTAAAAGCCCTCTTGTTCGCTAATGGTCTATGCAACGTTGACTTGGGTTGGACGGGGCGGAGAGGCATCAGAGAATCGTAAAAGAAAAGAGAGAGAAAAGAACAATTAGATGAAGCAATGGGGACTGCCTGGATGTCTGTCTGTCTGTCTAGCTGCAGCTGTTTACGTCTGTCTGTCTGTCTGTATGTATGTCTATGTCTATCTGTCTGTTGGCCTCTCCCTCTCCCTCTCTCTCTTTCTCAGAATACATTATGTGGTGAATTTCATGGTCAGAGGAAAAAAAAATGCGTTTCTACAACATTAGCCATTACGTTGTGTTCTTTGTGAAAATAATATATGTGTAACTTCTCTCTCTCTCTCTCTCTCTCTCTCTCTCTCTCTCTCTCTCTCTCTCTCTCTCTCTCTCTCTCTCTCTCTCTCTCTCTCTCTCTCTCTCTCTCTCTCTCTCTCTCTCTCTCTCTCTCTCTCTCTCTCTCTCTCTCTCTCTCGTTCATCTTCATTCTTCAGATCCTTCCTCTGTTCGTTTCCTCCTTTTTTCGATACTTATTTCGCTTAATTAGTCTTCTTCTTTGCATCTTTTTAATCTCGTATCCTCCTCCTTTTCCTCCTCCTCCTCCTCCTCCTTCTCCTACGCCTCAAATTCCTTCTCTTCATTCTTCTACGTCCTATCTCCCTTCTCCTTCTCTTCCTCCTAACCTCCCCTTTCCTCGTCTCCTTAATCATCATACTTACAATCTTCTCCTCTTCCTCCTACGCTTCACTTTCCTTTTCTTCCTCCTTCTCCTGCCTCTAATTATACCCGTTTCCTCTTCTTCCTCCGTTTCATTTCACTCTACGCTTCCCTTTACTCTGCTTCTTCCTACCCCTGCTTTCTATCTCCCTCCTCCTCCTCCTTCTCCTCCTCCTCCTAAAAATAGCCCATTAAGAGGACGACCGGCAGAAACAACCTCTCCGTCCTGTTTGTATTTGAGAATCAGACGGACATTTAATATTCATAGCAATCTCTCTCTCTCTCTCTCTCTCTCTCTCTCTCTCTCTCTCTCTCTCTCTCTCTCTCTCTCTCTCTCTCTCTCTCTCTCTCTCTCTCTCTCTCTCTCTCTCTCTCTCTCTCTCTCTCTCTCTCTCTCTCTCTCTCTCTCTCTCTCTCTCTCTCTCAGCGGTCCCTTCCCTCTATATTATTTTTCCATATTTGTTTTTTTTCTTCCTTTAGATTGCTCTGTCTCCTCTTCTCTCCTCTCTTCTCTTCTCTTCTCTTCTCTTCTCTTCTCTTCTCCTCTCTTCTCTTCTTCCATTTGATCGCCATTCCTTCTTTTCTTCAGTTATTATTTTTTTTCTCTCTCTCCCTCTTTCTCTAGGTCTTCATCTTTGTCTGTGTGGTTGTTGCCCTTCCCTTCCATTTCATCTCTTTTTCTTTTTTTCTCCTCCTCCTCCTCCTCTTTGTTCCCTCCACTGTCAGCCTTTGCCGGACTTCTCTTCTGATTTTTCTTTGTTCCTCTTCTATTCTTCTTGTTTCTTTTTTTCTCTTCTTTTTCTACATTTTACTCTTTTTTAACTTTTTTCTTTTTCTTTTCTCTCTCCCTCCTTTTTTTTCCCTTTTTATTCTGGTACTTCCTTTCCTTTCCTTTTCATATGTTTTTTCTTTCTTCGTTTATTCGTCTTTTATTTCCATCTTTATCTTGTTCTTTCTATTTTTTCTCATTTCTTTTTTCTTCTACTTTTACTTATTTTCCTCCTCCTCCTCCTCCTCCACTACTTTTCCTGCTTTTTCTCTTTTTTTCCTCTTTTTTTTGTATTCTTGTATTTTCTTTCTTTCCTTGTTTATCCATATTCTTCCCATTTTCCTTCTCTGTACTCATTCCTCTAACGCTCAATTTTGTATCATCTCTCCTTTGACTTGCTAATTTCCACTCTTCCTCCTTATAATAAACACTCGGTCTATTTCATTTTTCCCTACTTCATTTTCTTCTATTTATATTCTCCTGTTTTTCTCTTCTTTTGCCTCCTTCCCTCTCTGTAAATCCTCCACTCCTATCTTACTTGTCTCCTAACACACTCTTTCTAATCTTCCTCCACCTTCTTAAATCTCTTCATTCCACTCCATTCTTCCCTCCTCCCTGACTTAACTGTTCCTGTTACTCCTCTTCCTCCTCCGTTCACAGTTCCGAAATTATCTTCTTCCCCTTTCTCCTCCTCTTTCCTTCCCATTCTCCCTCTTCCTCAGTGATTATTCCCTTCCCTTCTCTACCTCCCTTCGTAAGCAGAATTGTATAGTTATAGTATTTCTCTCTCTCTCTCTCTCTCTCTCTCTCTCTCTCTCTCTCTCTCTCTCTCTCTCTCTCTCTCTCTCTCTCTCTCTCTCTCTCTCTCTCTCTCTCTCTCTCTCTCTCTCTCTCTCTCTCTCTCTCTCTGTGTGTGTGTGTGTGTGTGTGTGTGTGTGCGAGAGAGAGAGAAAGTTTTTAAAAGGAACACACACACACACACACACACACACACACACACACACACACACACACACACACACACACGACCCTGACACACTGGACGGAGCTCATTTTCCGCTCAAAGTTGCGTGAGCGGCGTTCGTGAAGTCACTTTCTCCCTCCAGCTGAGCCTGTCTTGTGGTTACGCTGTCTGTCTGTCTGTGTCACTCTCTATCTACCTATTTACCTATTTATCTACCGTTATTTATCTACCTAACTTATCCATCTACCTTATTTATCTTCCCATCTACCTATCTGTCTCTTTGCCACCTGTGATTCCCTGCTAATGGCCTACGTACAGGTAAACTATCGTACTGGAAGGAATATTTTAGAGTTCCTTCAGTTAAGTCGCAGAGGAAGAGAATGGATATATAAGGAAAATAAAAGAATAGCATTTATGGATTTCAACCTACAGTTTCTTCTCTGTTCCATAATGTTCATACTCTTACTCACATTCTGACATATCATCATTAGACTCGGAGCATCGGTGGTATCAGAGAAGAAGCAACCAGCGTCATCCTATTACTGCGTCTTAATTGTTTCTGATCAAAGACTCGCTCGCCCTCAGAGGTTACGGGGTTGTGGTTGAGGTTGGAGTTGGGTCTAATTATGAAGACAATCTGACGAATTTTAATGGGATTCTTATAAGAGGTAATGAGCAATTCAGGGATGGAAGAGAGAGAGAGAGAGAAGTTAAGGGTCAGAGATAAGGAGAAAAAGAGTAAGGAAGAAGAAAATTGATCAAAGAAGAAAATTAGGAAAAGTTATAGACGACTCTCTCTCTCTCTCTCTCTCTCTCTCTCTCTCTCTCTCTCTCTCTCTCTCTCTCTCTCTCTCTCTCTCTCTCTCTCTCTCTCTCTCTCTCTCTCTCTCTCTCACACAGACAGACAGAGAGAGAGAGAGAGAGAGAGAGAGAGAGAGAGAGAGAGAGAGAGAGAGAGAGAGAGAGAGAGAGAGAGAGAGAGAGGAAACAAAGGAGTAAACTAGAATGTCATAAAAAAGAAAGACAAAAAAAAACTGAAAGAAACGAGGGCGTAGAAAAAAAAAAAGGAGGGGAGCGAGTCCAAAAAGGAGTTGATAAGATTTGGAAGGAGAACGAACGAGGAAAAAATAAATAAAAAATATGACAAACGGGGAAACAGAAGTAAGAAAAGAGAAGAAAAAACGTGAAAAGGTCAACTAACAAACCACCTCATTCACCACCACCACCACCACTTAAATAATGAAAACAAAAAACATATCTTCGTTACCCTCAAAAATACAGCAAGCACGTTCGCCTCTGCCTCGCCAAGTGTGTGACGGGAGACAACTTACATGATCCCTCTGCGCTGCTCCCTCCTCTCTCTTACGTCTATCTCCCTGTCTTCCTTCCACGCGTTCCTCCCTCCCACCTCCTCGAACTCATAGAAGGTTAGGAAGAAAAGGAAAACGGGAGGGAAAATACGAGGATAAAAGGAGGGAACGGGGCGTGTGGAAGTCGGAGTGAACATGGAAGAACGAGAAAGGAAGACAGAGGAGTGCGGGAAAGGAAGACATGAACTCGTATTTGCTACACACACACACACACACACACACACACACACACACACACACACACACACACACACACACACACACACAGAGGGAGAGGAAGAGAGATGCCCAGAATCCCAAATCAATTACAATCAACACTGCAAGAACACAAAAACACGAAAACACACAAACACGCACACACACACACACACACACACACACACACACACACACACACACACACACACACGAGCCCCCCTCCCACACACACACAGATACACTCAAACACACACAAAAAAGTACTAGCATCAAAGGAGGGGATAAAACGTATTGAAGACGGTAAAAAGAATATGAAACGCTCACGATATATCCAACCTCATCCTCCGCATCCCCCTCCCCCCCTTAAAAAAAAAAAGAACAGGGAAAGAAGCACAAAAACACTGAAGGAAGGAAGCGAGTGAGCGGGTGAGCGAGTGAGCGGGCGTGGGGACATAAACAGGCGGGGGATGCTAGGGAAAGCGTGGAGTTGGATCCCATAACGCACAGGTGGTGGGTGGGTGGAGGGGAGGGGAAGGGGAGAGGAGGGGTGGGGAGAGGGAGGGGAGACGGCGGAAGCATCACACGGCGCAGCATCAGCATCATCGCAAGGGATCATCTCACGCTAATGCCGGCAAGAGCAGCTTATTGGATGCTTGACGGTCTGCAAACACATCAGCATAAACCCCAACCCCCCCCCCTCTCGTGTGTGTGTGTGTGTGTGTGTGTGTGTGTGTGTGTGTGTGTGTGTGTGTGTTTAGTATTATCGGATAAACAAACGGACGAGTGGCAGCCATTCAGGAAATCTGTGAAATTGCCGGTACAAAGCGAAATAAATTAGGTGAAGGTAATTTAGTGGCCTTAGTCTGTGTTTGGTGGTGGTGCTACACACACACACACACACACACACACACACACACACACACACACACGCACTAAAGAGAACGTAACAGCCGAAGCATCAACTCCCTCGACAAACAGCGATATAAGCAACACATCACGTTAATCGCCTTTCCTTCATGCCTCCCTCCCTCCCCCACTCTCTCTCTCTCTCTCTCTCTCTCTCTCTCTCTCTCTCTCTCTGCGTTCCTCCCTCCTCCCTCTTACTTCTATCTCCCTGTCTTCCTTCCATGCGTTCCTCCCTCCTCCGGCTCCGACCTTTCTCCCACCTTTCTGTCCCTCTCTACCTTCCTTTCGTTCCTCTTTCCTCCTCTATTTCACTGTATCTTTCCTTCCTTCCCTTTCTTTCATCCCTCCCTCCTCCAGCTCCTACCTTTCTCCTACTTCTCTCTCTCCCTCTCTTCCTTCTTACCGTTCCTCCCTTCCTTCTCCAACTCACTGTTCCTTTCCTTTTCTTCCTTTTTTTGTCCTTCAAGAGCATTTTAACTGTGTCTTCCTCCCATTTTCTTCCTTTTCTGACCTTCATCCGGGAGTATCTGGTTACACGCACACACACACACACACACACACACACACACACACACGCCATTGACTCTGGACTTAATGACCTCCATCGAACACAGCCCATATCGAATATAGTTTAGCCTTCGCCTTTACCTCCCTCCTCCCTCTGTTATTCCTCCCTGCCTCCATCTCTCTTTAACTCCCATATCCTCCTCCTCCCTGCCCTTCCACCCATCCACCCTTCCACCCATCCACCCAGTCACCCATATCATCGTCCTGTATTTCACTATCGCGTTTCACACACACATTCCACGTATTTTTCGTACCTCAAACATAACTCCGATAGCTTTGATTATTCGATGGTTAGTGTGTGTGTGTGTGTGTGTGTGTGTGTGTGTGTGTGTGTGTGTGGATTATATATACCTTTACATGTATCATTATCATCCTCATCCTCGTCATCAGTAGTAGTAGTAGTAGTAGTAATAGTAGCAGTAGCAGTTACGGCGGGAGATCGTAATTCAAGAACGACTGAACGGTTTCTAATCAAAGTTGATGCGATTAATCTCCGCACTGATAGGGATTCATTTCATTACCGCGCCTCGTCCGCCCCTCAGAGTCTTGTCAACCTGCCGGACGTACGCGCGCTAACACCGACACATTTATGGCGCGACACACCACCGCCGCAGCCTTTCTAGCGTTTCCAAATTTAACCAACACACGCAAAAAAATAAGAGACCCAGGAAAGAAAAAAAAGAAAAATAAGGGAAAAAACAGACAGGCACATGAACACCAACCACTCTGTAAGCCATGTAGGTCCGCGGTGCCCCACGAGTCCTTTCTTTCCGCACCTTCAAATTTAACCTTAAAAGCCCTCTCTGACACACACACACACACACACACACACACACACACACACACACACACACACACACACACACACACACACACACACACACACACACATGCCTGGAAAGAGAGAGTAAAAAAGTAAAAAAAAAAAAAAAAAAGAGGCATCAGTCTCTCAGCGCTGCCAAAAAACGTCCGGGCCGCGTCAGCTCCCCTGTTTGGGCGGCGTCCGCACATCCATTTGCAGCGTGCGGTAGAGTGAATGGCCGGCGGGTATCAGCGCAAAGCCAGGCTGGTCGGTTTAACGCGGCGTGAGCAACGCAGACACGAAATCATGAAATATGCAGCGCGTGTTTGCCCCGCCGACAACTCCTGGGCTGTGTGTGTGTGTGTGTGTGTGTGTGTGTAGCGGGTGACACAACGCGGAGGCTACTCACGAAGGACACGACGGCGGCGGCGGTGGTGACAACAAGCACCGCCGCCCTATGATTAAGGCCTCTCTCTCTCTCTCTACGTGTGTGTGTGTGTGTGTGTGTGTGTGTGTGTGTGTGTGTCTCTCTCTCTCTCTCTCTCTCTCTCTCCCCGGTATGTGTGGTGCATTTTACGGCGCAATATTGCAGTGGGTTCGAGGAGTGACGGATGACAGTCAGTTCACAGCTTGACCGGACGGCCCGCGACACCCCCGGAGCCGGCCGCGTGTCACCGCCTGTCTGCCCGCGCCGCTGCCCCCGCATGTCCCTGTCCACTTCCAGCAACCTCCCGGAAAACAAAAGATGGAGGGTCGAAAGGCAAAATGAACAAAAGAAAAACAAAAGATGGAGGGTCGAGACAAACACTTTTTTTCTATTTTTTTCAGGCCAAAAATTAAGCATGTTCGACTTCACCTTACGAAAAAAAAAAGATGAAGGGACAAAGCACATGTATTTTTAAATAGCCTTAAAACATGTTCGACTCCTGTAAAACTATATCAGGCAATCTTTATCTATATTCTTCTTTCTCTTTAGTATCTCCTTTCGTGTCCTCCTTGTCCACTTCCAGCCACATCAAGTAAAAAAAAAAAAAACAAACTGGAGGGATAAAACACACGTACCCTTTCTCTCTAACCTTTAAATATGTTCGACTCCCTCTGTAAAACTATATGGTATTTTCTATCTATATTTAGTTTTCCTTTTTTTTGTAGCATCTCCTCGTGTTCAATTTGCAGGGACAGGAAGGAGAACGTGGAGGAAGAATAGGACATGGGGAGAGAGAGAGAGAGAGAGAGAGAGAGAGAGAGAGAGAGAGAGAGAGAGAGAGAGAGAGAATTAGGATGGACACGTGTCTTCCATCTTCCTACGACCATCTTTACCTTCACTTTCATTTACTCCACTACTTTATTCTTCTTCCTCCATCTCCTCCTCCTCCTCCTCCTCCTCCCGCGCCTCCGTCAGGGGAAAGAAAATTAACTCCAGTCAGGCTTGAGTCCCCCCTGTCGAAGCGCCATCATTCTCCCGTTTTCTATGCGCTCCTCTTTTTGCCGTGTGCGTGCTTGTGTGTGTGTGTGTGTGTGTGTGTGTGTGTGTGTGTGTGTGTAACTACTGTCGTCGCTTTATTTAATTTCCCCTTTTTCCCACTTTTTCTCATTCTCCCCTTTCTCCTTCTCTTTCTCTCTCTGTCCCTCTCTTTCAAGCTTCCATTCCTTCATTCCTATCCACACCATTTCCCTTTTCTTTCCATCACAACCACCACCACGACCCTCATCATGGCTTCCCTTAGTACACCATCACTCCAGTCTTCGTCCTTACAGCAAAAAATCATCCTAGATCATGTTTACAAGTGGGTACCGACGCCTCTGTTTACTCTACCGACACAGGAGGGCAAGAACCGTGCACCCCTTCCGTGTTCCGGCGCACTCTACCCGTTTACCTGGACGCTTAATCACAGGGGAGGGGAGGCGTAATTACAGGTAGCAGGGCACGCTCCGGTAATCCACGACCCGCTGTAACCTGTCATCGATTCCCTTATTTAGCTCCGGCAGTGTTTATGTTTGTGTCAGGAAGCCACGTGCCGTATGCTTTCTTCTTTTCCGTCTTCCTCTTTCTTCGTTTCAAATTCCTGTGCCTATTGATGTACCTGCCTATCTTCTATATATTTACCTTCGTAGTTCAGGAAATTGATGTTTAAAGATTTTTCCATAAGCCATATTCTTCCCTTTCCCTTCCTTTTTCCTTTTTCTTCGTCTCAAACTCCTTGCCTATTGATGTACCTACCAATCTTCTTCTCTATCTTTATCTTCATAGATCAGGAAATTGAAGTTTAAAGATTTTCCATAAGTCATATTCTTCCCTTTTCCTTCCATTTTCCTTTTTTCTTCGTCTCAAACTCCTTGCCTACTGATGTAACTAACTATCTATTTCCCTATCTACTCACCTACCTTTTACCTGCTACCCTCCTTCGAAGATTATGAAATTGTAGTTTAAAGATTTTCAATAAGCCATATTCTTCCCTTTTCCTTCCTATTCCCTTTTCTTCGTCTCAAACTCCTTGTCTACTGATGTATACCTACCTATCTACCTTCCTACCTATTTACCTACCCGTGTACCTGCTACCCTCCCTTGATCACCAGGTAATTGGAGCTTAAAGGTTTTCCATAAGCCCTTCTTTTCCCTCTCCCTTCTCCCCTAACTACATGCTTACTGACAAAACTCCCTTCTCCACCCGCCTACTTACCTAGCTAACAACCCGCGCCCTCCTACATCCGAACGCTGGTAATTGAGGGGCTTAGAGCTTTTTGCAGAAACGAATAGCGAAGTCGCATGCAGGTCCACGCTTCCCCGGCATCAGCGCGGCTCCGGTGGCTGATTGCAGATAGCCTGTTTCAACAAGGATTAAATCAGATCCCACGGTAGCGACGATCAATGCGTGGCGCCGCACCATCCGCCGACACAGGGAGACGAGTGGCAGGGCGCGAGAGAGGGGATAAAAGGTTAGCGACGGTGAGAGGGCGGGTGAGGAGGAGGGATGGGTGGGAAGGGGACGGTGCGGATGGAGAGAGAGAGAGATAGCATATAAGAGGGAAAAAAGAGGGATATGGTTAGAGGAGGACACGTGGTTAGAGGGAACAAAAGGTTAGTGGAGGCGAGGGGACGGGAGTGGGAAGGCTGACAGTGAGGATGGAAAGAGAGAGAGATATCATATAAGAGGGAACAGAGAGCGATATGGTTAGAGGACACATGGTTAGAGTGAGAGACGGGGATGTATAAGAGGTTAGGATGAATAAAAGGTTAGCGAGAGGGATGGATGGGAAGGGTGGCGGTGAGGATGGAAAGAGTAGCATATAAGAGGGAAAAGAAACGGCTAGGGTGAAAATGGAAAGGTGTGTACGAGGGTGACTAGCAAAGAAAGGGTGACAGTGAGGATGGAAAATGAGAGATAGCACATAAGAGGGAAAAAGGGAGGGCGTATGATCATGGTAGCACAGACGATTACGGTATGAGTGGAAGGGAATTAAAGGTTAGATTAGCGAGGGTGACAAGGAAAGGAAGGGCGGCAGAGAGGGTATAGCACATCACAGAAAGACTGGGAAATGGAGACTGACGAGGGAAGGAAGGGTGACAGGGAGGGAGGGTATAGCACATCATGGGAAAACAGGGGAAGGGAGTATGACAAGGCCGAAAAGGGTGACAGGGTAAAAGTGAGAGGCAGTACATGAGAGGGTAAGAAAAAGGGGACGTCAAGGGAGAGTGAGAGAGCATGGAAGGTGACGAAAAAGTAACATGACATATGATTGAGGGCGACGCAGTACATATGAAGGATAGGAAAGAGGGGAGGGAATGGCGAGGCAGGGAGGGCAAGGGAGAGGACGGGAAGGGAGGGGGGAGGTAAGAGTCGCGAGTGAGTGGAGAGAAAGAACGGGTTTAGATGGATGAAAAATATATTAAAAGTGATACATACGAAAGCCCTCACTCAGAATTCCCACCTGTCGACTCTCACAGGTGCGCTCCGGGGGCAATCTGTACTCTTTCATTCTTTCTCTCTCTTTCTATCTATCTCTCCCTCTCCCTCCCTCCCCCCCTCTTGTTTTCTTTCGTCGCTGCCAAACTCTTCAATCCTTGTTTATTTCAATCAGTAGGATGAGAAACAGGGACTTCATTGCTTTCTCTCTCTCTCTCTCTCTCTCTCTCTCTCTCTCTCTCTCTCTCTCTCTCTCTCTCTCTCTCTCTCTCTCTCTCTCTCTCTCTCTCTCTCTCTCTCTCTCTCTCTCTCTCTCTCTCTCTCTCTCTCTCTCTCTCTCTCTCTCTCTCTCTCTCTCAAATAGGTATGTCACGCAGCCCACGAGATCCTTTATTAGGTCTTCTTCTTCTTCTTCTTTTTCTTCTTCTTCTTCTTCTTTTTCTTCTTCTTCTTCTTTTTCTTCTTCTTCTTCTTCTTTTCCTCCTTCTTCTTCTTCTTTTTGTTTTCTTTTCTTTACTTTCTTTTTCTA
Source organism: Eriocheir sinensis (assembly GCF_024679095.1). Classification (NCBI taxonomy): domain Eukaryota; kingdom Metazoa; phylum Arthropoda; class Malacostraca; order Decapoda; family Varunidae; genus Eriocheir; species Eriocheir sinensis. Next base: position 15,628,446 of record NC_066535.1, on the reverse strand, counting down.
TTTTTTCCTCTTTCTTTCTTTCTTTCCTTTCCTTCCTTCCTTCTATCTTTTCCTTCTACTTCTTATTTCTCATCTTCTACAACTCCTCTTCCTCGACTTCCTCCTCCTCCTCCTCCTCCTCCTCTTCCTCCTCCTCCTCCTCCTCCTCCTCCTCCTCCTCCTCCTCCTCCTCCTCCTCCTCCTCCTCCTCCTCCTCCTCCTCCTCCTCCTCCTCCATCTCATCTCCCCGATTCTCTCTTTACTTTTCCTTCCGTCTGTCCTTCCATTAGCGAAGATTTGTAGCGTAGCACAGACTACCAAAAACACACCGCCAGCCCTTGTTATGAGATGGCAGCCTCTCTCTCTCTCTCTCTCTCTCTCTCTCTCTCTCTCTCTCTCTCTCTCTCTTGCCCACCCCTCTCCCCACTACTCCTAAACTACTATAATCTATCTCTTTCTCTCTTTCATTTTGTTTTCATTATTATTATTATTATTATTATTATTATTATTATTATTATTATTATTATTATTATTATTATTATTATTAGCATTATTATTTTTTTCATCTATTACTTTAACTGCTTCTACTTTTTATTCTTGATTTTTGCAACGTTTTTTTTTTTATGTGTGGGGGAAGAAACGTTCACACACACACACACACACACACACACACACACACACACACACACACACACACACACACACACACACACACACACACACACGAGGAGGAAAACAAGGTGGTTAGATGCTTTGGGAGAGTAAAAAAAAACAAAAAAAAACAAAAAAAAAACGAGAGGGATAATTAAAGAAAGACAATGAAGGAGAAGGAGAGAGGGGGAGGAAAAAAAAGTAAGACAAAAGGGAGGAGAGGGAAAGAAAAACAAGGGGGGGAGGGGGAGGAGGGGGTAAGAGAAAGGCATAAGAAAAAGAAGGGAAGGTGCCCCGGACGTAAACTCAACAATAAAATAAAAAATAAAATAAAATGAACCCACAATACAGCTTAACTACCTCCCATAAACATGTATTACCGAGAGAGAGAGAGAGAGAGAGAGAGAGAGAGAGAGAGAGAGAGGGGGGGGTGGAGGAGGAAGGGGTCATAATACCTCACCTGACTCAGCAATGACGAAAAATTGGACCTCAACGAAAACCTCTGAGATATAACTGTTCCTAAGACCACCTGCTACCCCCCTCTCCCCCCTTCCCCCCTCCCCACCCTCTTTCTCCCCCTCCTTCACTTCCCTACCCACCTTCGTCCCTCCTTTCCTTCTGCTTCCTCATCTCTTCCCCTCTCCCTTCCTTCTTTTCTCTCCATCTCTTCCCTTCCCTCCCTTTCCTACAACCTCCTCACTGACCCCCCCCCCCCGCCCCCCCAATCATTTCCTCCCTATCCCTCTCTCTCCTTTCCTCCTCTTTCCTTACGCTGCCCTTTCTCTTCCCTCCCTCCTTGTATCTTTCCTTTTTTCTCTCTCCCATCTCTTCCCTTTCCTTCCCTCCCTACTCCCTTCCTTTCTCTTTTCCTCTCCTCTTCCCTCCCTCTCTACATCTTTCCTCCTTCTTCCACCTTCTATTCCTCCTCTTCCCCTCTCTCCTTTTCTCTTTCCTCCACTTTCTTGATCTCTCCCCTACCTCCTTCTTCGCCCCCCACAGTATCCTGCTTAACCCTTTCCCTTCCTTTCCTCCTCCTCCTCCTCCTCCTCTCTATTCATCTAAATCCCATCCACTTCTCTGTCCACCCATTCAAGGCATCCATTCCATCTCATCTCAGGGCTCTTAAGTCTCTTGTAGGGGGAAGGAGGAGGAGAGGAGGAGGAGGAAGAAGATAAGGAGGAGGAGGAGGAGGAGGAGGAGAAGGAGGAAGAAATAAAACGCGACTTAGTACACGAAAATAAACTTGATAAGAGAATCCCATATGCATACTCTCTCTCCCTATCTATCTATCTATCCATCTATCTATCTATCTATCTATCTATCTATCTATCTCTCGCAGCAGGACGTGTCAGATAAAGGCAAAGACATTAATACGGGAAATTGAAAGCGTGGAAAGCAAACGAAAAATAAATAACGGGAATTGAGGGGGGTAAAAAAAAATGGAGGGAGGAGAAAAATAAATCAAATAAATAAAAGTCACGGGGACAATAAAGGGCTGGAAAAATATTCGAAATTAAATATGAGAGAGGGAAAAAAATATATATACGAGCTGCTGAAAGAGGAAAAAGGGCGACGGTGAAACAGAGAAAGAGAAGAAATGGATGAAAAAATGCAATAAAAATGAATGTGAGAGTGAGAGATAGAAAGAGTGAGAGAGTGAGAGAGAAAGTGAGAATAGTTATATGGATAGACAGACAGACTAAGAGAAAGACAGACAGAGAGAGACACACAGATAAATAGAGACATCCACAGACAGAGACAGGACACATACATACATACATACAGAAACAGAAACACGTAAACAGACACAGACAGACAGACAAGTAGACAGATACAGACAGACAGAGGAATAGAAGGACAGACAGACAAACAGGCAGGAAGAGACATACACAGGCAGACAGAAAGACAGATACATACTTACATACAAACAGACACACAACCACATAAACAGACACAGACAGACAGACAAGTAGACAGACAGACAGATAGATAAACACAAATAGAAAGACAAATAGGAAGGCAAACACACACACAGATACCAACCGACAAACAAAAACAGACAAATTTACAGACAAAAAAAAAGACAGATAGAGACAGAGAAAAAAATAGGGTTCACCAACATCTCTGAGAAGACGAATGTGACCTCAAGGCTGCTCATTAAGATTCGGGGACGAGGGAGAAGATGAAGAGAACGCGAAAGAAAGAGAGATGAAGGAAATAAAGAAAGATTGCGACAGAGAATATGAAGCCACAGAATACTCCTCCTGTTCCTCATCATCCCTCCTTCTTTGGCTGCGGTAATTATTCTCTCTCTCTCTCTCTCTCTCTCTCTCTCTCTCTCTCTCTCTCTCTCTCTCTCACTGCGTCCCCCTCCATGCACCTGAAACTCCGGAAGTATCAAGTTCTCTCCCTCGGGCGGACAGGAGTGAGTGTTCCTCTGCATCATCACCAGGAGGAGGAGGAGGAGGAGGAGGAGAACACTTTGCAGGGCCTAACTAACATGCAGCGAGAATATATATCACTTTGTCTTTAACATAACTTGAGGGTGTAGTTAGTGTGTGTGTGTGTGGGGGGGGGGGGGGAGTAAGGGAGTGAGTGAGTGGGTGAGTGTTTGAGCGAGTGAGTGAGTGAGCGTAGGAGGGACTAAAAGAGAGAGAGAGAGGTAAAATATGAACACATCACAGCCAGGGAAAAATAATAAATGAATTTCCGAATAAATAAAGTTGACCAATGACAGCGCTGGTGAAGACAGATGCCGGGGATTACAACATGAACGGTGGTGGTGGTGGTGGAGGAAAAAATAAAAACAGAAAAAGCGTAAAGTGGAATAAATGATGCGAACAGATGAGAAAGTAAAAAAAAAAAAAAAAAGAATACATCCTCAGCTAAACACACGAGAGGAGAGAAAGATTAATGATAAGAGATAAGAAGAAGAAAACAAATGAATCATGGCGGCGGACGGTCGGGGAAATTAGAGGAAAGGAAAGGAAAGGAAGGAAGGAAGGAAGCAGCGGAGATGAGAAAAAAAGTGATAGGTGAAGGAATTAAATAAAAATTTTTTTAAAAAAGTCGATCTCTCTCTCTCTCTCAAGGGCAGAAAAACGCAAAATGAAACGTTACCTTCGAGAGAGAGAGAGAGAGAGAGAGAGTGTGTGTGTGTGTGTGTGTGTGTGTGTGTGTGTGTGTGTGTGTGTGTGTGTGTGTGTGTGTGTGTGTGTGTGTGTGTGTGTGTGTGTGTGTGTGTGTGTGTTATAACTTATGAGCTGCTGCAGTTCCACGAAGGGAGAATATAGAGCGAGGAGGAGGAGGAGGAGGAGGGTGCAATATGGAGTTAACTGGTGCAGGTGGAAATGATAATGATGGTGGTGATGATGATGGTTATGGGTCTAGCTTTCCTGGGCAATCACACACCCCATTGACCTCCCCCCCCCTTTCCCTCCCTCTTCCTAAGACCTCGGTGTTTCCTTCCTTCCCTTCTGCAACATTAAGGAAGAAAACGCTAACTTATACCCACACAAAACTCCTCCCCCCCCCGCCCCCAACCTTCCCCTCGTTCCCCTAAACCCCTTCCCCTCCTTGCCCTTCTTTGCCCTCCCCTCCCTGTTCCTTCCACCCTAAACCCTCCCCCCACCTCCTTGCCCTTTCTTCGTCCTCCCCACCCCTCCCCACCCCTTGCCTTTCCTTCTCCTCCCTATCCCTGGCCGCTAACAAATATCTCGCACTCGCCAGAATGGAAATGTCTTCGCCACGACCCCGAGAGTACTGTTAATTAAAAGTTTATGCCGGAGAGAAGGAGAAGAAGAGGAGGAAGAGGAGGAGGAGGAGGAGGAAGGAGGAACACTAGAGGGTAATTCATGAGGGGAGAGGGGCGGGAGAAAAACACAATGAGGGGAGTTAATACCAGAGAACGAAAAAAAAAAAAAAAAAAAAGAGGAGGAGGAAAGGGAAGGAAGGAAGGAAGGAAGGAAGGTGAGAGTTATAGCTATTAATTATTCATGTGTGTGTGTGTGTGTGTGTGTGGAGGGGAGGGAAATATATTAAGGGGACGCGATAGGAAAAATGAGGGATATTATTTATGGGAGATTATGGGAAGAAAATAATGAAGAAGGGGAGGTGTAGATGGCACGTACACAATCAGGGGTGACTGCGATGTGAACGGAGGCTGGGAAGAGGAGGAGATGAGATGAAATTATGATCTTTGGAGGGATGTGAAAGATAAATGGATGGGCAGATAGATAGATTCCGATAAAGATAGATAGATAGATAAAGGCTTCGTTAGGTAGAAAAGTCTATAAATTCAGATCAATTAGTCTTTGGAGGGATGTGAAAGATAAATGGATAGATAAAGAGATAAATTCCGATACAGAGATAGATAGATAGATAGGAATAGAAAAGTTTAGATAGATAGATACTGATAAAAAGTCAAACATATAGATATAAAAAAACATAGACAAGTGAACAGATAGACACAGCGATTCCGATAAAATAAGATAGACAAGTATAGAAAGATTAAGATATTTAGATACACAATAAATTCAAATAAACAAATAAATACAAAAATACATAAATAAGTAAACACAGACACAAGGATGGATAGGTTCTGATCTTATTTCCTAACTCTCAGCCACAACACTTCATACTTTTCCTCATCATAACAGCAAAGGATTCAAGCAACACCTCCTTCATACTCTTCAACACCCTTCATCACCATCACTACATCCCATTAGTCTATTTTGCGCGTGGGCTGACTAATAACTTCATTCCCATTCGACCTTGGCTGCCCCTCGAACCCCCTTCCTCAATCCCCCTGCCTTCCTAAACCTCTCTAGCTTACCTTCCTTTCTCCCCCATCACTCTGTCTGCCTTCCCCATCACCCTGCCTTTCTTTCCTACTACCCCACCTGCCTTCCTTCCCCACTACCCTGCTTGCCTTCCTTCTTTCCCCTTCACTTCCTCCCTGCCTTCCTTTCCCGCCACCCTCCCTCCCTGCCTCCCCTTACCTCCCCTTCCCCTCCATTTCCTCCCTTTCTTCTTTGCCCATCACCTTACCTTCCTGCCTTACCTTACCTACTTACCTTCTTCCCCTTCCCCTTCTTCCCTATCTTCCTTCCCCTTCCTCTTTACTCTCCCCCACCACCCTGCCTTCCTTCCCCACCCCTACCCCTCTCTCCTTCCTTCCCCACCCCGCCCCCCTGCCCCGTCCCACCGCCAAACTCCTATTTTTCCTCCCCTCTGCGACTTGGATACTTTGAGCAGAGTATCAGGTCACTTCCCGAACTTGGAGTGTCCTTGTTTTGGGACTTCCGACGAACTTTCTTCCGTCTTCATTCCCTCGCAGACGAATTAGTGGGTATTTATTTCGCCTGGTCGTGGTGGGTCCTCAGTGTTCCCTTCTCCCTTCCTTCCTCCCTTCCTCCCTTCTTTCCTTCTCGCTCAGATTATTTTTAAAGAGACTGCCGGGGGATTTTTTTTTCTTGTGTGATGGGAAGGTGTTGGAAAATCTCTTCTGTGTGTGTTAAATGATTATTACACTTGTTATTTTATTTATTTTTTCTTCGTTTTAATGAGAATATAGAGTAAATAATAATAATAATAATAATAATAATAATAATAATAATAATAATGTATTGTGTCTGTTCTGCTGCTCTTGTTTCTTGGCTGACCAGAATTAACGTGAAACAAAAGGTAAAGAGATTAAAAAAAATAAAATACTACTTATACTCTCTCTCTCTCTCTCTCTCTCTCTCTCTCTCTCTCTCTCTCTCTCTCTCTCCCGGCCATTCCTCTTTTATCACTCACTCAGAAAGGGGGAAAAAAAGAAAGGAAAAGAAGAGAATGTAAAATGAAAAGTGAAACAAAAGTAAAAAAAAAAAAAATTGTACACTTCCCCTCCAGGACAAAAAACACTGTAAAGGAAAGAGAAAGAGCAAGAGCGAGAGCGAGAGAGAGAGAGAGAATCAGAAAAAAAAAGAGAACTGTCAGACTTAATAAAAGCTTCACGTCTGTCTATGTAATGTACCCCAAGACTCTGTAGGTGTGTGGGTTGGTTGCTGCTACGTCGCACAAACACACACATAAACTTCCTCCTCCACCTTCCTTGCTTCCTTCCTTGATATTACGTGAGGCACAAGTTACTCCGCCGCCCGGGACCACATCACGCCTGGCAAACCCCACTCCTCTCTTCTTGCCTTCCTTCCTTTTTCTTCCTTTCTTCCTTCATTGCTACGGAACGCCTCTCTAAATCTAAGCATTCCTTCCTTTCTTTCTTTCTTTTTCTTCCTTCGTTGTTACAGTATGTCTCCCTAAATCTCCGCACTCCTTCCTTCCATTCTTCCTTCATTGTCACAGTCGCCTACGCCTTCTAAAATCTACCTCCTCTCCCTCTCTTTCTTTTTGATCCATATTCTCAAAACACTTCGAGGCTCACACACCTACAGTTAATAAGGCTTTCGTAGAGATTGTGATAGTATTTTCAAGGGGTAGTTTTATGAGCCCAGTGATAGTGCGACAAGGCTTCCTGCGTCATGAATGTGAAAAACACTCATAAGAGCCCGATTCATCTCCTTTGTGGCACCTAGAAATATTTGTCAGAGCCCGATTCATTTTCTTTGTGGCACCTAGAAATATTTGTTGAATGCCGGAAGAGTCTGAAAAAACGGGCCTAATGTTAAACTCACTCCATTACGTGTCATCGAATCTCTCACTCTCACTCTCTCTCGTTGGTACATTGTTACACCTGCCACAAAACACCTGGCAGTCTACCTTCTCTCCCCTCTCTCTCTCTCTCTTTCTTGTGGGTACGATGTTAGACTCTCCACATTGCGTCTCCCAAAATCTACCCCCTCCTTCTCTTTCTCATTCTCGTGGGTAGTCTGCTGTGTCACCCCGCCACAGGACGTCTCGTAGAATCCACTCCCTCTCTCTCGCACTCTCCCTCCCGTGGCTAAACTGCTACTCCACTAACATTACGGCTGGCAGAACTTATACTCCTACTCTCCCTCTCTCCCCACTCTCAGGCACAAGCACAAGTTACACCCGCTGTACAAGTTAGGCTCCGTGGACACATCTCCCTCCCTGGACACCCAACCTCCTTCACTGCTCAATACTCTCGCTTGGCTAACTTGACTAACGTTACCGATGTCCCAGTGGCGTTACCTCTATGTCTATCTATCCTATCTATCTCACGCTGACACACGTACATACACTTACTCACATATCTACCATAGTTAATCATGCATAGTAAAGGAGAAACTTGGGAGAGGAGAGAATAGAGTTTAGTGATTAGGGAAAGGAAGGCCATGAGTTATAGAGATGGGAAGGGAAGGGAAAGGAAGCGAAGGGAAGGGGAGACAAAAAGAGAGAGAGAGACAGAGAGAGGGAGGGAGACAGAGACAGAGAACAGCACATACAAACAACAGAGAAGGATATGTAGGATAGGAGAAAGTGAGGGAAGGGAAGGGAAGGGAAGGGAAGGGAAGGGAAGGGGACGTGAGTGATGGTGACTGGGTATGCATGCAGAACGAAGAGGCTGCTGCCCTACATTGTATTAAGTTCACTATCACTGTCGCCATTCACTATCCTTTCTAGGTGAGCATAAGAATTCAAAGCCAGACTGTATGCTATGTACGGGTGTTTGGAGGGGGGAGGGGAGGGAAGGAAGGGAGGGAAGGAGAGAGTAAAAGAGAGATAATTAGATAGATAGAAAGAGAGGAAGGACTTGTTCGATTCCCATTACTCACCATCACCACCACCATCATCACCATCATCATCGTTTCACCATTATCATAACTACCTCCCTCCCTCCACCACCACCACAAAGGTCGTTACCAGCACCATCATCACCACCACCACCACCATCATCATCATCATCACAATCAGCGTCACCAATACATAAATGCAACGTGAACAGACTCTCACGGGGTTTCTCTAACTCTCTCTCTCTCTCTCTCTCTCTCTGTATAATAGAGAGAGAGAGAGAGAGAGAGAGAGAGAGAGAGAGAGAGAGAGAGAGAGAGAGAGAGAGAGAGAGAGAGAGAGAGAGAGAAGGTTACACAATAAACAACAGGTAATGGTATTGTTATTTCCCTTAGGCGATGTACCTCAAGTGTGCGTGTGTGTGTGTGTGTGTGTGTGTGTGTGTGTGTGTAGTTATTAAACACACACAGATGAGTTGTTGTTTTTTTACCTGAACGTCCTCGGCGCCTCGCTCTTTGGGTCAAGGTTGCGTTAGTGTTTGTGAAGTAATCAGTGTGAAGGACGGTGCCGGAAAACATGTGTAGTCTGTAAGTGAGAGTGTGCATGTATGTGTGTGCGCGTGATCGATGGATAGATAGACAGAGAGGTAACGCAACTGGGACATCGTTAACGGAGACAAAAACAATTCAATTCACACGATACTAAAATGCGGTATGACAAAACGAGCACGCGAATAATAAGAAAATAAGGGAGGTTGATGCGTGGATTGGTAAACAGGTAGATTAGTAAGGTGACAGATAGAGAAATTAAGATAAATGAACTAAGACAGGTAATAGACAAAAAAATAAGATTGATCAACTAACCTCATGTGAATATAGTACACAGATAGACAGACATTAGTTGAGTGACACAGTACATACTTAGACACTTACATAATTATACAGGCCTACAAAAAACATATTGGAAGGTACGTAGGCATAGTCGTAATGGATAGAATTCAATATACAGATAGACAGACATTGGTTGAGTGATACAGTATACTCTTACCAAGACACATACAGCCCTAGAAAAAAACATATTGGTAGGTACGTAGGCATACTCGTAACGGATAGAATTCAACATAGGCCTACAGATAGATAGACATTGGTTGACAGCGAAAGATATAGTAAACAATCTCACAAATACAGGTGTGGCAAATAAAAGGGTTAAAATAAAAAATAATAAAAAGGTTAAAACTGAATAGTAGGAACGTCTTAAAATTTATCTCTTGAAGTTTGAGAAAGATACGAGTTTCCACAGCCATGAAATAGGTCTAGAAGAAATATATATAGGCAGTTACGTAATACTCAGACCGGGCTTTTTTACTACACTTTCTTTATGTTGCCCTTGAGCTGCTTCCTTTGCTGTAAAAAAAAATATTCGTGGTGGATAGAAATATACACACCCACAGATAGGGGCAGGAAAAAAACATATGGGCAGGTAGTTACGCATGCTGGAAGTGGAGCAGGTGGAGAGAGATATACACACCCGCAGATAGGGATAGAAAAAAGTATAAAGGTGGGTAGTTACGCATGGTGGAAGTGGAGTAAGTGGAGAGAGATATACACACCCGCAGAAAGGGATAGAAAAAAAAATAATTGTAGGTAGTTACGCATGGTGGAAGGGGAGTAGATGGCGAGAAATATACACACCCACAGATAGGGATAGAAAAAAAAGTATAAGTGGAGGTAGTTACGCATGCTGGGAGTGGAGTAGGTGGAGAAAAATATATATGCACCCACACACAAAATATTCAACACTAGAGAACTCCACCAGCCAGTCCATTTTCCACCACGCCTACGCAGCTCACGTGACCCAAAACTAGAGGGGAAAAAGAGGAAAAGGAAGAGGAAAAAATATATGGAAAGGAGGGAAAAAACAAGATAGGACGGAAAAGGAAAAACAGAGAAGGAAAAATGAGAAGGGAAAGAGATGAAAAATAGAGGAAAATAGAAAAAAACAGAAGAAAAGGAAAAATAGAGAAGAAAAAATGAAAAGGAAAAGAGATGAACAATAGAAGAAAAAATAAGAGAAAAAATAGAGAAAAATATAAGAGAAAAAAGAGGAAAGGGAAAAAGAGAAAGAAGAGAAAAATAGATGGAAAAGAGATTAAAGATAGAAGAAAAATTTGAGGAAAAGGAAAATATAATGAAAAGAGAGGAAAAATGGAGGGAAAATTGAGGGAAAATCGAGGAAAGAGGAAAAATAAATAAAAAATAAAGGAAAATGAAGAAAAAATAAAAAGATGAAAAAACAGAGAAGGAAAAATAGTGAAAAAAATCAAGGAAAGCAGATGAAAAAAAAAGGAAAAGGATGATACAAAAAGTGGCAAAACAAACCAAAAATCAAGGAAAAAAGAGGAAAAAGAAAAAAGAAAATTGTGAAACGAAAAAAAAATAGAGAGAGAGAGATAAACTGCATCCCGCCGCCCCCTCCACGCCCTCGGGTCACCGGGATTCCACGAACACGCAATTAAAAAGAGAAACAAACAAGGACGCAAACAATAAACAACTCGACAAACAACCGCGAGCCAATCAAATGAAACAAACAAACAAACAAACAAACACATAAAAGCTTTCTGAACAGGCGAAGACCTACGGCGGCAAAGTTCCCTACGCGCACACACACACACACACACACACACACACACACACACACACACACACACACACACACACACACACAGGTAGAGGAAAAAAAAAAAGAGGAGGGGTAACTGAGGTAAACTTTGTGTGTGTGTGTGTGTGTGTGTGTGTGTGTGTGTGTGTGTGTGTGTTTATGTAGGTGAGGTGAAAAAAAAATGTTTACCTGTACCTGTGTGAAAGGGGGAAGAGGAGGGGTGAGGGGGGGGGGCAGGTGAAGGGCAGGTGAAGGTAATGAGGGTAAGGTGTAAACAGGTAAAAGGGGGGGGAAGGGGGCGAGGTTAAGGGAAGGTATGAAAGGAGTGGTCGAGGAAAGAAGGGAAGGAAGGAAGGAAGGAAGAAATTAAGAAAAGATACAAAAGAAAGAAAGAAAGGAAAGAAGGAAGGACAGAAGGACAGAAGGAAGGGGAGAAGGACGGGAGGAAGAAAGGAAAGAAACAAGGAAAAAAAATAATAAACCAAAAATGGAAAAGGGAATAAAGAGAGAAAGGGCAAACAAAAAAAACAACAGCTATTAAGTAAAAAGAAAACAAAAGACAAGGGAGAGAAAGGAATACGGGAAAGAAACCAAGAGGAAAAGTACGCCCGGTGAGGAGAAACTGAGAAAGGAGGAAAAAATAGAAAGGCCTGAGGAGGAGAGAAACGCTTCACTATTTACGAAGTCTTGAAGAGGAGCGGCGGGAGGGCGGCGAAGGGAAAGAGTAAGAGACGAGGTTCATTTCTCAGTGTTGCTTCTCCATCATTTATTGCCTCCCTTCCTCACCACCACCAGAAGAAAAAGTGGAGGAGGAGGAAGAGGAAGAGGAGGAAGCGAAAAATGAAGGGCAATATAGCTGAAGAAGAGGAGGGGGAGGAGGAGGAGGAGGAGGAGGGTAAGAAGAAGAAAAAGAAATTGGCATATAAGGAAGAAAAGGAGAAGGAAGGGTAAAGTACCTGGAGAGGAGAAAGAGAAGAGAAGGAGAAGGAAGAGAAGAAAAAGGAGAGAAGAAGTTAGAGGAGGAAAAAGAGGGCGAGAAGAGAAAAAGAAAGGATATGGCAGATGAAAAGGAGAAGGAGGAGGAGGAGGAGGAGGAGTGTAGCAGAAGAAAAAAGAGAAGAAAAGATGAGAAGAATGAATGATTAGTTGAAAAAATAATCAAAAGAGGAAGTTATAGCAAAGATAAGATAAAGTAGAACTGTTATTCAGACGAGGAAGTAAGTTAATTAAGAAGGAATACCACAAAGAGTCTAGCCTACTCAACCGGAACAACAGCGCCATCTACCTCACATAAGCGGAACCAAACAGGCAGACAGGGGTAACTTAACCATAACTGAGAGAGGGCGGAAGACACTTGAGGGGAAACTGAATCCGAAATGGAGGTGATTGAGAACATGCCACAGGAGATAATTAGGATGCCGAAGCAGACTGGAGAAGATGATTGAAGGGTGATCGAAGAGGGCTTAAAAGGGGTCATAGAGGATTAGGCAATAAGTGAAGGTATCCGAAGGGGAGATGAAGGGAAGGAAGGGTCAGTTTGCGGGGAATCAGGGAACGTCAGGAACAGGTAAACGAGAGAAAGAGAGAGAGAGAAAGAGCGAGAGAGAGAGAGAGAGAGAGAGAGAGAGAGAGAGAGAGAGAGAGAGAGAGAGAGAGAGAGAGTGAGTGAGGAGGAAGTAAATAAAAGGAAAAGAAGGAGAGAGAGAGGGAGAGAGAGAGGACAGTGGAAAGTTATGGGAGAGAAAGGAGGCGAGGGGAGGAGCGGGAAAAGAGGAGAGAGGGGGAGAGCGGAAAGTTAGTGGACGGGGAGAAAGAGAAAGAGAGAGAGAAAGGGGAGGGAGAGGGAGAGGGAGAGGGAGGAGACGAGATGAAACAGTAACAAAGTAGCGGAGGTAAAAGAGAGGGGGGGAGGGGGGAGGAGGAGGAAAGAGGAGGGGGATGGGAATGGGGCGGGAAGAGTCATGGGCAGAGGAGGAACTAACCTATTAATCATCATCATCATCATCATCACCTGGCTCCTCACCTTCCCCTCCCCCCCCCTCGCCCCCCTCCACCTCCCCCTCTCCTCGTTTTCTATCATGTTACATAAGTGGACATGTTTCACGGGCGGAAGGGGACGAGAAGAGGATGGAAACGAGAGGAAGGGGACGGGAAGAGGTTGGGAAGGGGACGGGAAGGAGATGGGAACGAGAGGAAGGGGACGGGAAGGGGTTGGGAAGGGAACGGGAAGTAGATGGGAATGATGGGAAGGGGACGGGAAGGGGTTGGGAAGGGGACGGGAAGGAGATGGGAACGAGGGGAAGGTTGGGGAAAGTTAAGAAATAACAGGTAATACGTAAAGAAGCAGGGAATGAAGAAGAGAGGGCAAGAAGTTAAAGAAGAGGAGAAGGAGATAAGGGGAAGAAAAAGACGACTGAAGAAGAATAGACGAACAGGAGAAGTTGGAGAAAGAGGAAATGGAAAAGGACGAGGACAAGGAGCTGGGAGGATGGAAAAAAAAGGGGGGTAAGAGAAAGAGATGAGAAAGACCTTGAAATAAAAGGAAAAAGAGAAAAAGGGATAAGTGCCAAAAGTTGAACGGGGGGAAAGTTGAAGTGGAAGAAGGAGAGTTGGGAGGCAAGATAAGTGTGGGTAAAGAATGGGGCCGTGAGGAGGAGAGTTAGGAGGAGAGTTAAGAGAAAAAACGCGTAAGAAGGGGACAAAGAGTGACCATCATGGGAGAAGGAGGAGAGGAGATGATGAGGAAAAAGGAGCGATGAAGGAAGGAAAAGAAGGGTGATTAGAGGAAAAACGAAAATAACTAGAGTAAGAAGGGGAAGAATAACCATCAAAGGAGAAAGAAGGAAGAGAGGCGATGATGAGGAAAATGGAGCGATGAAGGAAGGGAAAAGAAGGATGATTAGAGGAAAAACGAAAAAAAATAGATTAAGAAATGTGAAGAATAACCATCAGAGGAGAAGGAAGGGAGGAGAGAGGGAGGAGACGAGGAAAAATGAGGCGATGAAGGGACGGAAAAGGAAAAATGGTGAGAGTGAGTAAACAGGAGGCGATGGCGGAGTGGTCAGCGTGCGGCCATAGTGATCACGAGGACCCGGGTTCAAGTCCCACCGCAAGACTGACAATTTTCAACCATCGCCGAGTAGAGGAAGATTACCCACATGCGGTACAGATCCTCAACCCAACCAGTCATATATCACGGCAGCCACTTAAAATAAAATACGCCCGCGGCACTAAAGGGCTGGGCCGTTCACTTGAGGCCCCTAAAGAGAGCAAAGCGGTCAGGTAACACACACACAAAAAAAGAAAAAAAAGAACGAAAAGAATGGAAGGTGACGTTAAAAGATAATTATATAAAGAAATAATCATGAAAAGTTACGAAGAAAATATAATGAACAGAGGAAAATAGGTTATAAGGGAAGAAAAGTCACACACACACACACACACACACACACACACACATCACACCACCACCGTCTACACACACACCGCGTCCTTCACCGCCACTCACCCACACGGACCATACGTGTCCTTTCATTTCACCACACCTGCCCCTGCCCCCCTAACCCCCTCCCCTCTGCTACCCCCCCCACACACACACACACAAACACACAGCGAACTCGTAAGTATGGAGAGCACTGCACACAGGGAACGATCTATCATCAACGCCACATGCTGAAACAATAACATCCAGTGTGTGTGTGTGTGTGTGTGTGTGTGTGTGTGTCACCGTGGTCCGCCGGGAAGTCACGCTGTTTACGGACGCGGCGCCAAGGACGGTCGGGTAAATTCAACTGTCGATCGGCCCGTCACTTACGATCTCCCGCGGCCTTCCCTCGCTCCCCGCCCTACTTTCTCTCCTATTTACCTCCGCACCTCAGCTCCCTCCATCCCTACCCTTAGCTCTTCTATTTGGGGGGTGGGGGGAGGATAGGAGGGGGTTTTGCTAGTCATTTAGGAACTCCCGCGGCCTTTCCTTGCTTCCCGTTCTCCTTTCTCTCCTTCTTACCTCCCTACCCTTAGCTCTTCTATTTGAAGGGTGGGGGGAGGATAGGAGGGGGTTTTGCTAGTCATTTAGGAACTCCCGCGGCCTTTCCTTGCCTCTGTACCTCCACTTTTTTCCTTATTTTTATCTCATTTTCTTCTATTTTTTTTTTTAGGGGAGGTGTGGAGTTCGCTTGTCATGTACAGGAGCTTCTTTTAGCCTTCCCTTACTTTCCTTCCTCCCTCCTTTCTCTCCTTACCTCCACTTCTCTCCTCCTTGCCCCTCCCTACCTATATCTCTTTTTGGTGGGGATGAAGGAGGGAGTTCACTTTATCGACCTTCCCTTTCCTTCCTTTCTCCTCCCCTTCTCTCCTTACCTCTGCGTCTAGTCATCCACTCCCCTCCCTTCTTTATCTTTAGCCTTTTTTTGGGGTGGAGGAAGTGGAGGAGGAGGAGGAGGAGGTTCATTATAGTCATTTAGGAAATCTTTCGATCTTCCCCTTCCCCCGCCTTCCTTCCTTCTCCCTTTCCCTTCCCATTCCTCCCCTCCTTACCCTTGGCTGTTCTTAAGAGGATGGGGAAGGGAGTTGGGTAAGCATTTAGGTAATCTGTCAGCCTAGTCTTGCCTTCCTTCCTTCTCCTTAACTCTCCTTACCTCTCCATCTCCATTCCTCTCAGTCTTCCCTTTAGCTCTTTCGGCTTGGGTAGAGGAGCTGGGAAATCCGCTAATCACTCAACTCCTTCGGCTTTCCCTTGTTTTCCCTATTACTTTCCTCTCTTTCCCTTACCTCTTATCTCTTCTCTACGGGTCCCATGCATCTCCTTCCGGCAAGAGCTTGAGGTGTAGGATTATTCAAACTGACCCTCGTGTTCTTTTCCACTTCCTCTGTTCTTGCCTTCACATCTCTCTTCACTAGGCGGCAGGAGGAGGAGGAGGAAGAGGAGGAGGAGGAGGAAGGATGTATCAGGCTCAAGACCAATCTAACAGGCGGGAAAGTTACGACACGTGAGAGTAAGTCCTTCCCATTGTTAGCGAATCTCGGTAATGCGCTAACAGATCAAACACACACACACACACACACACACACACACACACACACACACACACCGTACCCCAAAACGTGACACCAACTCCTTCTTCCCTTGTAAATGACCCTTCGTGGAGTGTTAACAGATACCGTTACGTCCCTTCCTGCCCTCCTCTCCCTCCCTCCTTCCTTCCTTCCTTCCTTCCTTCCTCCCCGCGCTGCCAAAGTATCGTACTCAGCCTATTGCATTTTCGTAGTTTCTAACCGATAACTATAACAAAAAAGAACAAAAAAACATCAATATTTAAGAGTTTTTACGATGATTTTAATTTCCTATCATTATTTGTGTGGTTGTGAGAGTCTTGGAGCCTAAAAATAATGCTTTGTTCAGAGTACGATAATTTGACAACGCTGCTTCCTCCCTTCCTCCTTCCAAGCGTGCAGGAGTAACTTGTTCCCTTGTACGTGAATGTCCGTGGCTTGCTAACACATCCCGCTACTTGCCAACCCTCCCACCGCCTTGCCTTCCCTCCCATCCTTCGTTCCTTCCTTCCTGTCTCCTCTCCCTCCCTCCTTCCTTCCTCCTTCCAAGCGTGCAGGAGTAACTTGTTCCCTTGTACGTGAATGTCCGTGGCTTGCTAATACGTCCCGCTACTTGCCAACCCTCCCACCGCCTTGCCTTCCCTCCCATCCTTCGTTCCTTCCTTCCTGTCTCCTCTCACCCCTCCCTCTCCCCGCTCAAGGACGTTCCCTGCATGCTACTCACGCCGCACAGGACGCTGACATCATCCACACGGAGAAAAATACAGTAAATATAATAAAAATGAGTATATGCCCGATCCTAACGTATATTGAGAGAGTATTCAATTTCTGAGCCCCGGCTTCGGTTCGCGCCATTCATGGAAATTATAAAGCTGTTATTTAGTGCCTCATTAAGTGT
The DNA here is from genome assembly GCF_024679095.1 of Eriocheir sinensis. NCBI lineage: Eukaryota > Metazoa > Arthropoda > Malacostraca > Decapoda > Varunidae > Eriocheir > Eriocheir sinensis. The sequence goes on along the minus strand of NC_066535.1, from coordinate 15,611,513 downwards.
CCAAATCCACACAGAAAAAAAAATACAGTAAATATAATAAAAGAAGTACCTGTTCCTGACGTGTATTGAGTGAGTATCCAATTTCCTGAGCCCCATCCGCGCCCTTGATGGAAATTATAAGCCGTTAATTCTTGCCACACAGAAGGAAATACAGTAAACAGAAAATAAAAAGGAGTAAGTACCCGATCCTTACGTGTATTGAGTGAGTATCCAATTTCCTGAGCCCCATCCCGCGCCCTTGATGGAAATTATAAGCCGTTAATTCTTGTCACACAGAAAGAAATACAGTAAACAGATAACAAAAAGGAGTATTAACCCGATCCTAACGTGTATTGAGAGAGTGTCTAATACCCTGAGCTCCAGTTCGCGCCCTTGATGGAAATTATAAACCCATTAATTCTTGCCACTCATCAAAAAATACAGTAAACAGAAAATAAAAAGGAGTAAGTACCCGATCCTTACGTGTATTGAGAGAGTATCCAATATCCTGAGCCATAGTTCGCGCCCTTGATGGAAATTACAAAACCATTAATTCTTGCCACACATCAAAAAATACAGTAAACAAAATAAAAAAGAGTAAATACCCGATCCCGACGTGTATTGAGAGAGTATCCAATATCCTGAGCCATAGTTCGCGCCCTTGATGGAAATTATAAAGCCGTCCATTATAGGCTCATGAACCGTGCTCCCCCTCACGCCGGCCCTCACGCGCGCCTCTAAAGCGTTATAAATCACACCGGACGAACTGACACGACTTTCAACTTTGCCACATTCCGTTAAGCCCTCGCCGCCGCCCCGTCATTGGCTTGCCCCGCCCCGCCCCGCCTTGCCGACCCTCAAATCCTATACTCCATTCACCTCTCGCCCCCCCCACTCATCCCCTCACCCTACTCTATATGCCCCCCCCCCCTCTCTCTCTCTCTCTCTCTCTCTCTCTCTCTCTCTCTCTCTCTCTCTCTCTCTCTCTCTCTCTCTCTCTCTCTCTCCCATCCTCACTCCCTCTTCCCACCCTTCAGGCATCCCCATTCACCCACGATTCTTGTACTCAGTCACCGTATTTGCATTTCCAGCACACACACACACACACACACACACACACACACACGCTGGCACAGATGCGAATCAGAACGACAAACACCCGACATTGCATTCTTTATGAGGACACAGAAGGCTGGGTTTAATTGCCCGGAGATTGTTATGAATGGACGGCTAACAACGACAACTTCTACCATTACAATCCCTACTACTACTACTACTACTACTACTACTACTACTATTACTACTACTATTACCCCCACCGCTGCAGGTACTGTCGCTCCGAATTGCATAACGTTGTACTAATACGAGAGAACGGGGGAGAAATTATGTTGATTTGTGTTCCCTTGATGCGGGTCGCTGTGCTGTGCTGTGCTGGGCTGTTATTATACTTGTTGTTGTTGCTGTAGTGGTGGTGGTGGTAGTAGTGGTAGTGGTAGTGGTGGTGGTGGTGGTGGTGGTCAGTTTGAGAATGTAGAGACAAGGTATAACTAAACTAACTAACCCGATGTAGGTCAATGGTTCCTATTAACAAGATTACCTCGGAGACAAGAAGTGGAGGGAAGTGGAAGTGGAAAGTGGAGAGGCAGAGGAAGGGAAGAAAGGGAAGGGAGAGCAGGGAGGGACAAGGATGGGAAGGAGTGCGAAGGAGGTCAAAAGGAAACGAAGGAAATGAAGGCAGTTATATCTACCAATTGACTACTCTGTGTATCTATCTACCTACCTATCTATCTCTGTAGCTATCTGTTTTGACACGAGCATAGAAAATGAAAAGTGATATAGCATACTCCTGTCGTTCATCAATACATCGAGCTTTGTGTCCCTCTGTTTGTCCATTTCTCATAATACCTGTCTATTCACTTGTCTATTCTGTTAGCCATCCATCTGTACGCGTAGCTTACTGTTGGGAATGTTTAAAATCGAGTAAAAAAATGGTGATATATCGTGCTCTCTTGTCGTGAATCAATGCATCTATATATCGTTTCATCTGTCTGTCGATCCGTGCATTCATCAACAGTATCAGAGTTCGTGTGGCACCGTTAGCAACACACCGACAAACAACACACAACAGACGTCACACGATACCCGGCTTCACTTGACCGTGCGATACATCCACAAAGGTAATACTGAATGCTTATACTGTGCGCCAATTACAGTGTGCGAAGGTGAGCGAACACACACACACACACACACACACACACACACACACACACGGGAAGACCCTGTACACATCATAACCGCATGGAAGTCCTTCATCACTGAGTACTCGAGGGACCACTGAACCACCACCACCACCACCACCACCACCGCTACCTTCACCAACAATACCGCCTCACCATAATCACCACTCTCTCTCTCCCTATTGCATCGTTGTTGAAATGTGTGTATATCTTGAAACCACGAGCGATGGGAAAGCGTATAATTCGACTTATTATTTTTTTAATGTAAATTGTAAAGAATCAATGTTTTATTTTATTTTTCATCTGTAAATCACCTCGTCAAAGTGAAGCGTCAGGAGGCGTAAGAGGATTTTTTTTTTTTTTTTACACACACACACACACACCGGTGGCTGACTGCTCCATGGCCTTGCAGTGTGTGTGTGTGTGTGTGTGTGTGTGTGTGTGTGTGCGCGCTATCTTTACATGCAGGGACGTCCGCGGAGGGTTGGTTGATGCAGACAGACTCGAGTGAAGCTAATTCCTCCTCCATCAACTTCCCTCCCGCGGCTCTTCAGTGTCCCCGATGCCGTTGTTGTCGTTGCTTCCATTCACATTCCCGTACCAAACTTGTGGCCGTCGTGTTGTCCCTCCTAAGCCTCCCTAACCACCCCCAGGAAGCATGACAAGGGACACACACACACACACACACACACACACACACACACACACACACACACACACACACACACACACACGTCCGCTCCATCACCTCTCGTCATTCCCTTCACTCCTCACGTCACATTCAAAACACTCGACGCGCTGCTTCTCTCGGCATGACTTGAAACTCGTGGTGATCCGCTGGACACTTGAAGAACGAAGATTACCGCATTACCATAACACTTTAAACTTCTTCTACGGCATAGGCAAGCAAGTCCAAGGGTATTTGAGTGTGTGTGAGTGTGTGTGTAAAGTCAAGTCCAGCAGTGACAGTTTCTCAGATTTAAAGTCTCCTAAAAGCTTCATGTTTGAGCAGCCGGCACGTCAGCACTGCTCTTCCTGACCCCCAAATTAAGATCCCTTAGTTTAATACCTCGCCAAAGCGCCGCATTCAGCCGGGTGTTGACTCGCGCGGGCATTTTACAGGCACTCTGCAAACACCGTCTTGTGTCCACGCGCCGCCAAGAACAAGAGAGCCGGCTGTCACAAACAAGACACTGCTAACATCCTCTCTTAGCACCCCCGACACACGACAGGACTCTCTTGCCACTTTCCTCACCTCCTCTTCCACTAGTAACACCACCAACACCACCAACACCAACAACACCCGGCCCCTTCTTCGCCCTAACCTTCCCACCCTCGTCAGCCAAGACTTTTGTGGCGTCTGATTAATAATTATTCTTTTTTCCTCGCGTGGCAGGAGGCGAGGCGTTGGGGCGAAGGCTCCTGTGTGTTGCTATTACGGCTGGTGATTGTGGCGGTGATTGTGTGTCGGGTCGCTGTGGCAGGAGGAGGGGCTGAAAGGTGCTTCGAAGCCTCTCTTTTTCGTGGTTGTTGTTGTTTGTGTTCCAATCTTCCCCCGTTGGTGTTGGTGCTGACGTCTTATTACTAACTATAAGGTCCACGTCCGCAGCCCAATAGTGTCTTTGTAAGCGTCCAAACTAAACTTTCTCGAACTCTTTCCCCTTTCCTTTTTTCTATCCTTCGTCTTACTTCCTCGAACTCCTCTCCTCCTTTTCCTCTTCTCTATCCTTCTTCCTACTTTCTCGAACTCCTCTCCTCCTTTTCCTTTTCTCTATCCTTCTTTTTACTTCTTCGAACTCCTCCTCTCCTTTTCCTTTTCTCTATCCTTCTACTTTATCGAACAAATTCCCTCTTCCTTTTCTCTATCCTTCGTGTTTCTTGTAACTGTGGTCCTTCGATTCTGAGGTCTTGCTTATAATTTCAACACTCCTCGACAACTTTATTATTTCTTTTTTCACATTCACTCACCTCAAAAACAATAATTGGATGGCGTTCGTGTTCTTTTGTTTTTGGAGTTGTGATTCGAGTTTTCATTTGCTCCTTTGACCCCAACATCCGATTCATAATTCCAACGCTTCTCGACAACCTGCTTTTCACTTTCAATGACTTCAAGAACAATAGCGGGATGCTGTTTTGTCAGTATTGATACACACGTTCTATTCTTGTCTGCTGCTCCTGACATCTTATTTGTAACTCTTAAAAATTTATCGACAACATTCACTGCACTTCAATAACTTCATGGACAAAAAGTTCGGCTGTATAAGATGTATGCATTATTATTATTATTATTATTATTATTATTATTATTATTATTATTAGCTATTATCATCATTATTCACGACAAGCTGATGTAACAAAAATGACCACTGAGGCCGCGCGCAGCTATGGCGTATGCCCCCAACTTGAATTACGTACTTATGTCACGAGAATGGAAAACCGAAAAGTGGATAGAGAGGAGATGATGGGGCCATGAAAATCACTAGATGGCAAGAAGGCATTGGGTGCATATGAAATGTCAGGTCAAGTACTGATTTCTATTTCTCTATTCCATCTTCTGTATATCAACCTAAACACTTATATCGTTTTTCTGTCTTTCTCTATTCCTTTCTTTCCAATATCTTTCTATCGAACTATTTATCTCCCTGGCAATCTATCTATCTATGTATCTATCTATCTATATGTAACTATTTAACCTTCTACTTAATTATTTGTATCTATTTATCTGCCGCTAATATTCCTGCATGGAGGAAAAACAGCCGAGTATGAGGAGTTGAAGGGAAAGAGGTGCAGGAAAATGTTTATGCGCCACTCTGTTTATCTCTCATTTTCGTACATTTGGTTTCATAGTATTGTTTCAAATTCATGCTAGTGTGAAGCAAGAATTTTCCCAGAAAGACGATGGCGGTCTCAGCTTTTTTTTAGATAATGAATGGCGTGGTCAGGAAACCGGGCGAGAGCGAGGTGAGTGAAGTCGTCGGTTTGGGACGAGCTGGGCACAGACACGGCCGATGCGGGGGCGGCTGACACCACCCGGCACGAGGCAGCGGGATGGGGGACGCGCGCTCTGGCATGTAACTCTGAATGTAAAACTCTGTGATTCAAATATTACCTTCAGGACGATTTACTCATAGATATAAAGGTTTTAAGTAATGTAAGAAATGTAAGTCCAAACAGTGAACTCAAGGTCATGGACAGCAATATTAAGTGGGGTTAGATACACGGGAGCTAAGGTTCAAAGGAGCTGCCTCGTACAGGCCTACCGGACTCTTGCAGACTCCTACGTATACGTTCTTATGTTCTTATGTTCTTATTATCTACTTCTCCAACTTCTACTGTTGCTGCTCCTGCTTCTGACCTTATATTTCCACTTAGTTACCGTTTCTGGGCATCTCCTTTCATTCATTTCTTAACTCACAAATTTGGATCAATGTTGCTTTTCTTACCTTCCAACTTGATGCTACTCGAATTAACTCCCTTGACCGCGGATTTCCTACAAGAAGACATCAACAAGCTACAAGAATAGAACAAAGTGGCTGCTACAATTCAACAACAAAAAAATGTAAAGTCCTGCACCTTGGGAGGGGAAATCCAGCATACCAATACCGCATGGGAAACACTCCACTATCCACCACAGAGGCAGAGAAAGACCTGGGAGTATATGTTACCAGTCTACCAGTGAAGGTGAAATCCGTGCCAATCGAAGCGGACGGGTTTAGATGAAGCTTCACTGATTAAAAAAAACAAAAAAAAAGCAGCGACCTCGTTATCCTCCGAGACAAAACAAGGGAGAGGAGAAGAGCGAGAGATTGTACGTGCGCCTGGGGATGTGGCCTGCCCTGGAAGTGTGAGGGAAAACATGAAGGTGTGTGACAGAGGCAAAGGGAGTCTTTCTCTGCATGTGTTGTGAGAGGAATGAGAAGGTATAGAAAAGAGATGGCGAGGCAGGGCGAGGGGTAAACTGAGGCAGAAGAAAACAAACAGAGAGAGAGACGGATAGAAGAGGAGGAAACATGAAGATGGAAGAAAACAAAAACAAACCGGGAGGAAAGGAAGATTGTATAAAAAAAATGTGTTTGTTTAAAAAAAGGACTGAGGAAAGGAATGGAGAAAAAAGTTTGAGGAAAAATAAATGAGAGAGAATAAAATGACACTACAAAGGGAGAATGAAGTAGGAGAGAAGAGAAGAGGGAAAAGGAAAGGAGAGAGAAAAGTTTGATGAAAAGGAAAAGAAATACGAGAAAAGAATGAAAATATGAAAGAGCAATGAAGTAAGAAAAGGGTAGATGGAAGCAAAGGAGAAGAATTAGAGGAAAAACAACTGAAGAGAGAGGAAATAATGACTGAATAAAATAAGGGGAAGTTAGGAAAGCGGGAAAAAGGGAAAAAAGAAGAGATACCGAGGAAGAGAATGAGAGGAAGAGTCCGTGGAGAAATAAACAAAGTAAGAAGAAAGAAAAATAGACGTAAAGAAAGATGTAGAATATACGCAACAAGGATAAAAGGGAAGGAAAGGAGAAGGAAAGAGATCGAGAGAATTAAGAAACATGAAAGAAGCAGAAAACGGGAAATGGTGTAGGAGAGGAGAACGAACGAGGAAATGCATAGAGGAGAGATGATGAAAAGGAGGAAATGCAAGGAAAGAGAGATGGAGGAGGAAGAGAGGAACGAACGAAAGAAACACGATTGAAACAGAGAGAGTGGAGGGCGAGGAGAAAGAGGAAAGAGGAAAAGAGAGGAAGGAGACAAAAAGAAGCAAGGAGGCAGGAAGGAGGAGAGAAGGAGAGTGAGAGAAAAAAAAAAGAGGGAAAAAAAGAATGAGGGGGCAAGGGTCAGGGGTCACGGTGAACGACTGACTGACTGGGTGTGTCTGAGGTCATATATATATTTTCTTAAAGTATGTCGCCGAGAGTGAGTGAGTGGATCTGAGGGTGGATGAGTGGGTGCGTTAGTGTAGAGGGGGACGATTGAGTGAGTGAGTGAGTGAGTGTGCAAGTGGATGGGTGAGTGAGCCAGTGATGAAGTAACTTGCTGACTGACTGACTGACTGACTGACTGATTAACTGACTGATTGGATGAATAGATGGAAGGGTTGGCAATTCGTCGTCCAGTGAGGCAGAGACACAGGAATCAGAAAAAAGCAAACTAACTCTCTCTCTCTCTCTCTCTCTCTCTCTCTCTCTCTCTCTCTCTCTCTCTTCTCTCTCATACATCATCACCATCATCACCATCATCACCATCATCACCATCATCACCATCATCACCATCATCATCATCACAACCACCACCACCACACACACCTTCGTCACCTTCATCACATCTGGACAGACAGACAGACAGACAGATAACAAGCAACAACAACAACAGGAAACCTCGTTCGTGAAAATTACACCTGCTAATTAAACTCCATTATTACGCCGTTTGGCAAGTCGTTCTAGTTGAGGGACTGACAGAGACATGGAATAAGACAGAGACAGAGACAGAGAGTGAAGGGGGAGAGAGGGAGAGAGAGAGAGAGTAAGCGAGGGAGTGAGAGAGGAAAAAAAATGGACATACATACATCTCTCTCTACCCTGGTTGGCACTTTTACCTTAATTGGCAGGACCCCCTCTCACGAAATTACCTCATTTATATTAAACCGTGAACGCAGTGATCGGGGGGGACTGATGTAAAACTATAAATTATAATGGAGTTTTCTCGCCTAAGTGGATTACAGGCGAATGACAACGAGTGCGAGAGGAGGGAGAGGAGGGGAAAGGGAGAGAAGGAAGAGAAGGGAGAGGGAGCAAGAGAAGGGAGAGTAGGTGAGAGGCTTTTTCCTCCTCGCTTTTAAGAGGATGGTAATTTTTAAAAGAGGGGTATCGCTTGTTTTAAGAGGAATACTTGAAACATCCTTATCGCTGAGAGAGAGAGAGAGAGAGAGAGAGAGAGAGAGAGAGAGAGAGAGAGAGAGAGAGAGAGAGAGAGATGAGCACTCACTCTACAAGGGGGACGAGGAGAGAAAACACTAGCAACACAACTCGGCTAATGAACAATACGGGCTGAATGGAAGAACAAAACAACATAAACGGCCCAACAAACAAAGCCAGCACCAGCACCACCCACGCCAGCACCAGCACCAGCCTCTCAGCACGCCCCACCGGCCTGCTGCACGAGTTCGCCAATAAAACCTTTGCATACTCAGCGCTACTCAGAACGGTCCGCGCCAATTCTCCCTCCCCCTTTCCATCCTGTGTCCTCCTTTCTTGCTTCCCTCGCCGAAACCCGCCCACCCACCCGTCCCTTCGTCCCTCTCTCTCCCCTCTCATCCCTTCCCTCTTTTTAATGCCACTTGGCCCTCTTCCCTACCGCCAATGTCCCCTCTCTCGTAATCCCTTCAATGCCTCTCACCCCATTCTCACATCGTGCTTCCTCTTCCTCCTCCCCTCTGCAGTTATTTTTTTTCATCTTTCCCCTTTTCCCCTTATTTCGCTTTTTTTTTTTTTTTCACCCCATCACATCACTCCCCTCTCTCCCTCTCCCTCTCTCTCATACTGCCTTTCCCTCTCCCTCTCTCTCTCAGTATATGAAGTTAAATGTCTCTAGTTTAATTATTCATTTCGTGCTTTGGTGTTCTGTAAAATATGTTCTTCGTCCTAGTTTCGTTTATTTTTCTCTTCACTCCGTCTAAAACATTTTCCTCTGTCACTCATGAATCCCGCTTTCCCTTCCTTCTCCTCCTCGTCGTCCTCCTTCTCCTCTTCCCTTCCCCATAATCCTCAGTGTTTTTTTTGGGGGGTATTTCGTTGGGGATATGTTGTTCTCCTTTTCCTCCTATACCTACCCTCTGTCCCCCTCATCTCCTCCTCTTCCTCCTAGTCCTCCCTCCTCCTCCTCCTTCTCCTCCTCCTCTTCCCCTCCTCATAATCCTCAGTGCTGTTCTCCTTTTCCTCCTACACCCATCCTCTCTCCCCCTTATCTCCTCCAATTCCTCCCTTCCTTCACCAACCACCTCGTAAGCTTCCATTGTCTCTCTCCCTCCTTCCCTCCTCCGTTCCTCATCAACCTCAGTCTTGCTCTCCCTTTCTTTCCTCTTCTCTCTATCTCCCTATCTCCTCCTCCTCCTAGTCCTCCCTTCGTTCACCACCTTCTCTCCCTCCTCCCTTCCCTCCTCCCTTCCTCATCAACCTCAGTCTTGTTCTCCCTTTCTTTCCTCTTCTCTCTATCTCCCTCATCTCCTCCTCCTCCAAGTCCTCCCTTCGTTCACCACCTTATAAGTTCTCCCCCCCTCCCTCTCTCCCTTCCTTCCTCACCCTCCCTTCCCAAGCAATGACCTAAAGAAATCCTCAATGTTGTCCTCCTTTTCCTCCTCTACCTACCCTCCATCCCCCTTTATCTCCTCCACTTCCTACTCCTCCCATCCCTCCCTCGTATGTTCCCCTACCCTCCCTCCTCTCCCACCTCCCTCTCTCCATCCCTTCCCCGCCAGTGACCCAAAGAACGCAACACTCGTGACTTGCTCCCCGCCCCGCCCTTTCCCAACTCGACCCGCCACGCGCCGCCCTTCCGCCCCTCTCCGCCTCACCGACTCCCAGCTATTCATCCTCAACACTCTCCCAATGTGTCCGGAAATTGATGTATATAGGAACACATGTGCTTTACTGTATCCGTGTCTGTTGTTGCTTTACTCGTTCATGGCTAACGTATATTGTTGATTCAGTTTGTCTTTTTTTGTCTTTTTATTAACTTATTTATTTACTCTTTGTGTCCGTAATGAATGGCTTTATTCTTTGGTTCTTTACTTAATGGTTAATGATGTATAGAGGAAAGAGGGGAGGCGAAAAATACTTTACTATATTTATACTTTATTTTTTTTTCCTCCTAAAGACAATAAAAAAAAAAATCAAGAACATAACCCACCACCGTACCCTCCTCCTCCTCCTCCTCCTCCTCCTCTTCCTTCTCCTCCTCCTCTTTTTCTTATTCCTCTTCCACTCTACTTAACCCCCTTCTATTTTTCCTTTTCCTCCTCCTCCTCTTCCTTTTCCTCTTCCACTCTACTTCCCCCCTCCCTTCCATTACTCCCTTTCCCCTTACCCTCCTTTTCCTCTTCCACTCTTCTTCCCCCCCCCCTTCCATTACCCCCTACCCTCTTACCCTCCTATTCCTCTTCCACTCTACTTTCCCTCCCTTCCATTACCCCCTACCCCCTTACCCTCCTTTTCCTCTTCCACTCTTCTTCCCCCCTTTCCATTACTCCCTCCCCCCCCTCCCCCCTCCCTCACCGAACCCCTCTGAAGGCACTCCAATCCTTTAAGCACAGAGGCCGCGACCCACTCCGCCTCCTTGAGCATAAGGTTTGTTGGCGTCGTGTTGGTTTATGTAAATTACAGTATAGCTCTCCATCCCTTCCTCTTCCGGCTCCTCTCCGCTGAATGGTTTCCCCCCCTCCCCCTCCTCCTTCTCCTCTCCTCTCCTCTCCTCTCCCCGACCCTCCTTCTCCTCCTCTTCATTCTCCTCCTCCACCTCCTCTTCTTTCTTACTTCCATTTGCTCCTCACACCCTGTTTTATCCTTCTCTCCTTCTTTCTCCTTTTACTCTTTTTCTACCTCTTCCTCTCCTCCGTTTTCCCCTCATCTCCTCTGCCATTTCCTTCTCTTCCTCCTTCATTCCTTTTTATCCCTTCCATCATTCCCTTCCTCCCTCTTCCTTTTCCTCTTCGTCTTTCACTCACCGATACCCTCCTCCTCCTCCTCCTCCTCCTCCTCCTCCCTTCGCAGCCTTGAACACGAAGTACGAGTTTTCATCTCACTACCTCTACCTCCCCTCCTCAGACCCTGTTGTTGTTGTTGTTGTTGTTGTTGTTGTTGTTGTTGTTGTTGTTGTTGTTGTTGTTGTTGTTGTTGATGACATAGATTGGCGACTCACAATGGCTATAGCGATTTGTGGTGAGGATGACGAGGACGACTTAAAGCGGACGAGGAAAGATTGGGATGAAAAAGAGTGGAGTGGAGGGAGCGAAGTGGACAGAACGAAGACTGGCTGGGATAATGATGATGATGATGAGAATGAGGAGGAGGAGGAGGAGAATCGGGGGGAAGGGACTGGGAGGAAGAAGCAGGGAAGAATAGTGAAGAAAATATGGTAAGAGGAATATGGAAAAGAATAATTGAAAGGCGTGGAGAATAACAAAGCAGAGGAGGCAGAAAGAAAAACAAAAGACTGATGAAAATAGGAAGGATGCAACAAAGGGATTCTCAAGGACGGCGTGGGAAATGAGATAAAAAGAAAAGACCCGGAAGTGCAAGGGAGGCTGGTAAAGATGAGGGACGTAGAGAAGAATGGGAATACAAAGAAAACGGGAAGAGAGACTGCAAAACAAAGAGGTCATAATAGAAAACGAGGGAGAGGGCGAGGAGGGAGGAAGAGAGGGGAGTATCCTGAATATGAAGGATGGCGAGGGGAGGGCAAGGAGGAGGAGGTCAGGGAGGAAGGGAAGTGGAGGGGAAGGGCGGGGCGGATAGGTATGTAGGTGGAGCGCTGAGGTGGGTGCGGAAGCGTCATGCAAGGTCACAGTGTAAGGTCATAGTGATACTGTTGCTAAGAAAAGTCGGAAGAGAATGATGCAACAGGAGAACGAACTAAGAGAGAAAGAAAAATGGAAAGAGACAGGAAGGAAAATAGTAATAGAAAATGCAGCTGCAGTGACGCGGTAGGTTCAGCATAGGTCATAAAAGGTCATAGTGCGAGTGTTCCTAAGAATTCGAGGAAGGAAATGATGCAACAGAAGAACGAAGAGCAAAAAGAGCAGATATGAGACAGACAGGATAAATAATAAGATATAACGAAGCTGCAATGTCGTGTTAGGTTCATCAGAGGTCATAAAAGGTCAAAGTGCGAGTGTTAAACGGAAAACTAGACAGGAATATTCAGTAGCAGACAAATAAAGGACAAAAAAGATACATTAGGATGGAAATTAACGTTTAAGAAGATATGTATACAAGAATATTCAGACACAGACTAATTAATAATAAAGGAAAAAAAAAAAAGATATACTAATAGGAGGAGAGAAGGTCAAAGTGCAATTATTAAACGGACAAAAAAAAAAATAGACATGGATATTCACCAATCGACAAAGAGAGAGAAAAAAAATATTGATCGGAAAAGCGAAAATTACCGTCGAGTGAAATGAAAGTGAAGTGAAAGTTCGCTGAGATAATTAAAAGGAGAATCAATACAACGGCAACAGCTAATCAATATATACTCGGACAAAAACATTTAATTAACCTCCCCCCCCCCCCCTCTTCCCCTATTTCTTTTAAATAAGGTGACGGCCGCGGGGAGGGAGGGAGGGAGGGGGAGCGGAGGAGCCAATATCACACCAAGCACGGACAAGCTTCATTTAATTGTTCCGGGGGATTCTTTACAGCTCTCTCTCTCTCTCTCTCTCTCTCTCTCTCTCTCTCTCTCTCTCTCTCTCTCTCTCTCTCTCTCTCTCTCTCTCTCTCTCTCTCTCTCTCTCTCTCTCTCCTCTCTCTCTCTCTCTCTCTCTCTCTCTCTCTCTCCTCTCTCTCTCTCTCTCTCTCTCTCTCTCTCTCTCTCTCTCTCTCTCTCTCTCTCTCTCTCTCTCTCTCTCTCTCTCTCTCTCTCTCTCTCTCTCTCTCTCTCTCTCTCTCTCTCTCTCTCTCTCTCTCTCTCTCTCTCTCTCTCTCCCGGACGGCCTTAATAAAACCCGCATCAAGGAAGTCGTTCAAAGTCGTCTTCGGTCCGGTCTCCTGCACGAATTTTCAGCTAGGAAGGAAAAAGGGAAGCGAAATAAAGGCGAGTGTGTGTGTGTGTGTGTGTGTGTGTGTGTGTGTGTGTGTGTGTGTGTGTGTGTGTGTGTGTGTGTGTGTGTGTGTGTGTGTGTGTGTGTGTGTGTCTGTTTATTTGTGTGTTTAATTGTTACAAAATACAAAAATACGAAAAACAACAACGAAGATAACAACACATACAGCAAAAATAATTACAATACCACCTCCACAACCATAAAATAATAATAATAATAAGTCTCTCTGGCCCAATTAATCAGAGCCACACCTGTTCGGCTGCCTCCATTCATCACACCTGGAGGGGTAACAATAGGTGCGAGGGAGGAGGGAGAGAGGGGACGAAGGGGAGAAGGGTAAGGGGGGGTGAGGGAAGAGGGGACTGGAGACACACACACACACCTTACCACACCCACAAACGCCTGGACACCGACCTCCACACCACTCCTTGGCAGCCCCTTCATTTGGGACACAAACACACACCTCCTACTCCTCCTCTTTCTCTTCTATATCTTCTTCCCCTCTTCCTTCTCCTTTTCTTTCTCCTCTCCTCCCTCTTCTTCCATTATTCCTTTTCTGTATCTTCCTCCTCCTCTTTTCCTTTTCATTCTCATTCCCCATCTCTTTTTTTACTTCTATATCTTCTTCCTCTTCTCCTCACTTTTCTTTATCTCATTTTCCTCCTCGTCCTCCTTGTCCGACTCCTCCTCCTCCTCCTCCTCCACCAGTAACCTTGGCATACCAGGTTACCCTCGAGGAGAGCGCGGCCCACCACTGACTTCACAAAACCCAACGAGGTAATCCCTAAGGACGCAACCCCTCCCTCCCTCCAATGATCTTACGACATCGCACTCGACACACATTTTTTCCCCTTTTCATATACTTTTTCCCCTCGCTATATTATGAGTCCGCCACGCCCCGCCTATTTATAAGTCGGTAAGCCTCGCCGACAGGTATGAATAATGACACAGGTGACCTTCAGGGGGGTGGAGGTCATTAAGGAGCGAAACAATGACATAATAGAAAACATTATATTGGAAGGAAGTGAGTCTGTCTTAAAGGTGGTGGTGGTGGTGGTGTTGGTGCACGGTGGTGATGAATGCTAATTAGATGTATCCCACTAATTATTGAAAATCTCATTAAGAAACTATGATGCAGCGACGAGCGTGTGGAGGGGATAGAAAACAGGTAGATGGCGAACAAGGGACAAAGGGATAATTAAAGAAAAATCAAACAAAAGAATATACGAAGAAGATAGAAATAGATAATGAAAACGCGTGAATGGCGAACAAGGGACAAAGGGAAACAAAAAGAGGAACAAAAAATAATATAGAAAGAAGATTGAAATATAGAAAACACGTAGATGACGAACAAAAGAAACCGGAAACAAAAAGAGGAAAACAAAGAAAAAGAATAAAAGAAGAAGATAGAAATAGATATAGAAAACACGTGAATGGCCAACAAAGAACAAAAGGAAATGAATATATGAACAAAACAAAAGAATAACGGTAGAAAGAAAAGCAGAATACATAGAAATAGCGCGCACGTGAGAAGAGGAGCTAAAAGAAGGAAATAAAAATAGCGACTGGAATAAAACCAAAACGCAAAACGGGAAAAAAAAATATCAAGGAAAACGAGACAAAAATGTGATACGAAAAAAAGAAAGAAAAACAGAACCTGGAATAAATAAATATCTACGTAGGAAAAAATAAATACAGAAAGGGAGAGAATTTCAAGAATGGGAAACAGAAAGGTCACTGGAAACTCACAGGGTAAACTAAAGAAGAGCAAACTGATACAAAAACAGCAACCGCGCATCGCCAAACCACCTTAAACAACAAATGAGGAAATAAAATAAAATATATGTGACCAGGGATTGAGACTCACGACCCAGTGCCAGTAAATCAGATTGAAGACTCGCGTGGCCATCTAAAGTTAACACAATCGAGGACCCTAAAAAGAAAGGCACACACAGGAAAACAAAGAAAAGGCAAGACAAACTGTGCAGTGTAAAGCAAATGTAAGGCATGAGCCAGCGTGAATACTGCTGCGTCACAATACGAGGAAAGAGACCTCAAATAAAGTCATGCGCAGGAAAAATAAACATAAAAAGAGGAAGAGATAAATTGTGAAGCGTAAATTTATGTGCCTGTGGAAAGACGTAAAAGTATATGTGTGTAAATAAGCCTGTGCGGAGAATACTGCGTCACAATCTGAACTTAAAAAAAAGGAAAGAACATAAAAAAAATAAGAAAAGATAAATTATGAAGTGTAAATTTATGGCTCCTGAGGAATATTGTATAACTAAATGTGTGTGTAAGTAGGCCTATGCGAAGACAATACTGCGTCACAACCTAAACTTAAAAAAAAAAGAACATAAAAAAATAAGAAAAGATTAAATAGGCCTATGAAGTGCAAATTTATGGCTCCTGAGGAAAGATGTAAAACTAAATATGTAAGTAGGCCTATGCGAAGACAATATTGCGTCACAATCTAAACCTAAAAAAAAGGAAAGAACATAAAAAAAAGATTAAGTAGGCCTATGAAGTGCAAATTTATGGCTCCTGAGGAAAGATGTAAAACTAAATGTGTAAGTAGGCCTAGGCGAAGACAATACTGCGTCACAATCTGAACTTAAAACAAGGAAAGAACATCGCAAAAAAAAAATCGTACGTAGGAAAAAACAAACAAAGGGAGGAAACGATAAAATATGAGGTGTAAATAAATCCCTGATGAAATGTAAAAGTGTGTGTGTGTGTGTGTGTGTGTGTGTGTGTGTGTGTGTGTGTGTGTGTGTGTGTGTGTGTGTGTAAGCCAGTGCGAAAAATATACTGCGTCACACTTTAACCTACAACAAGGACAGAAACGCTAACACGAAGTCAAACGTAAAAGAAAAAAAATATAGAGAGTGGGTCAAGTGTGAATATGCAAATAGGAAAAGACGTAAACTGCTGCGTCACAACCTAAACTTAACATCAGGAAAGACCCCTTAAAATAAACGCATAAGCAGATAGAAAATAAAATAGATAGAGTATATGCTGTGTAAATATATATGCCTCCGGGAAAGGGATAAAGAGAGAGATACAGAATTCAGTGTAAATTTATATGCCTCCGAGAAAGACGATGAAGCTAAATAAAACTGAATTATTTGCATGACGACAACAACCAAGCAACCAAACAAGCAGTAAACACATTAATTAAAAACACATTAACATTGAAAGTAAACACATGTCCAAAAATAAATACATAAAACAAACCAGAGCAAAAAAAATATAAAAAAAACTTAACTGCATCACTATAATAAAAAAAAGCAAAATCAATTCCAATAAATCAATAAAATAAGTGAAAATTTGCATGAAGACAACAAACAAACAAACAAACAAACAAACAGTAAAACAAACAAAAAAATACACATCTACGCCACAAAATCAAACAAAACAAAAAAAAAACGTAAAATACAAAAACACATCACACAAAAAAACAACAACGTAAACAAACAATAATCACAAACAAGCAAACAAACAACAAAGCAGCTATATATCAAACACAAGTCTACCGAGAGAAACATATAACAAAGGAGAAGAGCAAATATCCCACACTCCATCACACACATACAAAAATAAAAAATAAAAATAAAAAAAAGATAAAAATGAAAAAAATAAACAAGCAAAATAACCGAACCAGACCCATCAAAATAAAGTCACTGGTTTTATTTACAGGACAAGCGAAGGGCAGAGACACGTGACGGGGAGAGCGAGGGGGAGGGGGATGTTCAGAGGACCCAGGAAGAACCGAAGAGTGTTAAGGTGGAGAGAGAAAGAGAGAGAAAAAAAAAAGAGAATATAGACTGTGCTGATAAGGTCGGAGAATACAATTGGTGACTGTGCATAAGATAGGGCGAGTAAGAGAGAGAGAAAAAATAAGTGGTGGAGTAAGATTGCTGGTGGTGGTGCTGGTGGTGGTGGTGGTGGTGGTGGTGTTAGTATTGGTGTTTTTCTACCTTGTTGTTGTTATGCATTGTGTTGCTTTGCTCTTGTTATTGATGGTTATAATTGCTGTGTGGTCGTTTTTTTTATAGTTGTCATTGGTGTTGGTAGTGGTGGTGGTGGTGGTGGTGAAGCTGAACACCGAGTATGAGTGAGAGGGATGATGATGAGGGGTGAATGGGCGAGTAGGGGGAAGGGGGAAGGGTGAGGGGAATGGGGAAGGGAGAGGGCAAGGGGGAGGGATGGGTGAGGGGTGGGGCATAAAAGGGGGGTGAAGGATGAAGGGGTCACCTTGAGGGACCGCGCATCACCTTGTACAGCAACACACACACACACACACACACACACACACACACACACACACACACACACACACACACACACACACGGGAGGAAAAAAAAAAGTAAAGAAAAAAAAGATCTGAACTGATATTTACCTGCACACAAATTTCACGTTTTCTTTAGGATTGCAAGGAAGGACAGACCTCACCCGTGTCATCAACGTGTCCTCAGTGTGTCCTTATCCGCATCCTGCCAAGTCTGAGGATCACTGCGCCGCATCTCCTTCCGAGTCCTACAATTCCAGTCCTCATCCGGTCTTTGTTGTGTTCAATAATAGCCATTCAGCCTCTCCCTTCCTCCCCATTCCTCAGCACACACACTCACACACACACGCAAATCCATTCTCCCTGTATGCCTATCGACCTCCACCTGCCCCCTCCTGTCCCCTCATCCACCACCACCATCACCAACACCACCACCAACGCTGCCTCTAGCCTTCTGCTCTGTTACTAATTCCACAGATGTTCCTTGTTGGGTTTTATTTTCTGCCTATTCTGTGTTCTTAATTACCTTTCACGACTTCTGTATCGCTTCTCGACTTCCCTGTTCCAAATTCTATAGATGTTCCTTGATGGGTTTTATTTTCTGCCTATTCGGTGTTGTTAATTAGCTTTCATAACTTCTGTATCGCTTCTCGTCTTCCCTGTTCCAAATTCTATAGATGTTCCTTGATGGGTTTTATTTTCTGCCTATTCTGTGTTCTTAATTAGCTTTCATAACTTCTGTATCGTTTCTCGTCTCCCTGTTCCAAATTCTATAGATGTTCCTTGATGGGTTTTATTTTCTGCCTATTCTGTGTTGTTAATTAGCTTTCATAACTTCTGTATCGCTTCTCGTCTCCCTGTTCCAAATTCTATAGATGTTCCTTGATGGGTTTTATTTTCTGCCTATTCTGTGTTGTTAATTACCTTTCGTAACTACTATATCGCTTCTCGCCTTCCCAGTGCCTAATTATGCGCAAAATGGTGTTCTACTGTTTGCGTCTACCTCAGTTTTGCCTTGTTACCTTTCATTAAGATTTCCACAGACTTAATCACAGTCTTACAATTATTACGACCACTTTGTTCCTCACTTTTCTCTATTATATATATTTGCCTTGTCTTCACCGTCCACTACCATTTCCATTACGATTTCTATTAAGATGTTCCTCCCTTTTTTTATATCCATTTGCCTTGTTTTCACCTCTAATTGCGATTTCCATTACGACCAATAAGATATTCCTCATTTTTTACCCCCTTGTCGTATTCACAGCTAACATTACGACTACCATTACCAGTACTAAGATTTTTTTCACTTTTTTCTCTATTTTTGCCGTTCCATCATGCGACTCCCATGACGAGCACTATATTCCTCACTTTTATCTCCCGTCTTCGTGTTCTCACCTCCATTACGAGTTCCATTACGAGCAATAAGATATGCCTCGCTCTTTTGTCTCCCTTTCCCGTGTCCCCGCCTGTCATCCCCGCACGGTGTATGAGTCTCCGCGTCCTTGCCGAAGCTCCCACTGCATAATTAGCCGCGCCGACAACTCCCCTGCCTCTCGCGTACCCTTACAGCCACTCCCACGTTAGTTACGGCCACCTGTGCCCTTAACTCCCCTCTACACTGCTCCAAACAACCCCCAGCGTCCACCTACCCGCCTCTGCCATGTCCCTGGTTAGCCATAAAGACAGGTGGAAGCGAAAATTACAATCTACCCCTCTCTCTCCTGCCGCTCAATCCCTCCCCCTTCTACGCTACTCAGGAACCCCGGCAGCCTTGGCCTTGTGTTCCCCCCTGTGCTCCCCCGTCCCTCCTTACCTGGCCTGGGCAAGTTCAAGGTAAGCCAGGTGAAGGAGGTGACCTGAGGGTGGTGTTGGTGGGAGTCAGCCGTGCACGTGGCCTCCCTGACGATGGGTTTTCCAAGCTGGACTCAGATCCGCACAATAAGTTTTGGTCTCCTTTTGACGTAGTTGTGGGCCGTTTTGTAGCTACCTTTTATCGCCTTTGTAAACCCAACTGGCGCCCCCGAGGCAATCATATACATTAGTTTGGCAGATTTCTCGCTTCCGCTGTTCATATTTCTTTTTATTTTTCATTATTTTTCGTTGGGAGATGTTTATTGCGTGGCTTTTGTATGTGTGTGTGTGTGTGTGTGTGTGTGTGTGTGTGTGTGTGTGTGTGTGTGTGTGTGTGTGTGTGTGTGTGTGTGTGTTAAGGCCAAGCGGGGATGGAGGATATTACATACGATACTTTGGGGAGAGAAATGTCAAAAGATTGTCGACAAACTCTACATTCTAGTCTATATATAAACTGTACGTAATTCTTTTTTGTCCCTGAGTTCAAGCGGAGAGTTTACCGCAACGTTACCAAACAAAATGATGCGCCTCTCATAACCTGAAACACAAATAGCGACGTACATCCCCTCGGCACGTGGCAGCGAGGGGAATCACGGCGAATCATCTCCCCGCTGTTTTGAATGTAGATATTAAAGCAAAATGTTTTATCATCCTTCTGACCCTTATTTTTTTTCTATCCCACGACGCACACAAACACGAAAAAATAACCTCGTCTCTAAAAAGCTGTACAATATCCGCCGCAGTGATCACGGATGAACGCGGCAAAAATAGAAAGCCAGCGATGCACCGGGAAAGAAATTTTTTTAAAGCTTAAAAAAAAATATTTCTCTCATGTTACGAAATAAAATATAAATATCATTCAATGTGGATCAGTGTTCATTGTTTCGGCAAAGTGGTTATTTTCATGAAGTTAATGATCCATGGGGGATTTGCTTAGCAGAACACGACTGTAGCACCGAATCAAACCACTCTGCGGAAATATATTACCACTAGTAGTAGTAGTATCGTTAGAGAATTATTATTTTTGTTGTAATTATTCTTATTATCATTATCAGCATAGCCACCAGGAACACAACAATAATAATAATAATAAGTAAATAATAATAACAATGATAACAATTGAAATCATCATTACTAATCATTTAACGAGTGAGCTTTCCCGCCGCGTCCAGCACAACGTTGTCCGCGCCGCGCCTCCACAACACTCACCAAGCCGACGCTGCTAGGCTCGTCTGCTCAGTGGTCATCGTCGGCTGACTCTTCAACAACGCGCGATAACCTACTCCCCAAACCTATGACTTGCTCCGTCAGGAAGTTTCCAATCGGCCGAATTATTAAGATTTATAAATGTTGTAATATTAAAGTTATTATTCCTTCGACAGATGCTTCATCCCGGTTAACGTCAGTAGCTATGTTGTCAATGGCTATCGGTGAGGTTTGCTCCTGATAACATGTCCCGGGGGAGGAGTGGCGGGCTGATGCATGACACTTCCGCTCACACTTCACCAGCTTCTACGAATTATTTTGTTACGGATGCCGCGAGGGTAAACATGTCAACAGCCGCCGCCGCGCAACGTAACAGAATTATCTTCAAAATATACAATGAAGATTTCTCCTTGCCAGACTGAGGCACGAACAACGATGGGAAGCAAGACTCACTCACTCACTCACAGCCTACTCACAGGATAACTAAATACATACACATTTTTTTACCTTTATCTATCTCTATCTATCTATCTGTCAGTCTGTCTATCTCGTAGGGTGACCGGAATGAAAAAATGTGCGTCGTTCGTTTCCTGGTGGCGCGCCCAAGCCTCCTGTTCGTGGCGGAGCGCTGGCGAGCCTCACCGGACATCCCGCCACGTGATAGCGGATCCGGATGTTCTCAGCCCGGCGCGAACACGGCTCCCCTGACACGACCCAACCGCGGGAATTCCTCTCCAGGCTACTCGAGACGCCGTGCACCCCGCCAACCTGTTTCTGCATAATAGTGATAAAGCTAAAAATAACCCTTCTCTCTCTCTCTCTCTCTCTCTCTCTCTCTCTGTGTGTATCTGCCCCTCCCCCTCTCTCTCCCCTCATCATGAAGGCCACAAAGGGTTCAGCAAAGGGTCAAAATCTTCACACTCATGTCATATTTACGACCAGATGAAAATGTCAAGAACGTGTAGAGGGCATCACAGGGAGGACAACTTGTATGGGAAAAAGGACGGTGAAGGTGAAAAATTAAATACCTCCCCCTCCCCCTCCCGATCCCTCTCCCACTTTCGGTCTAAGCCTGATCGATCGTTAGTCAAGTGGAAAAATGCATAACAACCGGCACTAATTAACTTTCACGTAAAAAGAAAAATCTGAAAATTCCTTCCAATCTAACAAAAAATATACAACAAAAAAAAAAATGGGAAGAGAAGTTAATCCGAAAGTAATCCGAGAAAAAATGTAAACAGAAACAAAGCTGAATCCATAACTATAAAGAAGCGCTATTACTCTATTAAATGTATATAAAAAAACAGTTTGTTCATAAAATATAGACCCTGCTTGGTGGCGCCCGGAGCGAGGGGGACCCAGATGGAAGAGGAAGCGTTAAGAGTCTTCAGCTTTGATGGCGATCTGGAGAGAGATATTACGCGGAGGATTACGGTAAAGGAGGGAAGGGAAGGGAAAGGAAAGGAAAGGGAAGGGAGAGGAAGGGAAGGGAAAGGAAGGGAAGGGAGGGGAAGGGAAGGGAAGGGAAGGGAAGGGAAAGGAAGGGAAGGGAAAGGAAAGGAAGGGAAGGGAAGGGAAGGGAAGGGAAGGGAAGGGAAGTGAAGAGAGAGAAGGGGGAAAAGAGAGGAGGAGAAGGAGGAGGAGAAGGAGCTATAAAGGATGAGATGACTTACCTAAGGATCATATATAACTTGGCAGGTAAGAACACTCCCCCCCCCCACCCCCCCACCACCACCCACATACACACACTCATACACTTCACCTCCTCTCGCTAGTCAAGGTCAGCTCGCAGCACAAGCTCTCTCAAGGCCACTCATGACTCCTCCTGTTCTTGTCCTGTCCCGCCGTCATGTTCTCCCGGTTTCGACATGGACCCGGACTAACACCCGCCCTCACCCCTGTCCTCACCCCTGGCACTACGCTCTTCCCCTGTCAACCCTGTCCCTCCCTATCTTCGTCCATGCCCTTGTTCCTCATCCTCTCATCCTCGCGTAGCCTCCACCTCTCGTCCTTGTTCTCGTCCACTGCTACTGTGTTCTATTTTCGGGTCTCATCTTCCGCCTCAGAAGTAGAGCACGCTGAGCCTCTCCCAATGAAAGCTTCCTCCCCCACAAGCTCCTCTCTTAAGCGCTGGAGGGAAAACTCTCTTGTGTTGCGGTCTAAAGCGTCCCCACCGCCACCCCCCCTCGTCTAAGGGATAATGACGTTTTGGTGGACGCGATACAATAGGAGGAGGAGGAGGAGGAGGAGGAAGAAGACGACAACAATACCGACAGGAAGGAAAAGTAGATATGAAAGGAAGGATAAAATATAAAAAGAAACGAACTAAGAACTAGAGGCTTTTCTTCCTATAATCTCCCCTCTTCCTCTTCCTCTGTCCCTTCCCCCCCACCCCGCGAGAACAAGAACACAGTGGGGTTACACTAGACGGCCCCGCGGAGTGATCAGTTCCGGGGCGGGGTGGCGGGTGGGGTGAGGTGGGATGGGGGATAGGGGGGCACGCTGTAGATAGGCACGCCCCCAACACGCAATGGTGACACGAACACGTACTTTTATATGCCCCCTCCCCACCCCCCACCTCCCTGCCTCGGTCGACCCCCCTCCTCCACCCCTCCTCCCTGCCTCTGCCGATCCACCCCTGCCCTCCCCTATAATTCCCATCCATTCTACAGTTTTTTTTTTTCTTTCCTTCATCTACTTTCCATCTCTCCCTCTTCCCCCCTTTTTCACCCTCCACCCCCCTCGATATATCACCCTCCCCTCTCTCCCTTCCCTATCCTTCATCTTTTTCCCTCCTCCCTCTATATAATATTATCCTCCCTAACTCTACCCTTCTCCCCTTCCACCCCTCCACACATCAGCCCTGTTTCTGGTACTCCTCTTCCTTTCTCCCCTTCCCCTCCTTCCCCTGTCTCTGGCCGCTCCTCCCCTCCCCCATCCTTACCCCTCCATGACGCCCTATTCTTTATATTTTATTCCCCTCCTTTTTATTTTTATTAATCTTTTTTTTATGCTCTAGTATGTGTGGTTCTGTTCTTCCTATTTCCCTTTTATCTCCTGTTTCCCTTTCATCTTTTTTTTTTTGTTCCTCTCTTTGCTCTCTGTTTTAATCCCCTAGTTATTTTTCTTTCCTTCCTTTCTTGTCATTCATTTTATTTTATGTTGTCTATGGTATTATGTATAGTGCAATCAACACCTTTTCTTTTTGTTATTTTTTTCATTATTTTTTTCTTTCCTTTCCCATCCTGTTTTCTTTTTTCTTTTTATATTCTCCTCCTTTTTCATCCTCCGGCTTTCTCTTTCCTTCATTTCCAGACCTTTATTAATCTCTCTTCCTCCACTTTACGCTGTTCCTTCTTTTAGTTTTCCCTTTTTATACATATTTCCTTTACATTCCTCTATGCTTCCTTCTTTACACTCTCCATTTCCGCTCATCACGCCCTCTTAGTCTATATATTTCTTTATCTGCCTCTATTTCTCTCCTATTTCCCTTTCTCTTTCATTCTATTGTGTGTTGTTCTGTATTTTCACTTCTTCATTTTACCTATTTTACCGTCCCTCCTTCCTTCCATGTTCCTCTCTTCACATTCTTCTCTAACTTTATCACACCCGTTTATTCTGTGTCATTCCTTCCTTCCCTTTGCCTCACTTTTCTTTATACTATTATGAATTGTTATATAAGTTTCCCCCTTCCTACTTCTTTTAACTCTCTCTCTTTCTCTCTTCCCTTCTTTCTTTCCTCTGTTTACTCTCTCATTTCAGTTCATCACGCTTTCTAAACTCTTTGTCTTTCCCTTCTTCTCTGTTTCTCTTTTCTTTATTTCGTTTTGTTCGATCTTTCACCTCCTCCTCCTCCTCCTCCTCCATTTATCCCTCTTTTCCCTTCCCTTCTTTCTATTGTCTCCTCTATTTGCGCTCTGATTCCACTTGATTACACTCCTTTCTTTCCCTCCTTTCTGCTTCCTGCTTTTGTATAGTTAAATCTCCTATCTCCTTCTTTTATCTCTTTTTCCTCCCTTCCTTCTTTCCATGTCTTCTTTCTTTACATTTCTTCTTATATTTGATCACACCATCTTTTATTTCTTTTTCTTTTCTTCTCAACCTGTTTCCCTTTCCTTCATTTCCTTTTGCTATTTTGTATTGCTCTACGGTTCGCCTTCTCCCTATTCCTCTTACTCATTCTTTCTTTTTCTTTCCATGTCTCGTTCTTTATATTCTCTCTTCACTTAATCTCATATTATAATTCTATATCTTACCTTATATCCCACTTTCTTTATTTCCTTACTTTTTCTATCTTATTTACGGAGCCTTACTTCTAATCTTCAAGGCTTTTAATACTTTCTTTTCCATCCCATTTTCACTATATATTCTTTCTCCACTTTCTTTACTCTCTCTTACTATTCCACTCTGTTTCTTTCCTCGCTTATTCTTCCTTCCTTACGCTCCCTAACTTCAAATCCTTCAGACTTTTACGATCCTTCCTTCCCATTTTCACTCTAGACACACTTTTCACATTTTCCTTATATTCTTTCCCTCCCTCTTCTCTTTGTTCTTTCACTATTCCACTCTCTTTCTCTTACTTATGCTCCCTAACTTAACATCTTTCAGACTTTTACTCTCCTTCCTTCCCATCTTCACTCGAGACACGCTTTTAACACATTCCTAATATGCTTTCCCTCCCTCTGTCAACACCTTCCTTTCCTTACTACTTCTTGCTAACATACGCTCCCTAACTTCAAATCTCCCAGACTTTTACGATTCTTCCTTCCCATCTTCACTTTAGACACACTTTTAACACTTTTCTTATATTCTCCCTCCCTCTTTTCTTTGTTCTTTCGCTATTCCACTATGTTTCTTTCTTTACTACTTCTTGCTAACTTACGCTCCCTAACTTCAAATCTCCCAGACTTTTACGATCCTTCCTTCCCATTTTCACACTAGACACACATTTCACACTTTCCTTATCCTCTCCCTCCCTCTCTCAGCACCATCCTTTCTTCACTCCCTCCTCGGAACACAAAAGATCACTGGAAGTCACGCACGAACTTCACTCTCCTAGGAACCAGCCACCTCTTGACCCGTGAACATATCCTCGTGACATCCAAAAAGGTGACATGAAAAGGTAAAAAAACGGAGGAGAAAACACGCTTATAAAAGGACTGAGAGACACACTTCTATATCGTGTTCTACTCACTCCTCGTCTCGCTTGCTTGCTTGTGTTGTGTACCTCCCCTCCTTCACTCCTTCTTCCTTGCTGCAACACCGCTCCTCCTGTTCTTCCTTTCTTTCCTCCTTTCCTTCCTTCCTTCCTCCGTCGCCCCTGATGAAGCCTCACCTGGAAAAAGAAACAACGAGGTAAATAAAATGCGTGAAGGCGCCCAAAAATTTCCGTCTTTGCTTCGCTTCCCTGAGGAGTGAGTGTGAGGCAGTGGCGGGCGACGACGTACCACCACCTCCACCTCCACCACCTCCACCTCCACCTCCCTCGCTACCACCTCCACCACCACCCGCCGTGTCACAGTAATGGAAGAAAATAAGAAAATAAGTTTAATAAAGAGAAGTCCGCCGTTTTCTTTAACACGAGAGCTTGTGAGGAGGAAGGAAGAGGGAGAGAGAGAGAGAGAAGGAGCGACGGCGCGAGGTGAAAAGAAAATGAAGCGAAAAATAATAAAGAAAAATTGTATACGACAGAAACCTTTCAAAAAAATACACGAAATAAACTTTAGTGCGAAAAAAAGAAATAAAGTGTAAAAAGGAGAATGAGAGAGAGAGAGAGAGAG
This sequence comes from Eriocheir sinensis, assembly GCF_024679095.1. NCBI lineage: Eukaryota > Metazoa > Arthropoda > Malacostraca > Decapoda > Varunidae > Eriocheir > Eriocheir sinensis. Next base: position 15,585,361 of record NC_066535.1, on the reverse strand, counting down.
AGAGAGAGAGAGAGAGAGAGAGAGAGAGAGAGAGAGAGAGAGAGAGAGAGAGAGAGAGAGAGAGAGAGAGAGAGAGTATGAGGAAAGTAATGCACAGTCCCTTTATGCAATCGGGAAGGTGAACAAAAGGGGACCCGACTGATGTGGCAACGACCGCTGGCTGCCGAAAGTGAATGAATATACGAGTGAGTAAGACACTAAACGAATGACTGAAATAACTGACTGGCTGACTGATTTTTCGACTCGCTAACTTTCTGACTAACCGAGTATCTCACTGAATGAACGGCTGGGTGGGTGAGTGAGCGAGTGAGTGAGTGAGAGAACGAGATTGCTGAAAGTTGCAAGAGAATGAATTATGTAAGTGAGTCAGGCGTGGATAAAGATGTGGTTTGCGGGTAAATGATAAATATAGGATGATATATGAGTCATCTAATGGCCATCAACATTGAAAAGTATGCAAGAAAGAGAGCGAGTGAAGGGAGTGAGTGAGACAGGAAGAGAGAAGGGAGGTGAGATGAATGAGCGATGAAGCGAGTCGCACGTACCAGGGAGGTCCGGGAAGAAAGAAAAAGGAGAAAAAGAACAAAACATAAAAAAACAATAAAAAGAAATATGAGGGAAAAGAACAAGAAACACGAGAGAAAAAACATGAATAGCAAGAGGCAGATTTTTTTTTTTTTTTTTTTACAACAAAGGAGACAGCTCAAGGGCACAAAAAAAGGAAACAATAATGAAAAAAAGCCCGCTACTCGCTGCTCCTAAAAAAAAAAAAGAATCAAAAGAGGTGGCCTGACAGAGAGGTCAATTTCGGGAGTCAGGAAGGAGTATGCCGTAAGAGACATAGACGTCGAACCAGTAATAGGCAAGGCAAGGAAAGAGAGAGAGTCAAGGTGCAAGGTGTGTGTGTGTGTGTGTGTGTGTGTGTGTGTGTGTGTGTGTGTGTAGGGGTGCCAGCAGGTGATGTAGAGTTCCAGGTGTGTACGGGCGGGGCGAAGGGGAGTGGGGGTGGGGTGGTGGGGGGGAGGGTGATGCGTGACCGTGATAAGTGGCCGCCCGGGAAACGAGGCTTTGACACGAACTGGCCAACAGGAGCACGACGGGAAGGTAGCAACATACCTACCATGACTGTGCGAGGTTAGTTGTGTTTGTTGTTGTTAGTAGTAGTAGTAGTAGTAGTAGTAGTAGTAGTAGATGCAGAGAAAGAAGAAAAAGAAGCGGAAAAAGAAGAGGAAGAAAAAAAAAGGAGTGGAATAGTCAGGAAATCAGAGGCGAATCAACGCTCAACACCACTACCACCACCACCATCATCACCACCAATATCATCACCACGACTCCCACTTCCAATCCTTAACCACTTACAACACACCAAACCCACAAGTCCTACATCTTACCCCTCACGACCCTCACACTTACCCCACTAAAACAAATCAAGTCACACATTCCCAATACAAAATTGATACACCTACACGTCTACTACATGAACGGCGGCGCTCCAATTAGGGACACGACGCACTTTTATTATTACATGGAGTGAATGCAAATCAGTGTATCACAGATTAATGTAGATACGTACCTTTTCCATTCCCCTTCACACTGCATATATTGAAGGGAGAACTCGATACTACCACCACCACTACCACCTCCACCACCTCCACCACCGCCTCCCCGCGCAGTTGGACAGGTATCATTTTCTTCCCCACGTCAATTAATTTTGCATACATGAAACCTTAAACATCACACATCGGAAATTCACGCATGCAGATATTCTCTCCCTCTCTCCCTCTCCCTCTCCCTCTCTCTCTCTCTCTGCTGACGTCATTTTCATCCCTGTGACGTCATTCGCCTACCACCACCACCATCAGCACCACCACCCCCACCTTCACCACCACCGCCACCACCACCACCTCCACCATCACCGCCGCCTTCATTAGAGCCGCCCCCGCCCAAGGCTCAGCTGCCAGGCCTATCGCTGTTCACGACTCATCGGCCGTTTTCATAACTGGGCCCTGAAGTCACAACGCGGAAGATTCGTTCTCGTCATTTGCCGCTACGACGACGACTACGACTTTTACTACTGCTCTCCCTGTTGTTATTACCTTCATGTTACTACTTCTACTACGACCACGATAACTACTACTACTACTACTACTACTACTACTACTACTGCTAATAATAATAATAATAATAATAATAATAATAATAATAATAATAATAATAATAATAATAATGATAATAATAGTAATGTTCACTACTCAGCATTGGAATTGAAACAGCGTGTTGGCGTCGCTGCCCGCCTCGCCGCCCTCGGGTGGTGGCAGTAAACACGCTGTCATATCATCAACTAACAATAATAATAATAATAATCATAATAATAATAATAATAATAATAATAATAATAATAATAATAATAATAATAATAATAATAATAATAATAATAATAATAATAATAATAATAATAATAATAATAATAATAATAATAAGGAAGAGGATAAGGAAAATAATAATAAGAACTACTTTAAAGAAAAATAAAGACAAGAATAAGCGTAATGACAGGACGCCCGAGATAGCAGCACGAGTAAAAAGAAGCAAAGAAAACACAAATTAGTCCAAAGAAAATAAGATAAAAAGAAAAAGCCTTCCTGACCTGAATATAACGAAACTCCATTTCCGTGATTCTCTTAGGCGGAGGAGAAGGAGGAGGAGGAGGAGGAGGAGGAGGAGGAGGAGGAGGAGGAAAATGTTATATTATAATAATAATGAGAGTGTGGAGGGGAGGAAGAGGAGAAAGAGAGAAAAAAAAAAGAGAATAACCATGATAGTGATGAGGATGAATATGAAGATGAAGAGGAGGAGGGAAAAAAGAAAGATAATACAAATGATAATGAAATGAGAGGAAATAATGAAAATAACAATGAGGAGGAGGAGGAGGAGGAGGAGGAGGAGGAGGAGGAGGAAAAGAGGGCGGGGAGGAAGGAGAATCAGATTATAATAAGAAGGAAGAAGAGAAATAAAAGAGATTACAACAAAGGGTAAGACGAGGCGAAGGAGAGGGTGGGCACAGGAGGAGGAGGAGGAGGAGGAGGAGGAGGAGGAGGAGGAAAATGACAACAAAGGTAAACATCATAAAAATACACACGAATATCAAGCCAACAACAACAACAACAACAACGACAACCAGCCAACCTCACAACCTCGGGAGGGGGAAAAGAAGACAAGGGGAAGGAGGGGAAGGGGTCGGGGGGGGCAGAAACAACGAGGGGAGAGAGAGAGAGAGAGAAGGAGAGAAGACGAAGGAAAAAGAGGTTCGGGCGGGAACATGGAAGCGTGTGCGTGTGCTGGGGGGGGGGAGAGAGAGAAGGAGGCGGAAGGGGGTAATTAGGACGACCCGAGGGGCTTCAGTACACACAATGAAGCAGCCAGCGCCCGCACGACTCAGGACTCGCCTTTGCCGGGAAAAAGTTGAGGTCGTGTGTTGCCGTGAGGATGGAGATGTTAAGGTGGTGGTGGTGGTGGTGGTGGTGGTGGTGGTGGTGTTGAGGAAGGAGAGAGAAGAAGAGGAAGAGGTGGACAAAGAGGATGCTGGGAGTGGAGATGAAGTAGATGTGTATGTATATGATGAGTGATGAAAATGAAGAAAGAAGGGAAGGAAATGGATTAAAATTGAATGCTGAGGATGAATAAAAAGGTGTAGATCTGCGTTTGAGGAATAGTTAAAAAGAAGGAGGAAGGAAAGGAGGTGGGCAAAAGAGGATGCTGGGAAAGAAAACATGGTTGGAGATATGTATACGAGAACTGGTCAAAATATAGTGAGAGGGAAAGGAAATGGGCAATAAAGGATGCTGGAAGTTGAGATGCAATGGAGATGTATTAGAGATTAAGATGAAGAAGGAAGTGATGAAGGTGGGTAAAAAGGATGCTGGAAGTTGAGATGTAATGGAGATGATACGAGGAATGGTTAAGATGAAGAAGGAGGGGAAGAAGATGGGCAAAAAAGGATGCTGGAAGTTGAGATGCAATGGATATGTCTACGAGGAATGGTTAAGATGAATGAGTGAGGGATGAAGGTGGGTAAAAGGATGCTGGGAGGGGAAGAAGATGGGCAAAAAAGGATGCTGGAAGTTGAGATGTAATGGAAATGATACGAGGAATGGTAAAGATGAAGAAGGAAGGGGAGAACGTGGGTAAGAAGGATGCTGGAAATGAAAAGAAGGGATGTAGATGTGTATAAGATGAATTATCAAAATGAAGAAGAAAGGAAAGGAGGTGGACAATACGGCTGCTGGAAATAATGAGAAAGGTGTATATGTGTGTACGAAGAGTGGTTAAAATGAAAGGGGAAGGGAAGGATGCATAGAGAAGGGGAGTGATAAATTACGTGAATGTTAAAATGTAAACTATGAATAAATAACGCAAGGGGAAGAAGAAGGAGGAGGAGGAGCAGGGCGTAATGAACTAAGCGAGATGTTGAAATATAAACCGACAATCATAATGAAAGGGGAAGAAGGGAGAAGGGATGCTGAGAATACGGATGTTAAAAAGTAAACCAGGAATTAAATAACGGAGGAGATGAAGGGGAGGATGGGAAGCGAAGGGATGCTGTGAGTAAAGAGAGATGTCGAAATCAAAACCTAGAATTAAAAACGGGGAGAGGAAGGGCAGGAGGAAATGAAAATGGATGCTGAGAGTAAAAGGGAATGTGAAAATGAAACCAGGAATCATTTAGAAGGGAAGGAGGGAAGGAAGGAGGAGAGGGATGCAAGGAATGGATATGAGTGAAGATAGATGGAAGGAATGATTAGTCTCGTCTCTTCCTCAGCTGGAAAACGGAGGAATGGGAGGAAGGGGAGCAAATGAAAGGCTGGTGTGGTGATGGTGGAGTGGAGGGAAGGGAAAGGGGAAGGGAGAGGTGGAGAGGAAGGGATTGATTGGTGTTTAAAGTGATTTTGTCTTAATCTCGTTGAAAATGGATTAGTGGGAAGAGGAGAAATTGGAATGGAAGAGAATGGTTTAAAGTGAGAAAGACTTGAAGGACTTTAAATATGAGGCTGTGTATTATTATTATTATTATTATTATTATTATTATTATTATTATTATTATTATTATTATTATTATTATTATTATTATTATTATTATTACAAAGCCATTTACCTAATATTACTCATTCTATCAAAGGAATTACTGTCCTTTATTTACCGCCAATTTATGCTTTTGGTCAAACATGATAAAGAAAACGAAATAGCATTATCATAATTGCTTTGTCGTCATTACTAAACTTGGTAATACTGTTAGCATGATTATTCCTACTATTATTATTACCACTGTTATTGTTGTCATTATTATTATTATTATTATTATTATTATTATTATTATTATTATCATTATTATTAGTCATTATTATAAACTAGTGGCTGTAGCAGTAATGGTAGTAGTAGTAGTAGTAGTAGTAGTAGTAGTAGGTGTGGTGATAGTGGTAGTGGTGGTAGTAGGAGCAGCAGCAACACCAACATTATTATAGTGGTAATTGTGGTACTGGTGGTGGTGGTGTTGATGGTGTTGATGGTGTTGATGGCAGCAGTAGAGGCCTTTGCATTAGTATTAGCTGTGCAAGGAATAGCGGTGGGTGATTGTGGTGTTCGTGGTGGTGGTGGTGATGGTTATGGTGGAGATGATGGTGGTGGTGATGGTTATGGTGGAGATGATGGTGGTGGTGGTGGCGGGGCTGGACGGTAAAATCATTGGCAATCAAAACTTCGGAAAAAAAATACAGTAACAGAAAGATCCAGCCTGCAACAAAATAACAAAAAAACAGAAAATGAAACCGTTCCTGAGCACCGGGGGGAACGTGTGACCTTTCCCGAGGCAATCATACTCCGGCGACCCATCCGAACCGAACCGAGCTCAACCGAACTGAACCGCAGCGAACCGAACCGAACTGAACCGAGCTGAACTTAACCGAACTGAGCCGAACTGAACCAAACTGAACCGAATTGAACCGAGCTGAACCGAGCTGAACCGAACTGAATCGCACTGAACCGAAATGAACCGAACTGAACCCAACTGAACCGAGCTGGAATGAACCGAGCTGAACCGCACTGAACCGAACTGAGCCGAACTGAACCGAGCTGAACCGAACCGAACCGAGCTGAACCGAAGCGAACCGAACTTAACCGATCTGAACCGCACTGAACTGAAATGAACCGAACCGAAATGAACTGAACCGAACCGAATCACAAAAAAAACTGAACTGCATATAAAAGAAAAACAGAACAGAACATAATAGAGGACAAAACAAGAGACCCCCCCCAAAAAAAAAAAAAAAACGAGAACAGACGCTGAATAGTTTAACTGAACCTAACCGAAATGAACACCCCAGAAAAAGAAAAAAAACAGGTAAGAGAACAAATGAAAATAGAACAACAGAACAAACTCACAGCATAACATAGAAGAAAAAAATAACACATGCACGAGAAGTGAAGACCAGAGAGGCGTGGAAAAGAGGAATGGAGAAGAGGAGGGGAGAGGAGGGTAAAGAAGAGATAAGAGAATGAAGAGAAGAAGAAAACATAAGAAGAGGAGAAATAGAAGAAGAGAGGAAAGGTATAAAAGGAGAGGAGTGGAAAAGAAGGAAGAGAAGAGGAAAAAGGACAAGAAAAGAGATGAAAGAAAAAAATAAGAGAAAAGAGAAACCAGAAAAAATGAGAATAAAAGAAAGATATAAGAGAAGGAGGATAAGTGAATAATATGGAAGTGGAAAAGAGAGGAAAGAAGAAGAGGAGAAGGAAGGAGAAGATAGAAAAAAAAGAGAAAATGGGAGAAGAGAACAAAATAGAGCATTGCAATCATAAGGAATTAACTCACTCACTCATTCACTCACTCACTCGCCCCCCCCTCCTCCTCCTCCGACCCCTTCCCCCCCCCTACACTCACTCACTCACTTACTCACTCGCCCTCCTCCCTCCCCCCCACACACTCCCTCACACTCGCCACTAACTCTCCCTAACTAAATCATCACAATTTTGCACAAACTCTCCTCCAAAACTTAACCGACACGCCAATAATAAGCTTCATCAGAATCACTTTCAGAAGCACAAAAAAAACATAATAAAAAAATGGGGATAAAATTAATGACAAAGGAGAGAGAGAGAGAGAGAGAGAGAGAGAGAGAGAGAGAGAGAGAGAGAGAGAGAGAGAGAGAGAGAGAGAGAGAGAGAGAGAGAGAGAGAGAGAGAGAGAGAGAGAGAGAGAGAGAGAGAGAGAGAGAGAGAGAGAGAGAGAGAGAGAGAGAGAGAGAAAATGGCCGCGTCGTTCACTCATTTATCGTGAATTTCCATGTGACTTCTCTATTCCAGTCATCCGGTTGTATTTTTCATCCTCTCTCTTTTTTTCTTTCCTTCCTTTCTTGTTCTCTCATTCGCATCCTCTTTCACTCTTTCTGTTCTCTATTTTTCATATTTTTTTCTTCTTTCTCTTTTTCTTTGTTTCATATTTTTTTCTAACTTTATTTTCTCTCGTTCGTTGTTTCTTTTTTTTTTTCAATCCTTTTTTTTTCTCTTTCTAACTATCTATCTCTTTATATTACACCTCTATTTAATTTTCGTTTCTTCTTCCTCCTTTTTCTTTCTTTCTCTCTATGTCTCTTGTTTTCTGTTTTATTTCGCTAGTTATTTCTTCTTGTTTTCACTCTATCGTATTATACTTCACCTCTATTTTCCTTCCGTTCCTTCCTCTTCTTTTCCTTTCTTTCTTTCTATCTCTTTCTTTCCTTCGATATTAATTCTTATCCGCTAGTTCTTTTTTTCTTAATTACACTCTCATCTATCAAACTCCCTTTACATATCACCTCTAAGCTCTTCCGTTTCCTCTTCCTGTATTTTTCTCCACATTTTTTCCCTCGCTTGCATTATTTCCGAGCTCGTACATTTACAGAGACAGATTTTTCCGGCCAAGGACTTCCGCGTGACTCGTAAAAGCTGCGGAGTGACGTGAGGCGGTGTGACGGATGCATGGCGCGGGGGACGAATGGAGATGGATAGGATAGGATGGATGGATGGATAGGACAGCTTTGCATATAGAGGTAACGCAGGATAGGTAGAAGTGGATAGGTAGTGAGATGAGGTGAATAAAGAGTGAAATGAGTGTGTGTGTGAGTGTGGGGGGGGGGCAGGGGGGGGGGGGTAACGGGGATTGCGCATGGATAGAATGGGTGTTTGTGTGTGTGTGTGTGTGTGTGTGTGTGTGTGTGTGTGTGTGTGTGTGTGTGTGTGTGTGTGTGTGTGTGTGCGTGTATATGTGTGTGTGGTGTTGATAGCATGTGCTGCTCTGAGTAAGGTATGGACAAATAGGTGGGTGGGATGTGCGTGTGATGTTGATGTTGATGTTGATGGTGTGTGTGTGTGTGTGTGTGTGTGTGTGTGTGTGTGTGTTTAACTGGTGTGTTACTTTCCGCTCGGGTGGTGATGTAGTTTCATGGCACTGGAGAAGATGATGATAATGATGATAATAATGATGATGATGATGATGGCAATAACAGAGGAACAGTTTATCAGTTTGACAGGCATTTTTTTTCCCTTCCAAGACGAAAATAACACCAACGACAAGGAAGAGGAGGGGGAGGAGGAGGATCATAAACATCATCTACATGCAAAAAACAACAAAGGAAAAATAATAGTCCATCACATCATTCTCATAAACACAAGGCAACAAATATAAAGTGTAGACCATAAAAAAAACAAATAGCACTTTCATACTGAGAGAGAAAAAGATAGATACAGATAGATAGATAGATAGATATAGAGACAGACAAAGACACAGACAGGGAGACACAGAGTAAACGATCAAAGAACCTCCCCGATCAAAGCCTGGTAAGGGCCATAATAACAACTCTCCCAGGGTTCCAGGAGACGGCTAACTCCCTTGCCCTGAAAAAGCCGTGAGCGGAGATCGAGCGAACAGAGCCACCCTGACCCGACACAGATAGACAGACAGATAGATATATAGATAGATGAATAGCGAGGGAAAGAAAGATGGAAAAAAGAGACAAGCAGCAGTACCATTAATATTTCCCAAGGCTCTCTGCGCCCACTCTGACAGAAAAAAAAGATGGATGAACAGGTAAAGTTAGGGGCGTGGTGATTACTTTATGAGGAGGAGGAGGAGGAGGAGGAAGACGTCGTGGTGGAGGTGAGGTGAGGAGGGGGGGGGAGGGGCATGAGGGTACACAAACATAACCCAACAAACCACTACCTCCAACCCGGCTCGGCTCTGAAGGTCAAGGGGGAAGTGGAATGAATGATGAGTGAGTGTGTGGGTCAATGATTCAGCCCCAGTCACCACCCAAGCTCTGGCCACGAACGGGGTCATAACAACATTCCCTTCAACCCTCCTCTCCTCCTTCGTCCCCTTCATCAACTCTTCAAGAAAATAAGTAATGCAAGGCGAGAAGAAACCCTAATGGTCAAAATGAATACTTAAAACGCTTCAGATATATAAAACACTACGTCTGATGTTATTTTATAAGTGTCCCCGCTCCAAGTGACATGCGGACATCAAAATATAAACCAACTATCTAACCTCGTGCTAAGATGAATATTTAAATCACCTCAGATATATAAAACACTACGTCTAATGTTTTTGTATTAGTTTAGTTTCCCCGCTCCAAGTAACATCAAAATATAAACCAACTATCTAACCTCGTGCTAAGATGAATATTTAAATCACCTGAGATATATAAAACACTGCGTCTAATGTTTTTGTATCATTTTAGTTTCCCCGCTCCAAGTAACATCAAAATATAAACCAACTAGCTAACCTCGTGCTAAGATGAATATTTAAATCACCTGAGATATATAAAACACTGCGTCTAATGTTTTTGTATCATTTTAGTTTCCCCGCTCCAAGTAACATCAAAATATAAACCAACTATCTAACCTCGTGCTAAGATGAATATTTAAATCACCTGAGATATATAAAACACTACGTCTAATGTTTTTGTATTAGTTTAGTTTCCCCGCTCCAAGTAACATCAAAATATAAACCAACTATCTAACCTCGTGCTAAGATGAATATTTAAATCGTCTAATGTTATCATATCAGTGTCCCCGGTTCGGTAAGCAACACAGGGATAGCAAAATATATATAAAAACACTATCTTTGTAATGTCCCCTTTTTCTTGCTGCCTTTTCCTACATAAACTTTCTCTCGCATTAACTCCTCCGCACTCCAGCTCATGATCGTAAGGAAGTTAATGGTGTAGCTTTCCTTCTATCTGCCGCTTTGTAATGTTCCCTTCCTCTTGCTGCCTCCTACGTAAAGTATAAACACGAGTAAATATATAACTTTCTCTCGTATCATCTCCACGTCCGCACTCCAGCTCATAATTGTAAAGTAAGAAACAACTGTGCAGCCTTTCTTCCTTCCTTCCACCTCCCACGTCACTAATAAAGCCAAACACAGTATATATCCTCCATCTCGTTCTTCTCCTTCTCCTCCACCTTCAATTTCCCAAGTGTTTTATGAAGGCTTACCAACACACTAGCGCAAAATACAATCCTTGACTCACCACACACATCACTCATCCCACATCCATCACTCTTTCTCCTGGTCTTTCTTCTTCTCTTCTTCATCTTCTCTCATGGAATTTAGAGACGATATTATGAAACGTGGTCCGTAGAGTATCGCACAGTACTAGCATTCCTTCACTCACAAGCATCCTCCTTCATCTCATATCCGTCCTTCTCTCTTCTAATCCTTCTTCTCTCTCTTCTTCCTCTCTCTCTTAACATTTAGCAACGGAAAAACAAAAGCTAACACTTATAACATTTCTTTCACTCACAAGTATCCTCCTTCATCTCATATCCGTCATTCTCTCTTCTAATCATCCTTCTCTCTCGTCTTCCTCTAACTCTCTCTTCACATTTAGCAACGGAAAAACAAGAGATGGTCAGTAAGATAACGCACACTTTTAACATTCCTTCACCCACAAGTATCCCTCAAACCTACATCCTTCATTCTTTCTCATCATCCTCTATTCTTTCTTCTCTCTCTCTCTGTCTCTTCACACTTACGTAGAATTCTTAAAACAAAAGCTGGTCAGTAAGATATCGCACCATAATAACCTTCTCTCACCCACAGCATCCATCATCCCACCCACATCCGTCACCCCTTCTCCCGATCCTCCTCTCTTTCGTCTTCTCTCACTCTTCACCATTAGAAACAAAATAAAAGGTGGTCCTGTAAAATATCGCGCCATAAAACCGTTCCTTCACTTCCCTGCGTCCCTCTCGCCTCGTCCGTCATCCCCGCGCTTCTCACTCTCGCACGGCCACGAGTATAAATATCGAATTACCGCAATGAACAATATTAGAGGAAGAAAGAGAGCTGACGAGTGGCTTCTCCGTGAGACTGCGAGGGCTGAGGTGAGGGAACGGAGGAAAGAGGGGAAGGGGAGTGGTAGCAAGGTAGGGAAAAGGAGAGAGAGGAGGGGAAGAGATTAGAAGAGGGGAGAAGGAGGAAGGGAAAGACATGGGGGTTCGCGATGAGTAGAGAAGAGGGAAAGGAAGGGGAAGGAAGGAAGGGGAAGTGATGTGGAGGGGGAGAAGAAGGGAGGAGAGGGGAAGAGTTTGGGAGACGAAAGGAAGAGAGGAGAAGAGATAGGGGTTCGTGCTGGGAAGAGAGGAGGGAAGGGGAGGGGAAAGTGAAGGAAAGGGAAGGAAGGCAAGGAGGGAGGGGGAAGGAAGAGGTTGGGGGACGAGAAATGGGGAGTCCGCGATGGAAGGGGAAAGACGGGGTACTCAGAGAGAGGGGGAGTGGTGGAAAGGGAAAGGGAGGAGGGGAAGAGAGGGAGAGGAAGAGGAAGGGAGGGGAAGTTGGGAAAGGGCGGGACGGGGAGGGGGGTAAATATATGATGGATGGCCGCAAAGAGACACAAAAGTTGGGGTGGCGATACCAAAATTTCATCTAATGTCTCAGCGAAAATTGGGAAGGAGAGAGAGAGAGAGAGAGAGAGAGAGAGAGAGAGAGAGAGAGAGAGAGAGAGAGAGAGAGAGAGAGAGAGAGAGAGAGAGAGAGAGAGAGAGAGAGAGAGAGAGAGAGAGAGAGAGAGAGAGAGAGAGAGAGAGAGAGAGAGAGAGAGAGAGAGAGAGAGAGAGAGAGAGAGAGAGAGAGAGAGAGAGAGAGAGAGAGAGAGAGAGAGAGAGAGAGAGAGAGAGAGAGAGAGAGAGAGAGAGAGAGAGAGAGAGAGAGAGAGATAAGACGAGATTTATTACATTTTCGCTACTCTCATCATTTTTTACGTATTATATGAGAGAGAGAGAGAGAGAGAGAGAGAGAGAGAGAGAGAGAGAGAGAGAGAGAGAGAGAGAGAGAGAGAGAGAGAGAGAGAGAGAGAGAGAGAGAATGTGGGGGGGGGGGTAAAGATGAGGTTATGGCGGCGAGGAATGAGAGAGCGATGTGATGGATATGTTATGAAGGTGTGTGTGTGTGTGTGTGTTTGGGGTCCATCAATAACGCAAACTATTATAAAAAGAGAGAGATGGAGAGGTTCATTATGAGTCTTACCGTCGAACTGATAATAAACTGTCGTCGAAATAAGAAGATATAAGAAAAGTAATGAGAATAATAATAATAATAATAAGAAGAAGAAGAAGAAGAAGAAGAAGAAGAAGAAGAAGAAGAAGAAGAAGAAGAAGAAGAAAAAAGAACAAGAACAAAAAAAGAAAAAGAACAAGAATAGAAAAGAAAAAGAAAAAGAATAATAAAAAGGAAAAAAAGAAGAAGGAAAAGAAGGTGATAAATAAAATCTATACTTGAATACCAACACACACACACACACACACACACACACACACACACACACACACACACACACACACAAACATCCATCTATCCATCTATCCACACATACATACATACACACACTATCGAAATAAGCTCACCCTTCTCGCTGCAAAGTTCGACGACGAGCAGATATGACATGCAACTTATGGGCGGTTAACAAGACGGGAGACGGAAATAGACAGAGAAAGTGCTGTGGGTGATGGTGACAGTGATGGTGAAGATGATGATGATGATGATGGTGATTCAGGAGATGCCAAGGTTGTCTCACCGTGCTCCTGAAGGTAATGACGAAGAGGAAGGACAGTTCAGGTGTGCTATTTCGGGCAGGTGCGTGCTATGGGTCACTCATTTACCTGGAAGAGAAGAAAAGGAGGCTATTTTAGACAAGCTGTTCAGGATAACGTAACACTATCGACTAATAATTGAATGGGAAACACAGAAACACAAACACACACAGAAAAAAACTCATACTTCTCCAGGGAAATGAAAAAAAAAAATAGGTAAGTTAACATGATAGATACGGAACACGATGAAGCTATATACTGACGTGAATTCTAGTGATATTTTCCTCCTTTTTCTCACTGTTTTATTTCACCTGCACGATAAGGTACAAAAAAAAAAAAGGATGAGGATGCCCTGATTGCGTTACCTGGGAGACGGGACGATATTCCAGCGACGTTTTGTACCTGAAAATTATTTACGTGAATAACATGAGACGAACTACTGAAGGATGAACTGACTGTCTGGCACGGGAGACACTTAGCGGGAGTCGAACTGTTAAGGAGCCCATAGTGGTAGGAAGGTAGGTAGGTAGGTTAGGTAAGGGAGTAGGGTGGAGAGGATGAAGGAAGGGAGAGAAGGAGGGGGGACAGAAAGGAAAGAGGGAAAAAAATGGGGGTTCGAGGTGGAAGGGGAAGTACAGGTTAGGTAGGTAGGAAGGTAGGTATGTAGGTAGGTAAGTTAAGGGAGAAGAGGTGGAGAGGATTAAGGGTGGGAGGGCTTGAGGGAGGAGGGAAAGGAAGGAAAGGAAAAGAGATGGTCAAGGGAGGTGGAGCGGTGGAGTGGAGAAGGGAGGGAGAGGGAGAGGAGGAGGGAGAGAAAAGGAAGGGAAATGGAGGTAAAGAAAGAGGGAAGAAAGATAGAACGAGAAGAAATTAATAAAGATAGAGAGGAAAGGAAGGAAGATAGAAAGGAAAGAGACTGTTAGGAGGGTGGGAAGGTAGGTAGAGACAGGTAAGTGGGAAGGCAGGTAGAGAAGACAGGTAAATGAGTGGAAGGCTTATGTGCGAAGGTAGAACGAGAGAGTGGTAAGGTGGCAAATGAGGGAAGGGGCTCGTGAGGGAAGGTAGATGAGGAGAACGGCAGGTGAAGAGCAAGGAAGGAAGACAGGACGGAAGGAATGAAGTACATAGGCTATTCTTTCTTCAGGGAGTCGAGAACGAGAAACTGGGCGAAAGGGATGACAGAAAGATACGTAAATAGGAACATAGCGATAGAAGAATGGCAGGTGAGGAGAGAGGAAGAAAGGAAGGAAGGTACTATATGCTCTTCTTTCTTCAGAGAGCCCCGAACGAGAGACTGGGCGGAAGGGATGAGAGAAAGATAGGCAAGTGGGAATGAAGGCAGAGAGAGGAGGATGGCAGGTGAGGAGAGAGGAAGAAAGGAAGAAAGGTAGGAGGGAGAGAGGAGGGAAAGAAATGGGAAGGGATGAGAATGGGAGACGAATGAGAGAAAGATAGACAAGTGGGAATGAAGATAGAGAGAGGAGGATGGCAGGTGAGGAGAGAGGAGGAAAGAGAGGAAAGTATCATAGGCTTTTCTGTCCTGAGGGGGCCGAGAACGTGCCGTAACCAAGGCCGGGATGACTGTCTTCTAAGGGCCGGAGACACAGAGAGATAAACAAAGGCAAACAGTTCCTCGCCTCCTACCTCGCCGCCCCTGCGCCGTGTCCCACTTCCTTAAGACCAAAGACTCCCTCCTCGTTTAATCTTCCCTTTTCTTTTCCTTTTTTTTGTCATTCTCCTCCTCCTCCTTTTTTTTCACTCTTCTCATTTTTCGTCATTCCCGTCCTCCTCCTCCTCCTCTTCGTTTTTTTTAATCTTCGTAATTTTTCCTCTTCCTCTCATCCTCTCTCTCTCAGCCGCCTTAAAAATATCTTATCCTTGCACTTACTTCTTCTTTTATTCTTTTCCTACTTTTTTTTTTCTTCTCGGCTTTTCTTTGTGTCGCCTCCACCACCACCACCACCACCTCTGCACCACCTTCCTCCTCCTCCTCCTCCTTCTCTTCTTTCGTCTGTTTGCGTCCGTTCTCTCCCTCTCTCAATCCCCTCGCGTATCTTCTTCCCTCTTCTTCGTTTCATCTTCTTCTCTAGCGGATCATCTCCACTTGGGGGCGGCGTTTCTCATCTCCTTCATACCTCGTTCATTTTTCCCCTCAGGTCTTCGCCATCCATCCTCCGCAATCACATTCCTTAAGCGTTTTCTCTCCCTCTGCAAGTTTATCCTTCGCCAAGACCACCACCACGACTGTTAACACCCCACTCAACAACAACAGGGACAGCAACAGGAGCAGCAGCAACGTGGACTCATCAAATACATCACGAGAGCTTTCATTTATTTTTACTTCTCCTTCCTCGGCCATGAATCTCCCCGCCAGGTACATTAACATCCTCATTATTGGATATTATTAAATGACGTCTGCCGAAAAAGGAGGACGGAGCGATGGAGCGTGGCGAGAAGGGTTTGACAGGTGGAGGGAGAGAGGACAGGAGAGTTGGGGCGTGGGGGATGCTGATAAGACAGGTGAGGATGGATGCATGGATGGTTACGGAGAGGACAGGTAAGTGAACAGGTAAATAGGAAAGGAGAGAAGGATGGGAAACTGGCAGGTAACGGGAGAGAAGACAGGAGAGCTGGGAGGCGGGGAATGTTGATAGGACAGGTGAGGATGCATGGATGGTTACGGAAAGGACAGGTAAGTGAACAGGTAAGTAGGAAAGGAGAGGAGAAGGATGGGATGCTAGCAGGTGAATGGGGAATGATAGGACGGTGGAAAAAAAGGTTAAGGAAAAACTAGTGAGTGAATTTGAAGGTAGAAAAGAAGAAAATAAAGGAGATAAATAGTGGGAAGATTACAGGTGAGTGAGGGATGATAAGGAACGTGGGAAATAGGTGAGGGAAAGACAAATGAGTGAACACATAGATAGGAAGAGAAGAGAGAAAAAGATAAATCATGGGAAGCAGAGAGGAGAGAAAGATGGGAGACAGGGAGAGAAAAGACAGAGAGGACAGTAAATAGACAGATACAGAAGGAGAGACAAAGAAGTGTACAGGTGAATAGGGAAAATATTAAAGGTGAGAAATGTGGAGGGATGTGAAGAGAGAGATGCCGCGTTAGGTCAGGTTGGAAAGGCAGATACAGGCAAGGAAGGGCCCAGAGAGATACTTAGATATTTAGGGAAGGTAGGGAAGTGAGGAACATGACAAGTGGGCGATATGTGAGGAGCGAACAGGTGCGGGGAGGTAGCTAGAAAGACAGGTAAGAGACGCAGAGGGAATAGAACCTGGGATGAATAAGGAAGTAAAAGGGAAACGGTGCAGGAGAGACGGGAAATAGGACTAGTTGAAGATATGTAGGAAAAGAGCAGAAACAAACACAGGTACGAAGCTATAGATAAAGTGAAAGAGAAAGTGAACAGAGAAATCCTGAAATTGATAAACAGGTTAGAGAAAGGAAACAGATCAGGAGAATGGAAAATAGGACCCGCTGAAGATATGTGAGGGAGAGACCAGGTGGAAACACAGGTAGGTAGGCAGGTAAAGTGAGAGAAGAAAGATGCTGAAATAGATAAAGAAGTTAGAGATGGGAAACAGAACAGTAAAGTGGAGACAACGACCAGCTGGAGATATGTGGGGAACGTGCAAGTGGACAGGTGGAAACACAGGTAGGTAGGCAGGTAAAGTGAGAGAGAGAGAGAGAGAGAAAGAGGGAAAACAAAGAGATGCTGAGATAGAAAACGAAGGTAGAGGAGAAAGGAGATGGACCAACAGAGGGGGGAAATATTAGGTTTAGGAACAGGTAAAGAGAGGAAGAGAGAGCAAAAGAGCGAGAGAACTAAAAGATACTGATGGATAAAAGAAAGGAGAGGAAAAAGGAAACAGACCAATAGAGAAAATAGGACAAATGGAGGAAGAATAGGTATTGGAACGGGAAAAGAGAGAGAGAGAGAGAGAGAGAGAGAGAGAGAGAGAGAGAGAGAGAGAGAGAGAGAGAGAGAGAGAGAGAGAGAGAGAGAGAGAGAGAGAGAGAGAGAGAGAGAGAGAGAGAGAGAGAGAGAGAGAGAGAGAGAGAGAGAGAGAGAGAGAGAGAGAGAGAGAGAGAGAGAGAGAGAGTAAAGAGATGCTGATTGATGAAAAAAGAAAGGAGAGGAAAAACGGAGACACCAATATAAAGAAAATAGGACAGGTGTGAGAACAGGTAAAGAGAGGAAGAGAGAGGGAGAGAGAAAGAGCAAGTAGAGGCCGTAGAGTCAAGACAGGGAGACATTAAAGTAATAAAAGTGGAACTAGAGAGTTTAATCTTCTGATTCTCGGAAAACGGCGAGTGCGTGTGTGTGTGTGTGTGTGAGAGAGAGAGAGAGAGAGAGAGAGAGAGAGAGAGAGAGAGAGAGAGAGAGAGAGAGAGAGAGAGAGAGAGAGAGAGAGAGAGAGAGAGAGAGAGAGAGAGAGAGAGAGAGAGAGAGAGAGAGAGAGAGACAGACAGATACGGAGAGATAGACAGAAATACAGACCCAGACAGAGAAAGACACCGACAGAGACACAGACATACACAGAAACAGACAAACAGACTGGCAGACACAAAAACCAACACACAAAGAGAGAAACAAACACAGACAAATAAAGATGATAGAGAGACGGAACACAAACAAACAAACGAACAAAGAAACATTAACAAACAAACGAAAAAAACAAATAACAAAAACAAGGAGACCCACAAAACAAGTAAACACAAAATTTCCCTCCAGACAAAAAAAAAAAAAAGAAGAGGAGGAGGAGGAGGAGGAGCAGAAGAAGACAAACAAACAAACAAACAAACGTACGTAGTTAACAACAATAGGCCTCGACTCTTTATGTAACGCGTGACCTTGAGAAGAAGAAAAAAAAACGTGACGACCAAGCCCGGAGGAGGAGGAGGAGGAGGAGGAGGAGGTTAGGTAAGGAGGACGAGAAGGAAAAAAAAAGGAAAGAGGCGGAGGGGGTTGAGTAAGAAGGAAGGAGGGAGGAGGAGGAGGAAGAGGGGGGGGAGGAGGAGGGGGAGGTGGCTAACAAAGGAGGGGAAGAGGTTAAGTAAGAAGGGAGGGAGGGAGGGAGGGAACGGGGGGTGGGGGGAAGGGGGGATACAGGTACCGACCATGACCTCCAGGGGTTGAAGGTTCCAGGTGGAGGAGGAGGAGGAGGAGGAGGAGGAGGAGGAGAAGGAGAAGGAGAAGGAGGAGGAGGAGGAGGAGGAAAACACCCCCCTGAATGTTTAATGGTTAAGCTCTGCAGGGGTGTTGGATAAGGAGGAGGAGGGGAGGAGGGAATAGGAGGGGAAGAGGGAAGGGAAGAAGAAGAGGGAAGGGGATGATTGGGGAAGGGGAAGAGAGGGGAGGACAAAGACAGGACCAAATACAAGATGGGGAATGTTAGATAAAGAACTTGTTGTTGTTGTTGATGGTGGTGGTGATGGTGATGGTGGTGATGGTGATGGTGGTGATGGTGATGAGTCCAGGCCGTGTTAATTAAAGTCTGTAATGATGCTGTGTTCGTGAAATATGTGATGATGATGATGAAGATGCTTATAATTGCTATGAAAATGATGATGATGATGATGATGATAATGAGGAGAGAGAGAGAAAGGGAGGGGCAAGGGAGGCGTTTAGACACACACACAAACAAACGAACGAACGAAATACAACTAAATAATGATACAGGAAAAAAAAAAGTTAGAATTATAAACAGAAACAAGTAGACAGAAAAAAACATAGACAAAATTAAAGACCCAGACAGACATAGATAGAGAGAGATAAAAAGACATACAAAGAAGACACCACAGACTTAAACAGACATACAGACAGAGACAAAAATACTGAAAAAATTAAAGAGAAGCAGAGAATAAAAGAAAACATGAAATAACCATAAAAAAAAACAAAGAGGACACTAACGAAAGCAGTCCCGGGCGGAGAGGATTAAGAAGGGAAAGAAGAGGAGAAAGAACAAGAGGGAGAACTAGAGGAAGAGGAGGAGGAGGAGGAGGAGGAGGAGGAGGAGGAGAAACATTTACAGCAGAGAAGAAAAATATGCAAGATTACCAGAGGGAGTAGAAGAAAAGAAGAAGAGGAGGAGGAGGAGGAGGAGGAGGAGGAATGAACGCAGGAGGAGAAGAAAGAGAAGCAAAAAGTAGAAAAAAAAGTAGTCACACACACACACACACACACACACACACACACACCAAAAAAAAAAAAAAAAAAAAACATCACACGGACGACCAAAAGCAGGACATAAAAGAAAACGAAGAAAAAGAAAAGAAAATATGCAAAAGACGGAATATAACAACATCAGCGTCAGACCCAGTGGAAGAGAGAGAAAGAAAGAGAGGAGAGAAAAGACTCGTGATGAAGATGAAGCAGAAGAAGAAGAAGGGGAAGGAAAGACGTTGAAGAAGAAGAAGGGGAAGAGGGAAAAGGATAACAGCCGCAGCATTAGCAAGATGAACAATCATAGCAAGAAACGCAACAGAAGAAGAAGAAAAAGAAGAAGAAAAAGAAAAAAGAAGGGGAGAGAGAGAGAGAGAGAGAGAGAGAGAGAGAGAGAGAGAGAGAGAGAGAGAGAGAGAGAGAGAGAGAGAGAGAGAGAGAGAGAGAGAGAGAGAGAGAGAGAGAGAGAGAGAGAGAGAGAGAGAGAGAGAGAGAGAGAGAGAGAGAGAGAGAGAGAGAGAGAGAGAGAGAGAGAGAGAGAGAGAGATAAGGAGCAATGAAGATTAATTAAACGAAAGAAAGATAGGAATGGAGAACAAAGAGATAGAGAATGAGATAAAGAAAGATAGAAGAGAGAGAAAGAGCCCAGTAATGAAAAGAAGGAATCGAAAAAGAAAGAAAAGAAATGAATAAATGAAGGAAAAGAAGAAGGGAAAAAGAGATATAGATAGAGTAGAAGAAAACCTAATATGTGGCTTTATAAGAGTGTCCCCCCTTAACAGAGCGGCGGTCCAACGGAAAAACGAAGAAAAAGGAGGAAAAAGAAGGAAAAAAACTACCATAGGCGTTTATTAGCGTAACGAGAGACGCGAAGTGCCGCTATCAAGGAGGAGGAGGAGGAGGAGAAGGAGGAGGAGGAGGAGGAGCATTCGAATAGGAACCTCCGCTGCATGAGTGAAAAAAAAGAGGAGGAATCTTAAGGAGGAATGAGGTTATCAGGAAGGCTAATTGTGGAGGCTTAGTGAGAGAGAGAGAGAGAGAGAGAGAGAGAGAGAGAGAGAGAGAGAGAGAGAGAGAGAGAGAGAGAGAGAGAGAGAGAGAGAGAGAGAGAGAGAGAGAGAGAGAGAGAGAGAGAGAGAGGAGAAGAGGAGGAGGAGGAGGACAATGTATACTGATGATGGAAGAGGGAATGAAGAGAGAAGAGATAAAGAAGGAAGAAAGAAAAAAAGGTTAAATATGATAAATACGAAAAAAAAAAAACATTGATACCACCACCATCACCACCACAACCACCACCACAACTAACAGAAATGAGAGAAAAAAAATGTTACCATGTCAGCGGTGAACCCTCAAAGTCTCTCTCCCCGTAGCGGCCTCTGAGCACGGTGCCGATGGGTCCTAATTCTGGGGTAAGGAAGTTATTTAGGTGAGGAGAAGCTTATGGTGGGGAGCAGAAAACGGGGTGAGGGGGAAGGGAGAATGATGATAATAGAGCGTTAAGTAGAAAGGAAGAGGAGGGAGGTAAGGAGGAATGATGGTGGGAGAGGAAGGGGAGGAGAGAAGGGCGGATGGAAGATAATGAGATGAAGAGAAGAAGGAAGAGTGGAAGAGAGGATGGAAAGGAAGGAAGAAGAAGGGAGAGAAGGAGGAGGAGGGCAAGAGGGAAGGAGAGAGGGAAGGTATGATGGAGGGAAGAAAGGGAGGAAAAGAAAGGGTGGTAGGAAAGAAGGAAAAAAAGGAAAAGGGAGAGAAGATGGGGCGGGAGGGATGGAGAAAGGAGAGAAGAAATAAAAGATAACGATGAAGGAAACCACATGGGACAGGAGGGAAAGGAAAGAAGGAAGAGAGAAAGTTGAAGGAAGGAAGGAAGAAAGGAAGAGAAGGAAGAAATTGTGGAAGAAGTAAAGGGAAGGAGAAACTATTGATTGACTAAAGGGACAGAAGAGAGGAGGAAGGAGATAGAGAAGAAAGGAAGAAGGAATAAAGGAAAGAAGGAAGGGAAAGTAGGAAGGACAGAAGGAAGGAGGAAGAAGGAAACAGAGAAGAAAAGAAGGAAGAAAGAAGACAGAAAGGAAGAAAGGAAGGAACAGCAAGAAGGAAGGAAGGAAAGGAAGAAGGGAGGGAGGAATGAAAGGAGAGAGGAGGGAGGGAGAAAGGAAGGAAGAGGAAGAAACCAGGAAAGGAAGGAAAAGTAGGGAGGACAGAAGGAAGGAGGAAGAAGGAAACAGAGAAGGAAAGAAGACAGGAGGGAAGAAAGGAAGGAAGAAGAAGAAACGAAGAAAGGAAGGGAAAGTAGGAAGAAGGAAACAGAAGAAAAGAAGGAAGAAAGGAAGGAAGGAAGAAAGGAAGCAACGAAGAAAGAAGGGAAGACCAGGAAGGAAGGAAGTAAAGGAAGAAGGGATGGAGGAATGAAAGGAGGAAGGGAGGGAGAGGGAGGGAGAGCTTGGTTCGTTATCTTCTTGGTAGTAAAAACGGGGCACAAAGAGCAGCATGAAGGAGAGCAAACATGTTATCCGCTAGTCTTCTGCGAAACCCCCCAAAGCATTCTCTGTTCAGCCCGATGCACAATGGACGACCCTGTATGCCTCTTATGGATGCTTTTGATCAGATGATGGTAGTGGTGGTGGTAGTGGTGGTGGAGTAACTAGTGGTGAGAATATTGATGGTGGTGGTGATGATGATGGTCAGTTTTTTTTTTCTTTTTTGCTTTTGTTCATAACGGTGGTGGTAGTGGTGGTAATGGTAGTAGTGGTGGTAGTTGTGGTGGCAGGTAGCATATAACTCACTTTCTTAATGAACCAACATGTGTCGATAGCAGCGGTCGTGGTGGTGATGATGGTGATGGTGGTGGTGGTGGTGGTGATGGTGATGATGGTGGCCGTAGTAGAAAGTCTTTAGCGATAACGGGGATAAAGAACGTGGAAAGCGAGCAAACAAAACACTCGTCTATCACACTAAATCAAACCAGAGTAACATACGTGTAGTCTACCAGAGATGAGAGAGAGAGAGAGAAAGAGATTTTCGGACACCCCACCTGGCAGCATTCTCGCTTTCCCTCAGATTCTCACGCCCCCCCCCCCCCCACACACACACACAGGTAACAGAGCCGTAGCGATGATGAAGTACACAGCAGGTAGCCAAATATAACTCTCCCTCACCCTCTCTCTCTTAATCATGCAGGTGGGAAGATGCAGATGGTATGTATACAAGGTGTGCGGGATGCTTGGTCACCTACTACTACTACTACTACTATTTCTACTACTACTTCTACTACGCATGTTTTCCCCAGGTATATAGTCACATGCCACTCAGCTGTTCATGTGCCCTATCCTGTCCTAGTGATGCTGGTGTCCACTTTTTGCTTATCTCACCTTAAGCATCATTCGCCTTAAATAGAACCTGGTGTTGAGATGTTTGTTTTTTTCCTTCTTGTGCTGTGTGTGTGTGGTGGTGAGGAAGGGAGTGTGTGTGTGTGTGAGTGTGTGGATGTAGAAAGAGAATAAGAGAAAGAAAATATGAGAGAAAGAGAAAGAGTGAGAGAGAGAATATTGAATCATTACCCAAAAGCCCTGGACACACACACACACACACACACACACACACACACAGGGAATAAACAATGGAGGGAACGCGTATAGATCGTGACGCACTGACAGCCGAGCGGGGTGGGGGAAGGGGGGGAGAGGGGGGGAGGAGGATACTTGCGTTGCTGCTGTATTTGCTCTTGTTGTTGTTGTTGATGTTGTTGTTGTAGAGCGTGGGAGAACAGAGTGATTGAAGGTGGCGGATTATTGGATTTGGTGAGGAGTGTAAGCAAGGACTGTGTGAAGAGTAAATGGGCGGTGGTGGAGGTGGAGCTGGTGGTGGTGGTGGTGGTGGAGCTGGTGGTATGAGGTGGTGAGGGGAGGATGAAGGACGTGATGGTTATTGATGGTGTTGATGGTGACAGTGGCGGTAAAGAGTTATAGTGCGAACATTAACAATTACCGTGAGGCCAATGGACACTAATGACACCAGAAGCAGCAGTAGTCGTAGTAGTAGTGGTGGTGGTGGTGGTGGTGTGAGTTAGGTGACGCAGTAGTGGTGTTGAGTTGCCGTGGTGATGATCGGGGCACTCATGACGGCCATTTGTCACTTCAGGGCCCCGTGAGAGAGAGAGAGAGAGAGAGACTCATAAGTACTCCTTGTGGGCAAGAATGCGTGCGGGTTGGAGGAGGAGGTGGAGAGGACGAGGGGGAGAAGAAGGGCCGCGCTGCCTCTGCCCTGGATGGAGCAATGTCTCGTCCGCCGTAATAAAGCCACGCGTCTTAAAACCTTCTTAATCCGTCCGCTGAGATTGGCACGGATTTCGCCTTCACTGGTAGCCTGGTAACATATGCTCCCAGGTCTTTCTCTGGCTCTGTGGTGGATATTGGAGTGTTTCCCATGTGGTATTGGTGTGCTGGATTTCCCCTCCCAAGGTGCAGGACTTCACATTTTTCTTCATTGAATTGTAGCAGCCACTTTTTGCTTCACTCCTGTAGCTTGGTGATGCCTTCTTGTAGGAAATCCGCAGTCAAGGGGTTAAAGGGGAAACGCGGGCCTCCCTCAACGCCTCCCGCAGTGTCCTTCGCCCCGCCAGGAATGAACCCTCACCACGCCCAAATTTTATGCCTTACACGAGCATTACCCAACACTTTATCTCATACACTATTTTACTCTTAACACCTAACCTATACGCTATTTTACCTAACTAGAATTTTTACCTAACTTTACCTAACTTAATACACTTTTTAACTAACTTTATATACTTTTTACCTAACTTTTTATACACTTTTACCTGACTTATGCACTTTTTACCTAACTTCATACACTATTTTAATCCTATCACGACCACGACCGTTCATTACCCAACACAATATACACCATTCACTGCTCAAGGCGTCGAATATGCCGTGCAGAAAAAAACAACAACAAAAGCACCAATTTAGAACCGGTACCGATGACTAGGATATAATAGGCAGCGGCGGCGGCAGGTGAGGACTGAGGACGAGTACCGGGACTAGGCAGCAGCGGCGATCCCTGGTACTAACTCCGCTGGGCCTTGGAACGAACGAGGCAGGTAGAGGCAGGCACCAACACCGCCACCACCTCCGCCGCCGCCGTTGGTAATGTGAGCCGACTCGTACTTGTCCTTGGTGAGCTTAAAAACTTCAGGGTCGACTGGTCACGATCAGGCGCGCCCAACCCAGGCAGGCAGACTTGAGACAGGGCGGAGGGGAAAAATGCGAGGCGATGTGGAGCAAAGGCGGAAACGGAGGCGAAGGGAAGGATGGAATGAAATTGGCAGGTGTACATAGATAGAAATAGATAGATAGATAGGGATGGATAGGCAAATAAGAGATATGGATAAGAGATATATAGAAGAGCAATAGATTAACAGTAGGAAGTAAAAGAGGAGGAAGAGGAAGAGGAATAGGAGTGATACGTAATTAAGAGACATAGGCCTATGGATAAGAGATAGATAAAAGAGAAATAGATAAACAGTAGGAGACAAAAGAGGAGGAAGAGGAAGATAAATAGGAGTGATAGTTAAATAAGAGACAGATATAGATAGGAGATAGATAAAAGAGAAATAGATAAACAAAAGGAGGCAGAAGAGGAGGAAGAGGAAGAGGAGTAAGAGTACTAAGAGAAGGAAGAGGAGAAGGAGGAGAGGAGAGTGAGACAAAGACAAAGAAATAGAGATAGATAGCCAAGATATATAGACAGCTAGGAGATATATATAGACAGACAGACAGACAGAAGAGACAGGGATAAACCGTATCAACCTTTATCCGTGCAAGTTGACCATCAGCCTCCAGGACAGCACCCCCCCCCCCTCACCCCCCCACCCCCCCAAAACCCCACCGCAACCTTGTCATATCACGGTTACATTTTGACCGCAGCACAAAAATCACGCGACAAACAGACTGACCATGTCCTCGAGACCTTCGTATTTCCAGCTGACAATTTCTTTTTTTTCTTTCCTTTAGGGCCGACTTGTGTTTCCTCTTTTTCCCGACTCCGCACTCGCTTCTGTTCGGCATCGTCGCTGGTGTGTTGCTGAGATCGGCTGGCAACGGCGGTAAAGGTGAAGGTAAGGGAGGAAGGGTAAGGAGGAGGAGGAGGAGGAGGAGGAGGAGGAGGAGGAGTGAGGGGGAGAAGAAGTAATGGGGAAGAGGAGAAGGAGGAGAGGGGAAGGGTTAAGGAGAAGGAATGGGGAAGATGAGGAGGAGGAGGAGGAGGAGGAGGAGGAGGAGGAGGAGGAGGAGGAAGAGGAGGAGGGAGGGTGGACAAGGACAAAGAAATAAGTCAAAGAATATGGAAAGACTGCCTGAAGGAGGAGGCTGAAGAGGATGAGGAAGAGGAGGAGGAGGAGGAGGAGGAGGAGGAGGAGGAGGAGTAAGAGGACAGGGACAACTAAATAAGAAAAAAAAACGAAGGACTGCAATTAATAGGAGCTAGAAGAGGAGGAGGAGGAGGAGGAGGAGGAGGAGGAGGAGGAGGAGAAAATAAAAAGGGGAAAAAGGATGAGAAGGAGGAAGAAGTGGGACAAGGACAAAGAAATAAAGAATAAGATTAAATATTGTCTAAAAGGAAAATGGTTTAAGACGATGAGGAGGAGGAGGAGGAGGAGGAGGAGGAGGAGGAGGAGGAGGAGGAAGAAAGAAAGAAAGAAGGGAGAGGAGGAGGATAATCCAGAAACAAGATTACTGTAATGAGCAAAGTTTAAACATGCGAGGAAAAAAAAAAAAGAGAATAGTGATGCAGGAGAGAGAGAGAGAGAGAGAGAGAGAGAGAGAGAGAGAGAGAGAGAGAGAGAGAGAGAGAGAGAGAGAGAGAGAGAGAGAGAGAGAGAGAGAGAGAGAGAGAGAGAGAGAGAGAGAGAGAGAGAGAGAGAGAGAGAGAGAGAGAGAGAGAGAGAGAGAGAGAGAGAGAGAGAGAGAGAGAGAGAGAGAGAGAGAGAGAGAGAGAGAACGACGACGACGACGAGGACGAATTTCCACGACAATAAAAAAAAAAGCAAAATAAAGAAAAACTCCCAAAACCAGATGAAAAATAACAAACAAACAAAAAAAAACACTGCAGGTAAGAAGAAGCGAAGGAAAGGAAAATGTTTAAATGTGAGAACGACAAAAAAATAACTTAGATGACAGAGAATGAGAAGACTTCATTAGGAGAGGTAAGGAGAGGAAGCAAGCGTGAAGAGGAGGAGGAGGAGGAGGAGAGTAATCAATGGAGAGAAAAGCTACTTAGGAGGAAAAAGAAGACAAAGCAACGGAGGAGAGAAAGAGGGGGAGAGAAAACGAGAGAGAAAAAAAACGTTACGGTAGAGAATAAAGAAAGAAAGAGAAGGAAAGAAAAAAAGGAGAAAGTATAAACCGAAACAAAAGATAGATAGATAGATAGATAGACAGAGAGATAGAGAGAGAAAAAGAGAGAGGAAAAGAATAACTGACAGGCATTGTGGTCCTCCTCCTCCTCCTCCTCCTCCCCTCTACAACCTTCCATCTTCTACCCCTTCCTTCCTTCCCCTTCGCCTCCCCTCACCTCCTCACCACTCCCTTCCTCTCTCCCTTTCCCCTTGACCACAGCCTTCAACTCACCGGACGGACACGTTAAAAAAAATATGAAAAAGATGAAAATAGGTAGAAAAAGTCACCCACAAAAACACAAAAATTATAAAGTTTTACAAAGCACTTCATTTCTGTTTGCTGTTTATATTCACATCATTAACTTTTTCTCTTTATCAACTTCTCTTTACTTTCCTTCCGTCCTTTCCCTCTTTATATCTTTTACTTTCTTCCTTCCTTTTTTATCTACTTCTTTGCCTTTTTCTGCTTCCTTGCCCTCTCTATATCCTTTTCTTTCTTCCTTCTTTCTTCTCTCCCCATTTATCCATTCTACCTTCCTCCCCTCCCTCCCTTTACCCTACCTATATTAATTTCCCTCTTCGTTCGTTCCTTCCTTCCTTCCTCCCCTCCTCTCCATGATTGCACGTACAGTTATCTTAATTATGCGTAGGTACAAATGGAAGGTATAAATCGTGGTTGTGTGTGTGCCTGTGTGTGTGTGTGTGTGTGTGTTCAGCGGCCTTGACGACTACAACACACGAAGGATTTTCACCAAAACACATATGTACACACACACACACACACACACACACACACACACACACACACACACACAAGAGACCCAGATGCTTCATGCTCCGCGAAGCTCAAAGCCGCAACACACACACACACACACAAGAGAGCGAGAGACAGACAGACAGACAGACAGACAGACAGACAGAGGACCCTGGCGATGGTGAACTATTACAGGACTCTCTTAATTTGCCGCGGGGAATTGATTCTTAAGGCTCACAATGCAATCCAAGTGCTGCCAATGAACGTTACAATGGACTGAAATAGGGGGACGAGGGCCGCCGGGGAGGAGAGGGGCAGGAAGGCGGCTGGGTGGATGGGTGGCAGAGGGCGGGTGGGGTAAGCGATGGGTCGGCTGGGTGGAGGGGTAGGTGGTAGGGCGGGGCAAGGGATGGGTCGGCTACGTAGGCAAGGGCAGGACAGGACAGAGTGAGTAATGGACAGCTGTCGTCTAATATCCCTTGATCAAAGCTGAATTAAAACGGCGCAACACTACGACGACGTTTCCCGCGAAGACCAGTACTGCGTCGTCCCTCCCGCCCTGACCTTTTCTCGAGTAACACCCTGACACGAGAACACTTCACTGGAGAACATACATAAAGAGTTTCACAGTGATGGACACGCTTACAGTATTGCGTCGTCCCTCCCTGAGCTGTCCTCGGGTTGCTCTTGAGACGAAAAAACGAAATAAAAATCGAAATAAAGCAAGCACATACATATAGACCCACAGTAATGGACACACACACACACACACACACACACACACACACACACACACACACACACCACAACTTTTCCTTACTATTTCTCTATTGTCTGAGGGAAGGACGGGTCAAGTAGGGTCAGCCATACCTCCTAAAAGCGAGTTACTCTTGAGATGAGAACACTTCAGTACAAAAAAGCATATCCATAAAGAGTTTCACAGTAATGGACCCACACAATACGCAGCAACTTGTCCTAACCATTTTTCTGTGGTCTGAGGGCAGGGCGGGTCAAATAGGGTCATTCCTCGCCCTTAAAAGCATACTACATCACAACATTCATACGGCAACTTCCTTCTTCTCATTCTTCAGCGGACGGAAGCGAGGCGAGGCGGACTCTTCTTCCTTATAGATGAGGCGGACACACGGAGCTCGCGACCCGCCACGACCGTCATCTCCACTGGATTTCGGGGTCATATTTTACCGGGGTTGAGCACGATGAGTCGGGAGATTGGAGTCGAGGGGAGATGGGGGGGTTGAGCGGTGGGGAAGAGGGCGTGGCTGCTTGGTGTGTGTGTGTGTGGGGGGGGGGGGGGGGGAGGCATTTTTGTGGGGATGAAGGGTGTGTGGGTGTAGTGGACGAAGAATGGGGACGTGGGTGTGGCTAGTGTGACTGTGTGGTGGGGAGCGTGTGTCGGGGGTGGAGACAGGTGGGGGGTGTACAGATGATGGGGTGGGTGTGGGTGTGGGTGTGGGTGTGCTGGACGAAAATATGAGTGGATGTGGTGCTGCAGTGTACTGATGTTGGGGTACAGGTGTGGTGTGGGAGTGGATGTAAATGTGGATGTTGGAGTGGAGGGGTTCTAGTTTACGGGTGTGGATTAGGACGTGGATGTGGATGAATGGATTGTGTGTATGCTGGTGTAGGTGTAGACATGGATGCGTATGTGTGGAGGCGTAGCTGTGGAGACATACGTGTGGACGCGTATGTTTGGAGACGTATATGTAGAAGAGTAGGTGTGGAAGCGTAGATGTGGAGGCGTAGATGTATAGGCGTGGGTGTGGATGCGTAGGTGTGGAGGCGTAGATGTGGAGGTGGAGGTGTGGAAGCGTAGATGTGGAGGCGTAGATGTATAGGCGTGGGTGTGGATGCGTAGGTGTGGAGGCGTAGGTGTGAAGGTGTAGATGTAGAGGCGTAGGTGTGGAGGCGTAGATGTGGAGGTGTAGGAGTGGAGGAGTAGGTGTGGAGGTTTAGATGTATAGGCGTATTTTTTTTTTTTTTTTTACATCAGAGGAGTCAGTTCAATTCAAGGGCATAAAAAAAGGTAACAAATGTGAAAAAAAGCCCGCTACTCACTGCTCCTATAAAGAGTTAAAGGAGTGGCCGAAAGATAGGTCAATTTCGGGAGGAGAGGTGCCCTGATGCATAGGTGTATGGGTGTAGGTGCAAAGGTGTAGGCGTGGAGGCGTAGGCTTGGCAGTGATCGTCAGCCTGTCAACAAGTGGCGGCAGAGGAGGGCGGGCGGGCGGCAGGGAGAGCAGCGGGTCGAACAAGGGTGAGCCTCGCGCGGCGCCGTGACCTCGAGCGTAATGTTAATAATGGACACACTCGCGTTACTGATCCCTCGTTAAAGTCACGGGCGGGGGAGACACAGAACGCGGCATCCGTCAGTCTAACGAGCCGCGGCCTGACAGTGCAGTGCCCACCCGCGCGTACCAGTGACTCGCCCGGCCCAAGAATAATCGCTAAAAATAACCCGCACATCGCCCTATAACGCTGACAATGGCGGTACCTACGACCCCCCAACCCTGCCCCCCTCATCCCCTTACCCCCCCCCCCTTCCCGTGACTCGCCCCTCCTGTTATAACCAGCCACTTCAGTCTGCCACTTGGTATATCAATTTAAGTGTTCGCTCTGCCAAACTGCCCTCCCGTCCCCCCTCTCCCTCATCCCCTTTTCTCCCTCTCCCTCTCCCTCTCCCTCTCTCTCTCTCTCTCCCTCCCTCACTCCGGTGCTGTGTGGTGTGTGCGTGTGTGTGTGTGTGTGTGTGTGTGTGTGTGTGTGTGTGTGTGTGTGTACGTAAATAGTGCTGAGCGGCTCCACCTGTCCACCCTTCACCCATGGACCACTATGCCTAAAAGCTTACCTCTCCAGCCTAACCTCACCTCGCCCGAAAAATAAAAGCAAAATGACAAAAAAGAAAGACCCAAACACACACACACGCACGGAAAATAAAACACACGTGCGCGGGATGGCCTCTCCTTTA
This sequence comes from Eriocheir sinensis, assembly GCF_024679095.1. Taxonomy (NCBI): domain Eukaryota; kingdom Metazoa; phylum Arthropoda; class Malacostraca; order Decapoda; family Varunidae; genus Eriocheir; species Eriocheir sinensis. Next base: position 15,554,933 of record NC_066535.1, on the reverse strand, counting down.
CCCCAAAATTGTAAAGAGAACTCCAGAGAACAAAACAAAGCCATACTTGGGACCCAAAATACAGCCTCATTTATATCTGGACTGTTATGACTCTGCCCTGCTCCCCACGCCCCCCCCCCCTAACCCCCGCCCCACCTCCCGATGCCCTGCGACTGTTTCTTCTTAATCACGCCCCTTCCTCCTCCCCCCCTCCCTTCACCCTCCCTCTGGAAATATAAGGAGAAAGAGGAAGGAAGTTGAAAGGCAAGGAATGGTTTAAAAGATACAGGTAAAAGGAGAGAGAGTGAGATCCTTTGTTTCTCACGCCCCTTTCCTTCACCCTTTCCCATCACCGTCCCTCTGAAAAGGTAGAAACAGAGAGAGGGCGGTAGATGAAAGGCAAGGAATGTGTTAAAGAAGATACAAGTAGAAGGAGGAATAAGAGAGAGCGAGATCACTTGTTTCTCACACTCCTCACCTCATCCCATCACCGCCCCTCTGGAAAATAGAAAGAGAAAAGGGAAATAGATGACGGGCAAGGAATGGGTTAGATTAGAAGAAGGTATAGGTCGAGGGAGGAGGAAGAGGAGGAGGCGACATCCCTTCTTTCTCACGCCCTTCACCATCTCCCTTACCCTCCCACCATCCTCAACCCTCCGGCAGGATAGAACTAGGACAAGGAGTGGATGGAGGGTTAGTGGATAGGAGGGAGGGATGAATGGGGGCGAGAGGTGAGGGGAAGGAAGTGCTTATTATAACAGACACATAAGGCCACGGCGCCCGCCCACCCGCTGCACAATGACACCCTACCGCCCACCTACCCACCCACTACACTTACACCATTACACCCACTACTACACTTACACTTGCTAGCCTCCCATCCCCCTCCTTCCCTCATTTCCCCACACCCACACCCACACAAACGTTCTCTTATACACACAATGACACCCTACCGCTCACCCACCCGCTAAACCCATACACCCACCACTGCACTTACAAACACCTGCCAGCCTTCCATCCCTCCTCTTCTCCCCCATTTCCCATCGACCCTCCCCACACACATTCTCTTATATACACACCATGACACCTTACCATCCAATCACCCATCCGCTACACCCTCACTATACCTCCCCTCCTTACCTGTCTACCTTCCCCCTTCCCCTATCATACCCCCCCCTCACACACGTTCCCTCACACAACGCCTCAGCCCCGCGAGAAATGGGGTTAAATATTAATCCATTAACTCGGGTCCGGGCTTTGAATACACATACACTGAGAGCCGCGGAGATGAGGTGAGGTGACGGGGCCGCTGTGTCAATGGGATGCGTCGAGGCTTTTTGAGGGAAACCAAATAAAGAGGAGAAAACGAGGATAGCTTTTGTGTGTGTGTGTGCGTGTGGGGGAGGGGGGGTGTGCGTGTGTGTGTGTGTGTGTGTGTGTGTGTGTGTGTGTGTGTGTGTGTAGTGTGTAGTGTGGCGTCTCATGCCTTGAAATATCTTCGTGTTCGCGAGGCACAACGAGAGCGGTTTGTCATTTCTGAGGTTTACCCTAAAAAAAATATATAAAAAAATAAAATAAAATAAAAAAGGAGAAAAACTATTGTGAAGTAGGTGTGGAGGAGTTACGTACGGTCCTTGTGTGAAGCGTCCCGTGAGAGAGAGAGAGAGAGAGAGAGAGAGAGAGAGAGAGAGAGAGAGAGAGAGAGAGAGAGAGAGAGAGAGAGAGAGAGAGAGAGAGAGAGAGAGAGAGAGAGAGAGAGAGAGAGAGAGAGAAGAACAAACATATAAAGTGGAAGAAGAAGCAGACGAAGAGGAAAGAGGAACACACAAAGAGGAAGAGGAGCATAAAGAACGTAAAACAGCAAGACAAAGAGCAACAAGAGGACAAAGAGGACACTGCAGGGATGAAGAGGAGGAAGGAGCGGAGGGAGGAAAGAGGATAGAAGGAGAAAGATGACCACGGGATTGAATAGAAATAGAATTGGAACAGAAGAAAATGAAGGACCAGAAGAGGAAAAACAGCAACAGAAAGAGAAGAAGCAGGAGAAGGGATAGTGAGAGGATGATGAGGAAGGGGAAAGGAAGGATGATGAAGGGGCGGAAGGAGGACCATTTTTATTCTGACTCTTTTTATTTTTGCTTTTTTATCTCTGGCTTTTTTTTTTACTTTTTCATCTTTTTTCATTTATTTTTTTACTTCTTTTTGCCTATTTTTGTCGCATTTGTTTTTCTTTTTCTTTTCTCTCTTTTGTTCGATCTCTTCTGACTTTGCGTTCTGGATTTTTGTTCTTTTTTTTCACGTTTTTTTATCTTTATCTCGGCAGGAGTGGAAGTAGGAGATAAAAAAGGAGAAAGAAGTCCTGAAGAATAAATAGCAAGATGATGAGGAAAGGGAAGAAAATTCAGGAATAAAAGAGGAAAAAAAAGAGAAACGGAAGCAAGGAGAAGGATTAGTAAGAAAGAAAACATCATAGAAGGGAAGGAAAAAAACAACCAAGGAGGAAAAACAGCACTGAAGAAAGAAGAGCAGAAGGAGAAGGAAGAGGAAGAGAGCGACCTAGTTGGAAAGAAAAGAAAAGGGACAAAAGAAGTAAAACAAAAACAAACATGAGAAATAAATAAATAAAAAAAACGACTTAAAGTGAAAGGGAAAAAAAGCAGAACAGGATAAAGGGGGAGTAGGAAAAGAAATAGAGAACAACGTGAAATCGAAACAGGAGGAGAAGGAAGAGGAGGAAGAGAAGGAGGAGGAGGAGGACGTAGAGCAGAGATAGTAGTAGTAGTAGTAGTAGTAGTAGTAGTAGTAGTAGTAGTAGTAGTAGTAGTAGTAGTAGTAGTAGAAGAACGAGGAAGAGGATGACGAAGAGGAGGACGAAGTGGATTAGAAACAAGAGTGAGAGCAGTAAGAGGAATAAGAGGAGGCAGAGTCGAGCTAAGATGAGGGCAGTAAAGAACACTCAGAGCGAGGCAGCCAAGAAGGAAAAGCCATAAAACGAGGACAAGCAGGATTGAAGGAGCTTGTAAGGGCCAACTCGGGTATTCATAGAGGCTGCAGGGCTGCGTAAAGGAGGAAAGGTGTGTGCGTGTGTGCGTGTGCATGTGCGTGTGTGGGACTCGAGGGAAGGGGACCGAAGTTGTTTTGTCATTCAAGGGTGTGGTGGAGAGAGGGGGACACAGGTGATGGGTGTGTGAGGGAGGGGAGGGGATGGGGCGGGATCTTAGGTGGTCTATCAACACATCAATTTACAGGTGGGCGGCAGGTAGATGGGCCAACACGGGGCATCAAAAACAGCCCAGAGATTGCCGGAGCCGCGGCGGACAAAGGAGTAATGGCGGGGAAGACAACAACAAAGGGGTAAAAAACAAAGTTACGACAATCGAATACAAGAACCGACACAAAGGAACAACAAAGAAAGGAAAACACACACGCTGAAAAACACACCGGCCGCGACTGCACCAAAACAACGCCGCCGCCGCCACCACGCACGGACACACTCACACACATACACACACACGCTTCCCTGCACACGAAATACGCACATACACACGTACATAGATGCCTGACGCACACATACACACACACACATAGGGGATACATCAAATAACATATACACGTGCCATACATACATACACACACATACATACAGAGAATTCACATGCACACCCAACCTATTTCTCCTTTAAAAACAACAACTTACACACACACACACACACACACACACACACACACACACACACACACACACACACACACACTCACACACACATCTTATATATTCCTCTCACAAGCCTCTTCAATTCACCAGGGGACGTAGGTACTCAATATTGGGGGGGTACCTGCTTTTCTTCTTCGTTGTCCTCCTCCTTCATCCTCCTCCTCCTCCTCCTCCACCTCTTTCTCTCCTACCGCGCTTTCCACTCTCCTATTCTGACTCATTTTCTTCCCCCTCCTCTTCTCTCTGTTTCCTTATTCCCAGGCGTAACAACACCAATCTTCCCAAGTCTCTTTCACGCTTCCACTCAGACTATGCTACTGTGTTATTCATGCCTCGCTGACTGACTGACTGACTGGCTGATTACTGTGTTTCTGTGTGTGTGTGTGTGTGTGTGGTGGGGGATGGGGTGTAAGGGGGGGGGGGAGGGTTACGTGTGTGTGTGTGTGTGTGTGTGTGTGTGTGTGTGTGTGTGTGTGTGTGTGTGTGTGTGTGTGTGTGTGTGTGTGTGTGTGTGTGTGTGTGTTGTTTTTATTGTACGCTTTAAGATGTACCCGACGTAGGTCACTCCACTCAACACACACACACACACACACACACACACACACACATGCACACACCTGTCAGTAGTCTCATGGCACGATCCGTTTCCCCTTCTCTTATATTAATTAAATGTTCAACACAATTCTCTACCAACACGACTTACTTGTAATTAACGGTGATCATGTCTTTATTTCTTGCTTGCATTTCCTTTTCTTCTTTTTTCCTTTTTTTTTCTACCTCGCCGATCCACCTCAATAAAATATCCTGTTACCTCAAGTTTGCCTACCGCTGACTTTACCTGTTCCTAGTTTTTATTTATTTCCTTCAGTTTTATCTCGATTTTCCAACCCACGTGACTTCCCATGTACCATTTTGTATTCTCTTTCATATTTCTTTTCACCATCTCAAACATCTTTTTACTTCTTAATCTCTCGTTCTTTTCCGGCGGCATTCCTTCCATTTTCTTTTCCTTCGTATGCATTTTCCAAGTCAGATTTTTTTGTTCCCTTTCACATCTTCGTCTGCTCAAACATTTTTCACTTTTCAGTCTCTCGTCTTTTTCTTTTCCAATCATAATTCTTAGTTTTATTTTCTCGTTTTTCTTCACCTTCCTCTACTGTTCCTTTTCTAATTGTAATTTCTCGTTTTAATTTCTCGTTTCTCTTCACCTTCCTCTACTGTTCCTTTTCTAATCGTAATTTCTCGTTTTAATTTCTCGTTTCTCTTCACCTTCCTCTACTGTTCCTTTTCTAATCGTAATTTCTCGTTTTAATTTCTCGCTTCTCTTCACCTTCCTCTACCTCTTCTGTTCCTTTTCCAGTTGTAATTTCTCGTTTTAATTTCTCGTTTCTCTTCACCTTCCTCTACCTCTTCTGTTCCTTTTCCAGTTGTAATTTCTCGTTTTAATTTCTCATATCTCTTCACCTTCCTCTACCTCTTCCGTTCCTTTTCCAGTTGTAATTTCTCGTTTTAATTTCTCATATCTCTTCACCAACCTCTACTGTTCCTTTTCCAGTCATAATTTCTCGTTTAATTCCTCTTTCCTCTTCTCCCTCCTACTGTTCCTTTTCCAATAGTAATTCCTCGTTTCAATTCCTCATATCTCTCCACCAACCTCTACCTCTACTGTTCCTTTTCCAGTTGTAATTTCTCGTTTCAATTTCTCATTTATCTTCACCTCCCTCTACCTCTACTGTTTCTTTTCCAGTTGTAATTTCTCGTTTAATTCCTCTTTCCTCTTCTCCCTCCTACTGTTCCTTTTCCAGTTGTAATTTCTCGTTTCAATTTCTCATTTATCCTCACCTCCCTCTACCTCTACTGTTCCTTTTCCAGTTGTAATTTCTCGTTTAATTCCTCATTCCTCTATTCCCTCCTGCACCGGTCTACCTCTTCTTCCACGCCGCTGACCTCTTTGCCTTGCTGACCCTTCCCCTTCCCACTTTTGGATGTCTCTGCTTATCCCCTCCAACTTTCCGTGTTCCTCTCTCTCCTTTCCCTTCACAGCACGACTTCCTGAATATCTCCAATTAAAACTTTTCCCTTATTTCCATTATTTCCCAGCGATCGGGACGAAATCTTAAATACTTTGGATAAATCTCGCTCCGGGTAAAGTTTCAGGCAGCAATTTCAAGGCGATAATGATTTTTTAAAGGCACATTTTCATACATCTCTGGTGGGACTTTTTATCTTTCTTTTTTTGGCCATCTGTTTCCAACGCATTTGCCGTCTGCAGCGTGCGAGGAGGCATAAAACCGTTAACTCAGGCCTAATTGCGATAGTCTCTCTCTCTCTCTCTCTCTCTCTCTCTCTCTCTCTCTGTATGGTAATAACGCCATCCCACCGTTCAAGGGCCGTCGTGGGTGTAGGGGTCAAGACATCTGCCACGCGTCGGGAGGACAAAGGATAAAGGCGCTGGTTGACGGCTCCCTCCCTCAAGGCTGCCTGAGGTGGCCTTGAGAGGGGGGAAAGGGGGGTCTGGCGGCGGCTCAAGAAGGGAGGCGCAGGGACGACAGGAGGGAGTGAATGAGGGAGGGTGTTAACGGTGCGTGGTGGTGGTGATGGTGGTGGTAGTAGTAGTAGTGGAAATAGTAGTAGTAGTAGTAGTAGTAGCAGTAGTTGTTGTTGTTGTTGTTGTTGTTGTTGTTGTTGTTGTAGTAGTAGTAGTAGTAGTAGTGGTAGTAGTAGTAGTAGTAGTAAAAGAAGGAGGAGAAAAAAAAAGAAACAATGTTCTTCGATTCAGTTATATCAAACTTGCAATATCACACACACACACACAAACACAAACACAAACAAAGAAAACAAACAAGCAATTACACACACACACACACACACACACACACACACACACACACACACACACACACACACACACACACACACACACACAAAACACGATTCAACACCTCAACAAAACGACAACAGCAGCGCAACAACACAGCAACAACACATCACAACACAACAAAGCACACAGGGAACCGAAAAACGCCCCGCGCCACTTTTCATCAGCACAACAAAAGGACGCCTTCCCGAAATGTACTTCCCATTCAATATTGAAACCCAAGAGTCGGGACGGAAAATTGGCTGGCGAGATGGCGCTGGAAAAAATAATAAAACTCACTCCCTCTTCCTCACAAACCGCGTCTCCTCGAACCAACACCACGCATCGCACAGACGGTTCAGGTAATATTGAGGCAAGCGCTACCCAGGTGCGTGAGAGAGACAGGTAACAGGGACTCACTGAATTTGGTATTCTCAGACGCTTTTGCCTCTCACATCAGGTATTCCCAAAGGCCAAAAAAGATCAATCGGGTTTTAATGATTGTTTTTTTTAGGTTCATGGTACAGGAAGGCATTCTTAGACACTTGCACCTCTCACATCATCTATATCTAAAGGCTATAAAAGGAGACCAATCGTGTTCTAATGAGTGGTATTTTAGGCTCATGGTTCAGGTTGGTATTGTCAAACGCCTTCGCCTCTCACATAAACTATTTCTAAAGGTCAAAAAAGGAGATCAATCGTGTTATAATGAGTGTTTTTATATTCATGGTTCAGGTTGGTATTGTCAAACGCCTTCGCCTCCCACATAAACTATTTCTAAAGGTCAAAAAGGAGATCAACCGGCGTCTAATGAGTGGTATTCTAGGTTCACGTTACAGAAGAAGGGTCACACTACCACTAGGGTCATAAAACTACCCCTGGAAGTGCCCGAGACTACTATGAAGGCCTTGTCAAATGTGAATGCTTTGGCGATTAAATGTTTGAGTACAGCCCCGAGTCTGGTTGTTCCCTCGAGATCGATGGAATATGAAATGTGTCGTGCTATATCCGGAGGCTTTCTTGTGTTGCCAATCCTCCGTCCTTGAAATCGAAATCTATCGTTCTGTTTCTCGATGGTGAAAAATGAGTATATGTGAATTGAACCTCGCGTGAAGGTGTGATGTTTTGTGAGTGTGATTTCTACGTGTTGTTGCGAGAGAACTTTCCACATCGCTAAGCTTCAAAGTTCAAATAATAATGTGTTTTTCTATCCTATGTAGTTTTTGTTTGTTTTAGGAAAAGGAGAAAGAAAAATAATAAGTAAGAGAAAGGGAAAGAGAGAGACAGAGAGAAATTGAAACAAAGAAAGAAACAAAGAGAAAAATAAAATAAAAGAATAATAAAGAGAGAGAGAGAGAGAGAGAGAGAGAGAGAGAGAGAGAGAGAGAGAAGTAGAAAGAGAGTGAAGCAGAGAGAGAAGCAGAAAGGGAGAAAGAGAAAAAGAGAGAGAGCGAGAGAGACGTTCTGGCAGGTTACCATTTAATGCGGCGGTCGTGTGTACTTTTACCCGCCAAGCTCAAGGTCGGGCCAAGTTCGGGCGTACTCTGAGGGCAGGTCGTGTTGCGGGGGGGGTCGTGGTGAGCGTTGCCGGGTTAAGTTCAAGTTCCAATAGTGGTCTGGTCAAGGTTAAGTTATTCATGAAGTTGGACTCAAGTTTAGGCCAAGTTCAACCAGTTCCCAAACACACAAAAAAACTCACTCAAACCAAACAACCAAATAAATCGCTTTCGTCTGCATAGCTACATACCGTTTTCTTCGTTATAAAGTGGTTCTGTTTGTGGTTTGGTCAAGGTTAGGTTATTCATGAAGTTCCACTCAAGTTCATGTCAAGTTCAACCAGTTCTCGAATAAAAATAGTAACCACCAACTAAATCCCTTTCGCGTGCATAACTACAACCCTTCTGCGTCCTTACAAACCCTCCCTTTCGAACCCTAAACAGGATCAAAAACGACAAAATTCAACCAGTTCTCAAATCATAAACTCACCAACCAACTAAATCCCTTTCGTATGCGTAACTACAACCCGTTTTCTTCCTTACAAACCCTCCTTTTCTAACCCTAAACAGGATCAAAAACGACAAAATTCTAACCCTAAACAGGATCAAAAACGACAAAATTCAACCAGTTCTCAAATCATAAACTCACCAACCAACTAAATCCCTTTCGTATGCGTAACTACAACCCGTTTTCTTACTTACAAACCCGCTCTTTCTAACCCTAAGCAGGATCAGAAACGACAAAGGGAGTTTTCTGCAGCCTCTGAACCTTTAAACCTCCAGCCGAGTATTAAGTCCACGGCTGAACCTCCTCTTCCAAGCCGCTTCATCACCTGCCCTGCTCCTCCTCTTCTCCTGGGCCCTGTTTGTTATCCTTTGGCAAGCTCTTTTCACCTTTCATCTCGGCTCCCCTGCGTCGCGGGTGCTTTCTCCCTCACCTGATAGCCGGGGCGATTGAGGGAGCTCCAGCAAAGGCGAGCAGAGCAAGGAAAAAAATGTTAAGAATAATCTTGAGATAACCTTCGCTTGTGTGTGTGTGTGTGTATGGGGGGGGGGGGGGGGGTAAGGAAGGATGGTTTCGTGTGGGTGTGTGGGGGGGAAGGGGGGGATGGCTGGGGTTGTGTGTGTGTGTGTGTGTGGGGGGGGAGGGGGAGGATGGTTTCGTGTGGGTGTGTGGGGGAAGGGGGGATGGCTGGGGTTGTGTGTGTGTGTGTGTGTGGGGAGGGGGTAGGAAGGATGGTTTCGTGTGGGTGTGTGGGGAAGGGGGGGATGGCTGGGGTTGTGTGTGTGTGTGTGTGTGTGTGTGTGGGGAGGGGGTAAGGAAGGATGGTTTCGTGTGGGTGTGTGGGGGGGAAGGGGGGGATGGCTGGGGTTGTGTGTGTGTGTGTGTGTGTGTGTGTGGTGGGGGGGGGGTAGGGGGGGGTGTGTGTGTGTGTGTGTGTGTGTGTGTAGGATGGTTTCGTGTGGGTGTGTGTGTGTGTGTGTGTGTGTGTGTGTGTGTGTTCCTCCTACAGATATGGACATTATTCTTGATAGACTTCCATATTTTTCTCTTTTTTTCATATTTATCCGTTGGCTATGCGTTCGCTTCCTTATGAGTGTGTATATATTCTTTTTTCACTCTCATTCTTTACCTTTATTAATACCTACCGTGCCCTCGTTTACCTGTCGACCACCGCGTTCACCTTGATGGCCAACATATCGTCCCTTCTACCATAAAATTTACTCCCGTTTTCACCCATTATCTCTTCCTCTTCGTCCTTGGTCTCTTCTTTTTCACATCTTCCGCCTCAGTTCTCCTTCCTGGTTCATTATCATCGTTCTTCTCTGCGTTCTTTTCTGACCCCTTACGAATCTCCTCCTCTATATGACCTTCCATCTTTTTTTCACCTCTTTGCTAGATTTCGCTTTTTTTCTGGTCCATCTTTTACGTTTCTCCACATCGTTTTTAAGCATTTTTTTCTCCTCCTTTGCTATAGTTTTCCCTCTCTTCTGGTCCATCATCTTTTACCTTCGTCTTTATTTTTCGTTCTTTTCTCTTCCTTAATTCTTTGTACTCCTTATTGTCCTCCTCCAGTTCCTCTCCTCTCTACTTCGTCCTTCCCTGTTTACTTGGTTGTCCTCCTTCCACACTCTTTTCCTCCTCGACCTCGTTCTTTTCTCTCCCTTCTTTGCACTCAACCTTATCGTCATCCTCCAGCTCTTTCCTCCTCCTCCTTTAAAAGTCCTCCTTATTCTTCGTTCTCCTCCTTCCTCACTTTCTTTCTCCCCGATCTCGTTCTTTTCCTTCCCCTTCTTACACTCTTTATCGTCCTCCTCCAACTCCTCCCCCTCCACACAACCTCGTTCTCCTCCATTCTCACTTTCTCGCTCCTCGATCTCGTTCTATTCTTTTCCCTCTTTGTGCGCCTTATCGTCGTCCTCAGGCTTCCTCGGGGCCGTCTTGTGTCGCGTCTTGAGGTCGTTGAAGCGCTGAGCCTCGTCTTTGCTTACCCTCAATCTCCCGCTGAAAAACTCCGTGTGTACCCATTTCCCGGCCTCTCTCAGCATCCCACTTCCAATCACGCTCCGGTTGCTCCTCTCCGCCTCCTTCCGTTCCGTTCCTTACCCTCTCCACGCTGCCATCTTTCTTGTCCTCTCCCTCCCGTTCCTCCTCTTCCTCCGCATTCACCCGCGCGGCGTCACCACCAAGGGCATCATCTACTTGCTATGCATCACCCGGTCTGGCTGTAAAAACCTACTTTCACTACGGCGTCTTGTCACCTCTCCTCTCTGTGCCACCCTTCCGCCGCCTCCTCCGCACCTCCTTCACCCTATCCTTCTGCACGAGAGCACGAGCGTCTCACTGTACACGTGTCCCCAGCGTCCGCCTGTCTGTCCGCTGTGTCCCCAACTTCATGGTACGGTTTTGGGGGTACACGAACTTCACGCCTAGTTTCATTTATATCCTTCGTTTATTCCTTCGTCAGCAGCATCAGTTTCTAGTTCTAGTTCTTGTTCTCCTCCCTTTTCGTCTACTAATCCATCTCCGCACCCTCGTCCGCACTTCCACTTATTACCTCACTTGCTATTTCCGTCCGCAGCTTCAGTTTCTACTTCTCGTTCTTGTTCTCCTTCCTTTTCGTCTCCGCATCCTCCGTCCGCACCTCCACTCACTACCTCACTTGCTATTTCCGTCCGCAGCTTCAGTTTCTACTTCTCGTTCTTGTTCTCCGCCTCCTTCATCTCCTCATCCGCCTCCGCGTCACCCAGCCTTTACCTTTACACCTCTCGGAAGTAAAAGATATGAGAGTCGTTGGTGGGGAGGAAAAAAAAAATACTCGTTTCCCTTGTCAGAAGCGCGGCCGTGGAAAGGCTCCTCAAGGGGTGGAACTCTCAGGAGAAGAGTGCCTTCATAAAACAGCTCCCTCCGAGTGTGTGTGTGTGTGTGTGTGTGTGTGTGTGTGTGTGTGTGTGTGTGTCCTTGGAGAGAGGGCGGGCAAGTACTCTCAAGTGCTCCTCGCGTACCCCTTCCTTCTCCCTCTCTCTTTTTCTTCCCTTACAAGTACACTTTTTCGCTTCTTTTTTCTCCTCTCCCTCTGCCTCTCTCTCTCTCCCACTATCATCTTCTATACGCGATGCTCCTCTTCCTCTTCCTCCTCCTCTTCCTCCCTCTCGTCTCTTTCAGCTTCACCTCCCGCTTTCTCTCTCCTACACTCTTGATCTCCCCCCCTCCCTCTCTCTCTCTCAGCCATATTCATCAGTTTAAGTGTTACGTAGTGCCGCCGCGGTGCACTTCCTTTATCCTAATCCCCCAAAGTAACATTACGAGGCGAGGTTTTGTGTGTGGATAAATCTCCCGCGGCGGTCTTTTGTTAGGGTGGTTATTTTCACCGACCGCCATCGCCGCCTTGTCGTTATACTTATTGCTATTGCCATTACGATTATTTATGTATTTACTTATTCGGGCACTACATCAAATTATTTCTGGGATGTGGATTTGCAACACCATTCTCCTGCCACAACTATGCATCGCTAGTTTCCATCACCACCACCACCACAGACGACAACCAACCACCATCATCACCACCACCACCACAGACGACAACCAACCACCATCATCACCACCACCACCACAGACGACAACCAACCACCATCATCACCACCACCACAGACGACAACCAACCACCATCATCACCACCACCACCACAGACGACAACCAACCACCATCATCACCACCACCACCACAGACGACAACCAACCACCATCATCACCACCATTCACCGGCCACCACTATACATCACCTGTTTTCATCACCACCACCACCACAGACGACAACCAACCACCATCATCACCACCACCACCACCACCACCACCAGCATCAAGGTTATCAGCATCCACACAACACCACCTAACTTATTACTGTAATGGAGTTTTTGTCCCGCTTTGTTGGGTATTATCTCTCTCTCTCTCTCTCTCTCTCTCTCTCTCTCTCTCTCTCTCTCTCTCTCTCTCTCTCTCTCTCTCTCTCTCTCTCTCTCTCTCTCACTCTCTCTCTCACACTCACTCTCTCTCACACTCACTCTCTCACACTCACTCTCTCACACTCACTCTCTCACACTCACACACACACACACACACACACACATTTTAAATTCAAACCTTGATATCCATAAATAATTGACGCGAATGACTACGACGATAACAACAACAACAACAACAATGAGATCAGCAACAACAACAACAACAACAACAACAACAACAACAACAACAACAACAACACTAATGACAAGAACACCACCACCAACAACAATAATAATCATAAATCTCAACCAATCATTCGAGAGCTCCGCAAAAGGGAAAAAAAAATACTATTGAATCATGATGAAACTACTTAAAAAAAAAACGGACAAGCACTGTGATAAAGGTAATGAGATGGAGGGTCGAGGCGCGGGCAGATCGGAAAGAGAATGTAATGCTCGGGAGGGGGAGGAGGGGGGGGGAGGGGGGGAGGGCAGCAGCAGCGAGAGGGGAGAGAGGAGGAAAAGGGATGCGGAAGGAGCGGGGATTGTGCGGGATGAGGAGGAAGAAAAAAGGAGGGCACACGCGCGTAGGCAGGAGGGGAATGTTATGTAATGTAATGTAATGAAAGAGGAAGGGAAAGAAGGGGATGAGATTGGAGTAGAGGAAAGTATAGTGCAGGAAACAGAAAAACAGAAGGGAACAGCAAGACGGAATAGAAGGATAGTCATATGGAGCTAAGGAGAATGGAACTGAAGGGAAGGAAAGGGAGCACAAGGATAAGAAAGCAAGAAGGAAAGGTCGGAGAGGCATTATTATGAGGATGGGAAAGAATGGAAGGGAACAAAGAAAAAAGAAGGGAAGGGTATTTATATGGAGTGAAAGAGAATGGAACAGAGAGAAGGGGCACAGAAGGAAAAGGAGGCGAGAAAAAGGAAAGGGCGAGGGAGGAAATAGGATGGGGATGGAAGGGAACAGAAGGCAAGGCAAGTTAAGGAAAGACAAGGACGCGAAAGGAGAAAAAGAAAAGGGAATGAGGATGGAGGGCAATGCGAGAATAAAGGCCAGGATAAAAAATAAAATAAAAAACGGGGAAAAAAGGTCAGGGAAAGAGAGAAAGGAATGCAAAGGATGGGAAGACAAGGCAAGGGAAGGGAAGGAAATATAACGATAAGAAAAGAGGAAGGAGGAGGAGGAGGAGGAGGAGGAGGAGGAGGAGAAGAGTAATGCGAGTATATAGTCTGACAAATGAAAGTCTAAGAAAAGATGTAAAAAGAATAATTGGGCAAAGAGAAAGATGCAAAGTAAAGAAAAGATAAAAATGAGAACGGATTAAAGGAAGAGAAAAGAGGAGGAGGAGGAGGAGGAGGAGGAGTAATGCGGGAATATAGTCTGACAGGTGGAAGGAAAGAAAAAAAAAGGGAAAAAAGGAAAATATGAAGGGGATGCAAAGGAAACGGAGGAAATACAAAGGAAGAAAAGATAAGAATGTAAAGAAGAAGGAAAAAGGAGAAGGAGGAGGAGGAAGAGTAATCCGAGAATATCGTCTGACAGGTGGAAGGGTAGGAAGAAAATGAGAAAAAAAGAGATAAAGGGAATAGAAAATAATGAAAGGGATGTAGAGGAAAAGAAAATAAGGCATGGAAGAAAAGACGAAAGGAGGAGGAGGAAGAGGAGGAAGAGTAATCCGAGAATATAGTCTGGAAGGAAAAAAAGGAAAAAAATAATGAAGGGAATGTAAAAGAAAGGAAAGATAAGGATAAGAACGGAGAAAAGGAAAGAAGAAAGGAGGAGAAGAAGGAGGAAGAGGAACAGTAATGCGAGAATATAGTTTGACAGATGGAAGGAAAAAAGGGAAAAAAAAGAAAATAATGAAGGGAATGTAAAAGAAAGGAAAGATAAGGATAAGAACGGAGAAAAGGAAAGAAGAAAGGAGGAGAAGAAGGAGGAGGAACAGCAATGCGAGAATATAGTCTAACAGGTGGAAGGGCAGGGTAAAAAAAAAAACAGGGAAAAATATCTATTCCCTCCCTCTCTACGCACCCGCCTGTCAGCGCCGCCATGATATATAGAAATACGGGCTATGTCTCTCCTTTCCTTTCCTCCTTCAGACTCTCCCGCCTCCTCCCTCTCTCTCTCTATCTCTCTCTGCCTGTTCTTCCTCGCTCTCTTTCTTTACCTATTTCTATTTTTCTGTCTATCTATTTCCTATTTATTCATTCTATTTCTTTCCACGGTCTGGGTTTTTTTTTTTACGGCATTGCTCGTGTTCTTGGTTTGTTCTCTCTCTCTCTCTCTCTCTCTCTCTCTCTCTCTCTCTCTCTCTCTCTCTCTCTCTCTCTCTCTCTCTCTCTCTCTCTCTCTCTCTCGTTCTCGTTTTTTTCTTTCGTATTTTTTCATCCTTCTCTTGTTCCAGTTTCTTCCTGTTTTTTTTTCCCCTTCGCATCTTTGTCGGCTAGCTTTTATCTTTAGTTCTGCCTTTCTCGCCTTTCTCTATTTTCTTCTTTCTTCTTTTCTTCTCTCACCTTTTGTCTTCCTTCTGTTTATTTCCTGTTTGTTTCTCCTTTTTTTATTTCGCCCATCCGTTTATCCGTATTTCTTGTGTCTGTGGTTCATTTTCTCACCATTTTCCTCATTCTCCTTTTCCTTCTTCAGTATTTTCATCCTCCTCTTCTTCCAGCCTTTCTCTTTTATCCCTCTCGTCCACGGTTCCCTTTGCATCTTTGCCGGCTAACTTTTATTTTCAGTTTGGCCTTTCTCGCTGTTCCTGTTTTCTTCTATTATATTCTTTTTCTCCTTCACTCTTGGTCTTGTTCTTCCTCTTTCCTACTCTCTTATTTTTCTATCTTCTCTTCCTCGCCTTGTCGCTTCTTCTTTTAGTTCTCCTTCTTTCTCATCCCATTGTCTTCTCTTGATCATTCTCTTTGTCTTTCTTTCTTTTACTCTAACTTTTTCTTTAACTTTTTTCTTCCTCGCTCTACGCAATACCACCGCCACCACCACGTTCCATTTGCCGTTCCTTTTACTTTCTCATCCCTTCGCATCTTATCGTTTACTCTTTCTTGATCCTTCTCATTTTTTGGCTTTCTTTGGTATTTCCTTCTTCGTTTCGCCTCAATATGACCACCATCACCACCACCACGTCCGATTCCACCTCATTTCTACTTCTTTTCATTGTTTTTACTTTCACGCTCTGGTCCCCCCCTACCCCCCACCCCTTCTTCTCCTTGTGGTCACTGATCCGCCCACTTGTTGTTGTCGTTGTTGCTCAGAAGCACAAAAATACACCTGTTGTTACTCTTTTGTTGTTGTTATTTTAAGGAAGATAGAAATATGAAATGTAATACTGTGTTATGAGCCAATCTGTGTGTGTGTGTGTGTGTGTGTGTGTGTGTGTGTGTGTGTGTGTGTGTGTGTGTGTGTGTGTGTGAGCGGGAAAAGGACGCACCGTTATTTCCAGCAACAGGAAGGCGGAGTAATGAAGGCCAGACTGTATAACGCAGATAATCACTTAACATCCGCACTCATTTATTCTCTCTCTCTCTCTCTCTCTCTCTCTCTCTCTCTCTCTCTCTCTCTCTCTCTCTCTCTCTCTCTCTCTCTCACGCACACGCACGTATAGAAAAAGAGAGAAAAACACACTAAAAAACACACAAATTTACAAACACAAACGCACACACAACCTCCACCACACACCACACACAAACGCACATGCATATATAGAAACAGAAAAAAAACACTAAAAAAACACACAAATTTACAAACACAAACGCACACCCAACCTCCACCACACACCACACAAACACACAAACAAACACACCACGGAAGCACCACGAGCACTATACAGCAATCTCGGGCCTCGACGCTGCCTAATTCCACGTGACGCTTCTACCCGGACGAGCCAACGACCCGCTCGGATGGACGCGATTGGCTCTTCCAAGTGAATAGCGTTGAGTCCGCGCCACCGGAAACGCTTCAGCAGCTCTCTATACTCCCCCGGGGCGGCGTAACTAGGCCAGGAGGCTTGTCTGGGCTCTGTCTAGAAAAGCCAACAACCGCCTGGAACACACGACCGGCTCTGCGAGGGAATGGGATGGCGGTGGTTTCCTGGTTCTTCACTCTTCCTCAGGGCAGCGTGACTAAGCCCGGAGGCGTGTCAGGGGAGTAGGGTGAAGGCGTGGCAACAACATGCAGCACCATCGCCAAAACCTCGGGGACGGAGCAACAGGCGGGACAATACCGTGTCACTTTTTACGGCCATTCCCGTGTGACACATGGGGTCGCGGCACCTCTCGCGCCTGCCCCCCCTCCCCCATCCCCCGCCTGGCGCCTTAAAGCCTTCCCGGGCCACGCTCCATCGCGGGACACCGACAACAAGTTTCCCGACGCATTACTGACAGCGAGTCGAGTTGGGGAAGAAAAATATCCCGCACCCAGCCCGCCGCGCGAAGAAAAATTATCCGCTGCTAAACTTGGACTATTTTACGCGAGGAAAAGACCACCTCGCACCCCGCCCTCCCCCGTACACACACACACATACACACACACACACCACTGACACACTTGGGAGGCCGCGGTGGCTGCCTCAACCTACTCCAGTTCGCTCCTGTGCCTTAAGATGAGTGTGTGTGTGTGTGTGTGTGTGTGTGTCGGGTGGGGGGTGGGGGGTGAGTCTCGTACCCGCATCACGTAGCTTGTCAAGGTCGTTATGCAAGGGAAGGGCAGAAACACAACTCGCACAAAAGAGAAGGTAAATAAATAGATAAATAAATGAATGAATAGATAGGACTAAGTAACTACACATAAATAGAGACAGAGACAGACAGACAGACAAACGGCTAGAAAACTTTAAAAAAAAACTCGAAAACATTGCATACGAAAACCGATCACTATATTTTTTTATATATTTTAATCCTGATATTCTGAACATACACCGCAGCTCCGTCCACCTGGAGAAAGAGAGAGAGAGAGAGAGAGAGAGAGAGAGAGAGAGAGAGAGAGAGCGTGGATTGCGTAACACCCCATAACGCAACATCTCACTCACACACACACCTAACACACACACACACACACACACACACAGACGGAGACGGACGGAGCGGATCACACAGACGCCATAAATCCCTTGCACGTTCACATCCGCCCCATGAATAAAAAAAGAAGCTGCGGGATGAATAAATAACGGGCGCCAAGTGGTCCCGGGGGTGGGGGGGGAGGGGGAGGGAGAGGAGTGCCTGTGGGTGGGTGGGTGGAGGCGGGGGGAGAGGGGAGGGGGCGAAGTGCCAGCCGCCGCCGACGCCACCACTCGGAATTTGTTGAACGTAACAGGCGGCGCTACCTAACTTGTTGACTAACTTTGTTTATTCAGCTTTCTAGACCTCCCGCCTTGTGTCCTGCCCGCTACTGACACTACCGCTCACTCTCGCACTGCCCCACCCTCCTCTCCAGCATCACCAGTCACCCTCCTTAGCACCCCTTCCCCTGGCACCTCATCCCATGCTCATCTCTCCTTACCAGCATCCCTAAACATCCCCCTCAGCAAGCCTTCCCCCCTGGCACCTCTCACCTCCCGTGGCACCTTCCAGCATCCCCAAACAGCCCCTCTAACACCCCTTCCCCTGGCACCTCATCTCATTTCTCCCTTCCAGCATCCCCAAACATCCCCCTCAGTAAGCCTTCCCCCCCGACACCTTTCACCCCCTCACGGCACCTTTCAGCATCCCCAAACAGCCCCTTTAACACCGCTACCCCTGACACCTCACCTCACACACACCTCTCCCTTTCAGCATCCCCAAACAGCCCCTCTAAGACCCTTACCCCTGGCACCTCACCCCACACACACCTCTCCCCCTTCCAGCATCCCCAAACAGCCCCTTTAACACCCCTACCCCTGACACCTCACCTCACACACACCTCTCCCTTTCAGCATCCCCAAACCTCCACCTCAAGAAGCCTCACCTCTGGCACCTCACACCTCCCCCCTTCAGTGTTAGGTAGCTTCTCCCCACCTCTACAGAAGGCATTGTCATGACGCCTACGGTCCCCACTAGAGCGGGCTTTAAAATTCCTCTCCGTGGGTTCCCGAGGATATCGCAGGACTACTGATGGGAGGGAGCGTGTGCGGGTGTGTGTGTGTGTGTGTGTGTGTGCGGCATTAACAAAACCTCAACCCTCCCCCCCCCACCCCTTTCTCTTCAACAACCGCGGCCCCTCCTCTCACTTTCCTTTCACGTGGACCTTGAGTCACCAACCGTCAACAGAGACCCTCGCTCGCCACAGTCCTACATTCCCAGCACAGCCCTGACCCCTTGAGCAGCCAGAAGTCCTATCCCCTGTGCCTCGTTTCGGCCTTCACTGTTATTTCCAGCGGCTCGTTTTTCACCGTAACCCCCCCACCTCCCCACCCCACCCCGGCCTTTCATTAATCAAGGGTGTAGCTAAAAGAGGAGGAAGTGGGTTAGTGGAAAAAAGTACAGATGGGAGAGAAGGAACGACAGTGAGAGTGTGCGAGTGTATGGTGTTGGGTCGTTAATTATTGTTCTGATGTAGTTGTTTGTATGAGACCTTATCTCTATCATCCCTGACGTGCTGGATGGAGGAGTGTGTATTTGATCTTCACCTGTCCCCCGTAGCTCGGTTCTTAAGGTAGCCCCGAACATCATTATATAGTTATCCTGCTTTACTCCTTACTGTTATTTACCGAGCACTGTTATCTCCCCTGTGGCTCCTCCCTGTCATCCCCTAAGGCTCTTCACTATAAAGTTACCCTCCTTTACTCTTCCCGTTTATTCCCCAAGGACTGCTATCCCCTGTGGCTTTTCCCTGTCATCCCCTGAGGCTCTTCACTGTCATCCCCTGAGGCTCTTCACTGTCATCCCCTGAGGTTCTTCACTATAAAGTTACCCTCCTTTACTCTTCCCGTTTATTCCCCAAGCACTGTTATCCCCCTGTGGCTCCCTTGTTATCCCCCGTGGCACCATTATCCCCTGTGGCTCTTCCCGCACGCCCCGCCTGGCTGCCGTGACCACCAACAC